>NC_043757.1:19536341-19906341 GCF_902148845.1 Salarias fasciatus
AAGCCGCTCTCGCCAGCGCTCCGCTTATGATGTTGCCACATGCTTCCGCCACCCTGTTTGTCTGGTGTCACTAACGTACAGTCCATTTTCTGCTGATGTTTCCACTCTGGCAGTCGTTTATGCCACCTGCTGTACAGTGACGCGGCGCTTTGACAGCTTATCTCAGGCAATGAACACCGAAACAACATTTTTAGAGTCATCTTCTCAGGTCATTTAACCCACATAAACAGTTTTATGAAGGTTTTATGTTTTGTATAATAGGACAGTCTTCAACATGGAAGCCCTTCATCTGATATTGGAACAATATTTTTTCAGGATGATTTCATTTAAAAAGTATTTATATATTACCACAGAAAGTCTGAGAGTAAAAACTGTTTTAATTTTATGATGTGCTTGCGCCAGTGACATTAAAAAGCATTCTCAGTTTAAAGCTTATTTGCTGTGTTTCCACGGGCATTTTCACCAGCCAGTCAAAATACGGTAAACAAACTGCATATTGGACGTTTTAATGACTTGGATTATGTGACAGAGCTTTCACCACTTCCACAACAATGCCATGTGCTGAGCTAAGTGCTCTCATGGGATTATTCTGTTGGTATTATGCGAACGTCTGAGAGCTAATAGACACCCGGATATAGAGTTTAAACTCTGCACTGACAAGACATCCTTTTTTTTTGCACACAATCATGACAATCTGTTGGAAGAACACTGAGGTTTTTGGGCTATACTGCATCCATATCTCATTGAAATTGTACTGTAATTTGTTTTTTTGTTTTTTTTGTACTGGGATATCTTCCCTCAAGGGATGATGGTCCATTCCGATTTATTTATCAATTAAATTGTTTTTGTGACCATTGTTTGTATTGCAATATTAGCATTTCTGGAATGACATTTAGTAGCATTTATGCTCTAACAATAGCAGAAACCTTTTATCTTTTATAGTAGGGCAGGCGATTGTGTTACTGCTCTGCAATTATATGCAATTTTGAAGACATACAATACCCATTGATTATTCACCAATCCACAAGAGAGCTTCTGTTAAAATAATTTGCTTCTTCTTTTCCATGCAGAGTGTAAGCTGTCTCGGCCGGGCCCCCCTGCAACTATTGTGACCATTGATGAGGAAAGTCCCAACGGTATGTACCGTACCCGGTGCCCAGGCACAGAATAATGTCTGAGTGAAAACATCCTGGGGTGCTCTTGGAATGGGGTTGCAAAGTCCAAAGCACTCTCAAAAATTGCCATACTTAAAGCCTCTTTAAATAAATGGCTGCTGCTTATTTCTTGATGGCAAAACATAGTTCTGCTTGTGTTGAAGCAACAAGGTTTCTATAAAAGTTTCCTCCTATTTTGTTAGTCACCTATGTGCCTCTGTTACTCCTGCCTCATGTTGTTCTCCTGTTTGGCTAATTCTTCCCTGGATTTAACTGTTGAACTTGCTTTCATATGTGCTGCTTTTGTAGTGTTTTATATATTAATGATCACTACACAGTTTGGCTCAGCTGGTAACAGGATTTCTGCTTTTTCAATCACATTGTATGGTGTGTGTGTGTGTGTGTGTGTCCGTCCTCTCAGGGTAAAGCAGATATGTGAATGTGCTCGCATGTTTGGGGGGGAATGCAGATGGCGTTTGGCATACGGATGTGATGTGAGGCTCCATTAATGAGTTGTCTGCTCCCTGTGCAGGTTGTATTTACTGTGGTTATACTTGTGCTGCAGCAGTGCAGGAATCACTGAAGCGGAGAGCGTAGACCCACTTGAGTGGGTCAGGTGAAGGGTTTTTTTTTTTTTTTCTCACCTCTTTTTCTTCCTCTTTCTTTATTCTTTCTCTGGCCTCTTCATCACCTGCACCCACTTTTCATCTGCCTCTACTTTCGCTCTTTTATTCCCTTACCTTTAAGGCTCTTTACTATGAGTTTCTCAATGTTTTTTTTTTTTTTTTTTTTTTTGAAGAGTACATGCAGGTGCATTTGAGTGTTGGAAAAGAAGGGCTGCATGAAGAGAAGCTATATGTTAATTGAGGGCATGAGAAATGCTTTTTTCTAAAGTGAGCAGGTGTGTGTGTTTGTCTCCGTCACTTCTCCCTACATATATTAGAACTACAGGTTAACAGGGTTTAATAGCCAGCTCCTACTACAGATGGCATCCAGAGCTTGTTTATACTATCCGAGTGGCATTTTACAGATGCTGCCCTTCTCCCTGCCATACTGTACACACCCTGGGTACTGCTTATGTGGGTGGCAGTGTGTCTTCGGGAAATGAGTTGTGTGTGCACATTTGCATGCGCCTTATGTTCATATTTGTATCCCGGGAGTATGAATGGGTGGCTCTGTGGCTGATCGGCCCGCTCGTTCGTCATAGCAATAGCCAACAATTCAGACCGTCATACGGTTTCACCTACTCCTTCCTCTCGGTGTGTGCAGCTGTGATTTGGGGCTTTGATCGATCGCTGGGGGAATTTGCGAGATGGAGGTAGCCAAGCCTGTATCTGAAAGCCGCTCTCGCCCCACATGTGCCGATGCTCTGTGTGTGAGGGATTTGCACTAATCTTCCTCATAAAGCTCTCATTTACCTGGGATATGGGTCTCTTCTGGCTTCGCCGTCCTTTTATTTATCTCCCCGCGATGAAACGGGCCGGAGCCCATCCTCCACATAATGAAATGTAAAACAGGCAACCCGCTGTTATTGACCAAAGCAATTATCCTTCTAAATGTGTTTCATCTCTTCTCTTCTGTCACACAGAAACCATACAAATGGCACATAATAAGATCCCATCTTTTTTCAAGCATTTGCCATTATATTCCTTCATGTCTATGAATGGGAGACCAAACAACATAATCACCCGTCTGGTTCTGTTTGGTCAGGGTCAGAGAAGATAGACAAATAAATATATAATTTCCATTCCCTCGGCTTCCCAGAAGAACAAATTTAATCTGAAACTCAAGAGCCTGAGGGAGAGGTGTGTTTCCCAGAAACTTGATAACATTCACATTTGTCAAAGCGCTCGTCTTTAGAATATGCTGTACATTCATTGTCTATCTGGATAAAGCTATATTACACTCAGTTTAAAGACAATAGACGCTGGCGTGGACATGGTTAAAACAGCCTATTTCCTGCCCTATTTGATTTCGATTTTGCCTTTTTTCTTGGTCGTTTTCACATGAGGAGGGGGGGGAAAAAAAGCAAGTCACATGGGGCTAGCAACCCAGTTGCTCAAATGAAGCGTAACATGTTTAATTTATCTAAGCTGCTGCTGCTACAGACCCACTGACAGGTGCCAGACACAACACATGAAGACTCACACACTTGAGGAGTAGATCTGTGTGAGAAGAGGAAGCTCCTTTTCTATAGGCTGCTTTGCTTATTCAGTCCTATGTATGAGCTAAATCCGAAAGCATTTAATCAGATCAGATTTCTATCTGGAGCCAGCTGTGTAAGTGGAGTGAGAGAGACACAGGGAGAGAGTGTCATTTTCCATTGACGGAAAGCTTCCTACAACTGCAGAGGGAAATCAGTGTGTCCATAAATGAGAATGCTGTCTCCCAGCTTTTATCTTGTCTCTGCAAATTCATGATTTGTATCTGCTGTTGCCTGGAGCGTGCGAGGATCCTCTCAGCCCTCTACACATTGAGCAACAGCTTATAGGAAATCAGAAGCGAGTCTTACTGAAGTGCTTTATTGAAGGGGAGTCAATTTAGTGTTCTTATATGCAGCGTGCTGCCAAGGTAGCTTCGCTCTAAATGCTGATACATCATGGCGTTTAGATGAAGCCTGACACCCACTTGGATGAGGCAATCAAAGTACAAATCCTCCATAGGCAAATGATGCAAGTAATCATGTAAGTCCTGAATTTGTATGCTTGACCTTAAACATTATACCCTGTTTGCGCTGAATACTAAGAAAAAAAAAGCCATTTCAATTGAATGGATTTACATTGGGTTTAAAGAAATTGGGAGATTTGCATTTCTCTGCAGCTTTTAAAACGGTAACTCTTAAAAAATGCGGAAGACGTGACATTATCAATCTCTTTTTTGATTTTACTGGCTGTACTTATTCATCGAGTGTCACTTTTTGCTGGTGTATTGAAATCATTCGCTTTTTCAGACCGTTAAAATGACTCACTTCAACTTACAGGCTCCACAATGTAGTTGTTAAGAAATCGCTCCTCCAGTCTTGAAACCATGCCACAGTTTTTTAATAAGAAACACCTCTTATTAACTTTAGCAATATGCCCAGACATGTTATATTTCGTGGCATAGTTTGAGTCACCTACTGTGCCATTTTTCTAGTTAAAGGTATTTATAATCTGGATACAATTTTAATTAAAGTCAACATTGAGTAAAGTAAGCAAAACTTTGGATAAAGGCCCCTAAACCCCCAAATGTTCCCCCAGATGCTGCAGTGCTGCTGCCCCCTGCTCTCTTTCAGGATGGGTTACATACAGAGGACAATAGTGTATAATTGTCAAAAAAGAAAAGTTATTTGTTTAGAATCTTTGTTCATTAGGTGGGTCTTTGTTGGTTAGGTGGGTTTACATGGGACTGTTGTTCCTCTTTAATTCCGAATAAATTCAATACCTGAAATTTTTATCCTGAATTGAACTTAATTTGATTCTGATCTATTCCCATTCTAAAGTTTCTTAATTCAGAATAAACTAATTCCAAATTAAAAACACCATGTCACCTTGGCCTTTGTTTTAATCATGAAAATATTCATTTAAAAATACTCTGTGATTGAATAAATGGATTCTTTATTCATGCTGTGATTTTATATTAGTCTCAGTATCAAAAAATTTGTCCAACATCTAACACAAAGCCATTCTTACTCCTCTATCGCTTCATGCCCTTCGTTGTTTCAGCTACCCACGCCAATCATTCCTCTGAAAGAAAGCGCTCTAGTTAGGGAGGTAACAATGCATTTTCCCTGCCTCAGCCTCCTCACAGTCATCGCTAAACCTCCACTGAAGTCAACCACGCAAAAGCTAATCAGACAGAAAATACAGTGACAACTTCACCAGATCCTACATGAAGACACAAAACATCCCATTTAAAACTTCCGCATTGTTCCGGCTGTCTTTCGTCCCCGGTCTGGTGTCAGCTCTTCGCTTTCAAGAGTGTAATAGGTAGGTGTGTTGTTTTCAGATCCTGCTTCTGTTTTTAAAGATGACAGCACTGTCTGCGAGGCAGTCTTGACATGGCATTCAAAGATTGGCAAAATAAAATAATGGCGAGGAAAGAAAATCTATAGTAGCGTTTAATGGGCTCTCATCTGATGTGGGATAAACGCTTATAGAGCAGTGGAGGAATTTCCCCCGAGCAAAACACAAAGTCCTGCGTCTGTTGGTTCGCTTGCATTCGAAAGGCTTGACGGCATCGCCACAAAGTGGTAAATGTGTTGGTTTTAAACAATTAATGAGATGAGCAACCCCATGTGAGTGTTTTCCTTACTCACCGAGGACTCATTAGCGGGCCTCCTTAAAGTTAACTCAATCCCTCAAACCGTCTCTCCCCTCCAAGCTCGTCATTAGTTCAATCATGCTCTCTTTAGCTTCACTCTTCCACATTAACAACTGGCTTGTTCACTTTGCTTTGCAGCTGTTCTTTGTGTTTCTATCCATAAGTAGACGACATCATGCCGGGTGCTTCCACCATTTTGAGATTAAATGTTCACTCCCAATGTATAGCCAGTTTCTTTCATCAAAGCTAAAGCGAACTCTCTGTTTTCCATTTTGTTAATTGGCTCATGCTGGGATGTACCTTTTCATCCAAGGTTAACCCAGCAGTGCGCTGAAGGTCCAGTTAGACCCCCACTAAACCCGGAGTGCTGTGTTCTACCAGAACGAATCCTCCGACATGTATAGTCCTGAATGCAGCTGAACTCAAACAATAGTTGTTGCCAGCAGGAGAGCAAATTGATCTATGGTGCTTTCAGTGTTGCCCGGCACAAACTGCAAGGGTATAATTTGTACCCCTTTTACCAAGTGAAGTGACAAATATCGATCCTTGGATTAGGAGACGAATGAGGGAAAGGATTCTAGTGTTTGCCACGACTGAAGAGTTATAAATACCTACACACACTGCAGCTGCCTTGGAGATACAGAGGGAATGTAATTACCGTTGTAAGGATATTAATTGAGAAGATGCAGCCTTTTCATCACGTGGCAGAGAGAGTTGTAAAAACAAATTTAAAACCAGCGACACAGGCTTGATAACCAATGCAGTTCCCATTCACGCTGGTATGGCTCACTTGTAAATATTTCATTGAGTTAATTTAATCAGGATATACAGATTCTTCAGGTTCACTTTGAGCTGCAGACACATAAAGTTGAGTATGAAACTTGAGGAGACTAATTTGTTTATAGTGAAGTGTTTGCCATTAATCCTTCTGACAAATGAATGTCTGCACTTTAGTATATTGATGTTGTGCTTTGACTGTAACACTTTTGGGACACTGATGAAAAATTACTTTTAAATCCGCCTTTTTGTTTGAGGAGTTTCTGTCGAGCTTCCATTGAAAATACACTATCCAATGAGCAGAGCACCCCTCCCAGAGAGCCCTGGAAATACACAGTGGAGCTTCTGGTGGAAGCACAATCATTACTGTTTTACTTTTTTTTGCTGAATAGATCATTTGAAGTTCCACTCCTGGTTGAAATTGTGAGCTATTGCCTCTCTTGCTGTTGTAGATTTAGCCCTGCATTTTATTAATCACAACATTCGCAGATACCCTGATCCAGTGGGTCACAACTTGCAGTCTGTGATGTATGTATTTTGTGTGGAAACTTCCAACAAATTCAGTTACAGTAAAATTATTTTTTTGTCAGGTTAGAAGGCTGAGAATGTTGGTTTTCAGACAGCTCACATACCGTATTTGAAGCCATATTGAAAATATGTTGGGAGACTCTCACAAGGCTCGGCTCTTGATTTTGCTGATCAGTACTTTGGACATTCCTCTCATGTTTAATATTGGCAATTTAACAGGAGTTGTAACATCTGGACAAATAGGGGTGGAGTTACCCAAGTGGCCAATTTAATTTTGTGGCGCTGTGAATCTGTTACTCACACAAAAATGAGCACTGCTGTCTTGTGTGCAGATGCAGTCGAGCATTGTGAAAAAAAGAGCGTGTGTGTGCGTGTGTGTGTGTTTATATATACAATACTTGACTGGGGACCATTTCACTGGTTCGTGAATTTCATGGTTTTCGTTCTGTAATTTTGTACAGATGTCTAATTAGGATTTCTACGCTCTTCATTCCCCATTGTACCTTCCACAAAGACACACACATCGTTTCTTTGCCATATGGGGGCTTTGCCTCGTCCTTGTTTTTTTTTTGTATCCTGCAGAAGTCTACTACAACTGTTTGCCTGGACCAAACCTACAGAACACCCCCTCCGTGCACCACCTCAAAGCTTCAAAGCTTCATCTAGCGGTGTGTTGAGTGTGCAGAGAGGTTGGTGTCCCCACAAGGACAGAACAAGGCCACACACACACACACACACACACACACACACACACACACACACACACACACACACGCACACACACAAACAACAGTCTCTAGTCATTTCTATGATCGTGTCCAGTTGGGATGATTGCTAGGTCATCAATATATAATTAGCGTGGAGCTGAAAGGCAGGGATTACAGCACAACACCTGTTCCTTGTAGATTAGAAAGTAAAACAGGAGGGCGGGACGTCCACTGAGGCTCAATTACACACTGCATGCGATGCATTCAGACTGCATTCACACAGATTTCACACTTTTTTCTTCTATATGCTCATAAGAAGCCATTCTTTTTTAATCGGAGGTGGTGTATGGCCAGGTCTCTCTGCTTTCCCACACTCTGAGGGTCTTTGTGTTTCAGATGGAGTGGCCTGCAACAGCTGTACCTCCCCGTCTTCTTGTCTCTAATTACACTATTTGTGTTAATGCCATTGTTTTTCTTTAAGAGTGGAGAACATAGTTATGTTTGATGTGCTAATAAAGGCAATAATTACAGTGCATTGTGACAGCAAACAATTAGCATAATCACTTTTGTTTCTATTGTAAATCGCTTTGTGCTTATCCTCATTCTGCCACGGAAACAGGTCTTTCATGTGTGACGCTACACTTTGTCATTGCTCTGTGAACACACTTGAATTCTCTCAGGCTCAAAAATGTCAATTAATAAATCCATACCTTCTCAGATGCAAATAATCTCTCAGCTGTATATCTGACCTAATGCGTTTTTGTGTTTTACTCTGTGACCATTTAGAAAAAAAAGAAAAATAACAGGTACACAATAATAGATCAATGCTGAACAGCTCTGTCTACTTTTACCAAATTTAGTTTTCAAGACGTTGGAGACAGATGTCTTTGTAAGTGCTGATCCTGGTGAGGGCTCACACACCTCACCATTATTCAAATGCTTTTCTACAGATATGGACTGTCACCCTCGATTGATGGTGCCATTGTTGGATATGAGCTATTTTTTTCTTCGCATTTCTTTGAGAGAAGCCCAGTGTTCTTCCACTGCAGCCTCTCTCCTGTGTACATGATGAGATTATAGAGCAGAATAATAGTTTCAAGTTTCCTATACTGTCCTGAGGAATAGATGAGCTGGGAAACCAGAATCAGTAAAAGTTGGCCTCTGCATGAGCAGCACTGCAATAAAACTTGTTCAACCAATACATAAAACATTGTTCCCTCCCTCTTTTTTTAGCTGAATGTCCACATTTTATATTGAATCTGACTTGACAGTGGGAGCTGCAGCGACAACATTGTGTAGACGGTATCATTAGTGGAATAGTCCTCAAGCTCCCCTCCTGAATCAGTGAAGCCCGGTTTGTGGTCACTGTAATAATGCTTGGGGGCAGTTTTAATGATGGCGGTGTTTTCTGCCTCATAACTGTTAACGCTGCAATGAGATTAAGATTCATCAAAACCTTGTTGAGGATTTGGAGTCGTTTCAAGCTCATGGTGTTTGTCTATTCTTCTGTTCAAACTTAGTGGGATCCTATTGAAGAGGTACGAGAGCCTGCGTGTTGGATTTGTTTATGCTTGTTATCTGGTAATTTGCATTCCACCGTTAATACCAAGAAGACCATTCATCAATTAATTTCCAAAACATGATAATGAGATGATGGATTAGTTTAATCCTCGCATGAAGCTGTACAGACATTAAAATGATTGGTCATTTGAGCTTCATGCACAGAGCTTATTTCCTGCTAAACAAATGGTGGAGCCTGGTACATTATGTTGCCTTCAGCTGGAGACATGCTGCTTTATTGAGCATGACCACCGCAGACTTGCTTTTATTGAGCCAAATAGTCATAATTATAACTGTAATTTGCACATATTGTCTTTGATTGACATGTTATGACGTTCTGACCCTCAGCCCCCCAAAAAATACTGGTGTGATCTATGAGTGATTGATTCAATTAGATATGAAATCCAGGATACACCTGCATTCATTTCTTCTCAAGTATTAATGCTTTACTTACAGTATCAGGTGAAATCGCAGTGATGAATTTAAATTTAGCTCAAAGCACAGCAGTGCCTCAGGGAAACCCCACACAGACTCCAGCTTGGCTGTAGATTTTTAAGTTATACTTTAAAATATACACATATATAAAATTATTTTTGCAGAACTTCTTGAAAAGATCTTTCGTTCTACATGTAATAAAATGGCTTGATTGCCATTTTTTAATTACCAAAACTGTATAGTAGATGCAGATTTCAGTAACAGGCTGTCTTCTTGGCATCGTGTATTTCTCAAATCTTTCTTCAATCTCTCAAACAAAATGAATCACTTTTATTTCTCCCCAAATTCTGTTCTTTAAATTATAGTTGTTTTGAGTTGTTTTTTCCCCCTAACAATTTCCCCCCCTGTAATAAAGTCAAATGTAGACTCAGGCAATTAGAATGGCCTTTTTTGATCTTCCTGCAGTCCTCTTGGTTAGTTACAAATGACAGAGAACTGTTGCCTGGTAGATATAGGGATGACAATGATTACTGATTGGGTCTTTTCTTTTGTAGTTAATGATTGTAATTACATGCAACCAAGAAACTAAGCTGTTGTCAAGGTAGCACATTAGCGTTCATTTGCACTGTAGTAGCAATATTGATGTGAGACCTGCCTATTTTTGCTTTTAAAGCTGCCTTTATGTCGGTGTGGCATATATCCAGCATGTTGCGTGCAACCCTTTGTCGAGATGGTACATGTCGGTATGATGGTATCACACCGTTGGAGTGGGGTTGGAGGATTGGTCACCATTTGAGTGCATGCTCAAGAATCCAGGTAAAGATGGCTGGATCTTTCTTACCTGCCACATTCTCCTGAAAGAGGCGCCTATTCAGACAATGGTACACTTTGGTAATGGTCATCAACTATCCCCCACCTCATCACCACCACCAGCAGCCTGAATCAGTAATTCCTGTCATGATGGATCCATGCTATCATCTATGCTGATTGTGTGAAACCCTGATTGCACTCAGCCATGCACAGCTACCATTTTCCAATCTTTCCATGCCTAATTTTAATGATTGAGAGCAAATTTTCACTTTCATACCCTGTACTTATCTGGGAGAAGTACTGTCTTCTGCTGCCGTAGCCCGTCTGATTTAAACTTGGATGAGTTGAGTGCTGACTCAGGAGCTTCTGCAGCCTTTGATTGCAGCAGGCAGCTATCTGGAGTCCTGTTGCCTTTCTGTCATGGTGAACCAATCTCACCATTCTGTTGTTTGCATCAACTTTTGAGACTCATTCGAAACTTCAGCAGGTCATCTGGATCATGTTTACAAGATTTGAAAAGGGACTAATGTGGTTTATAGCAAATGCGACTGCGACTATCTCGCTCAAAGACAAGTCTTCCAAGGTTTAAAAAAAAAAATAAATAAATAAGTGTTTACCAGTTTTCTCTTACTGCCTTACCCTAATTAAGTAATCCCGATTTCTTAGCAACACAATGTCTGTGGGCTGACATTCATGAGAAAAGCCAACAATAAATGTCTTACTTGTGGATGAAAGCACTTTTTTAATTGGTCTCCTCCAGTACAAGGCTTGTAACTGTTAAACTAACAGAAGGTTTGCTGAAACTGTGACACGCTCACTCACCCTGTGGTTGAGGAGCAAATGAAATTATTTGAATATGTAAATCCTACAATATTTTCCTTTGGCACATCCATCAGAATTATTCATATAATTCATCTTTGATAGTGATATTTTGTCAAACTAAAAATCCCAAAAAGATAGAGGCGACATGCTATAAGATCAAGACATACTGCATAAGTTACTGCAAATTTAATTTGGCATTAAAAAAGGAGTTAACAATTCCTCTGTCTTGCATCAGTTTTTTCTGCACTAGTATATATTCATCTTTTGCTCCCAACACTTTGAAACAGGAGAGGAGACTTCGCCCCATCCCTCATGTCACACCAGTGTACAGTTACACAGTAATATGTTTAAAAGTGATGGCACTTCCAATCCCCGACACATCTTTCAAGCTAACATTCAAGGAATGCACAAAGTCAGTGCCCCGTTCATTAAAAACTGAGCTGCTCTGGGCTCTAAATTAGAATAGTATCTCAGATAAAAAGCTTTTTTTTTTTTTTTTTTTTTAAATTGGAGCCTTGGCGAGACCTCATTTCAGATGCAGGGATACTAACCATGCCCTCTCCTGCGATGCATCACTGGTGTGTGACTCAGTGCATGTCCATAGTAACAGAAGGACGCTCTCAAACATCGCGTCCTAATTTACTGTTGATGTCGGCGTGCATCATCACATCGACCCTCTCTGCCACATAATAATCAAAGCATCCTTTTAACGGTGATAGATGTGTCATTTAGCTGGACACGCTGACAGCCCAGTGGTTGCGGCGCTCGGCTAACAAGACAAAGTCATTCTGGTTTGATTCGTTTACCTCCATGTATATATTTTCTACCTGCACACATCCAATTATATAATGAGGATATTTACTTAGAAAGCTGTGATCTTCATGTCATTGTTGGAGCTTCAATGCATTCTAAAGAAATCTCAATTTGTGCTTGATCTCCCAGCATGGATAAGACTGTCCATTCTATTTCAAAAAGAGCTGGATCTCACATACCACTTGATATTTCTCAGGGTAATGAATGCCTTCTTTGTCCTGGCAACTTGTTTATTGTAAAAAGGTTTTGACTGATTATAAGGGCTATGGGGAAGCTGATGGAGGTATGGAACACCAATGCCAGGCATTGTAAGTCATTGTATGTAACCTTGGACATTTGCCACCTGAATGATGTGTATTCTGCCTTGACGTCACCGACCTGTCCTTTGGACTCATACTGTCTGCATTATAGCTTATTCCAATATTCATGAAATCCTTGAAATTCATTATGTGGTGAAAGTGCGACGGTTTTTCGAGAAGCTCAAGACAACGTAACTTGCTAGTTTTAATGACTTTTCCTCACAAACAGTGCGTAATGTACTTTTCATTATCATCAATTAATTCCTGCTTGTTTATCCCTTTGTTTTCTCTCAAGCCTCCAGCAAGTAGGTTTTTTTTTCAAAGCATAATCATTTGCTGTTTACATCATGCTATTTAAAGTGATTGAAGAACAGTATGACTCATTTAACAGATAAGTCTGTATGATTTCTTTATGGCTTGTTGTTGTATCGATCATGATAACTGGTGTTTCCTTTTAATTTCTGTTGAATCTGTCAAAAGTCGTGCCCCACCCAACCCCTCTGAGCTTATTTTGGTTTATACCCTCACTCACTGTCTCAGGTCAACTGGCGTTTGTGTTTTGTATTTACTAAGTGAAATGTTTATGAATTTGTTCCACAAAGTTTCCTGACTATTGTGCTAACTGTTAGCATGTCTATAGGTTTTCCCATATATGTTAGCATTAAGCTAGCAGGACCTTTTTTTTTCTTTCATAATGCATGTTGTGATACTGTGGCGTCACGTCCAAAGCAAAATTCAGCCTTTACATGATTAATCTTCCAATGTCTCTTCTCTCCAGAGCTTGTTTCATTGACAAATAGTCATCTCTATTAAGGCTGGACGATTAATTGAATTTTAATCTTGATTTCGATTTTGGTTACTCACGATCATAAAAACGTTATAATCGGAGAAAAACGATTAATTAGCCGCACGGCGTGGCGTGTATGTAATTTCCTATGCTGCCAAAGTACCATGAATGCACCTTGTGCACGTAGCCGCAGCAAGGGCTCTATCAGCAACACGTGAAGGAAGTGGTTTACAAACATGGCAGAAAAGGAGCCTTTAGTTGACAAGAAAGGTAGGACTACTTCAGTCATCTGGAAGCATTTTGGCTTCAACTCGTCGGACATCCAGCATCCCTGCCACAAGTGCTGCATCAGAGCGGGTTTTCAGCGCAGGTGGAAATGTTGTCACCTGCCTTCGTTAGTCGCTGAAGCCAGACCAAGGCTGTGTTCGAAACCGCATACTTACGTACTACTCATACTAACTTATTGAGTATGCAGTGTGTTTACACTGGCAGTATGCGATTTTGAGTATGCGAGAAGTTCCCGGATGCATACTGCATTCGCCAGAAATGTTGAGTATACATCGTGTGTTCACTACTCATACTGAAATTGCCCAAGATGCAACGCGACGGACATTTGAATAAACTTTATTCAGTTCACAATGACCGTTTCTTCATGATGTACATTTAGCAAGCTGAGTATGGTTATAGATTTAATCTTCCCTCCATTGTTTGTGCTCGTAGGTATGTTATGTTACAAGATTTCTGATTGGATTGACAATGATTAAAAATAGTAAAAACAAAAAAAACCCTTACATCTGAGAACAAGTCCATGCTGAAAGCGACCATGATGTACCGAAGATGGCAAGCCGATCTTTGTTGAAGAGCCGAAAATACTCTCCGTCGGTAAGGCATCATAATTGGCATAATAAGTGCTCCGTTAACGGGACACCGGTCCAAACGGCGACGTTAAGCGAGATATATTGCTGAAAGATTGCCTTCTTGTTTTCAAAGTAAAAGCACAGATTTATCACTGAGGTTTTTTGCATGAGAAAGGGAAAGGGGTGGTTTATTTTGGTGAAAATAACCGGAAGTGCGTTGCTCACTGCGGCTGGCTTGAATTTCGCCGAATTCGTCCGAACAAAATCATAAACGGCTGGTATTCGGACAAATAAACGACACACTCGGGCTCTAAACCACCACTTTGTCGACTAATTTTAAAAAAAATCTCGATGAAGTTATACATTTGACGAGTTTAAAGCTAAAGTGAAATCAGCTTTAGCAGATCGATTTCTGCTCATGGAAGAAGTGCAATGCATTGTGGGTTATTATGTAGTATGCTGTAGTGTAAACGCTTCGCATACTGTTTGATGGACTGAGTAAGCAGGATGCAGGATGGATAGTATGAGTATGTAAGGATGTAGTAGACAGTATGCGGTTTCGAACACAGCCCATGTGAACAGACTCGTCTTCCTTGCCAAAAACCTGTAGGAAGTTAACGACAGGGAGTGTTTAACTATGCAGCCAACCCCTCTTTTGTTATTTAAAAAAGTTTTTGAGAGAGTTCAAAGAATATTTTCAGGTTGTGTTTTTGACTGAGTTATTAGTGTATTTTGCATATTGCTATTTTTGCAAGTTTTATAGAAATGCATGCAGATTGGGTATTTTTTATTTGTTTTATTGATATTATTTAATATATTAATAATTTGTATAATTTTGTTTTTGATTGTTCTTTCAAGTTGTAGATTAATAACTACTCAAGTTTTGGAATTATGAATAATCGTGGTTATTAATCGTGATTTCAATATCTATCAACATAATTGTGATTATTATTTTTGCCATAATCGTCCAGCCCTAATCTCTATTCTCCTCTCTATGCACATGTATCTATCTGCAGGCACATATATCTATCTGCATGGCTCTGCAGGCACTGTGTGCAGCTTTCACTGCTGATTTGCTGTTACCCCTGCCAGGTCTGAGCATAAGCAATCAGATGATGCTGTGGGCGGGACAGTGCGGGAGGCAGAGTTGCGAATTTCTACAAAGACACAGCTTCATCTGAGCCAAAATAATCCTGTTTCATATTTATCCGTTATTGGCCGTCTGATTTAAAAAAAAAAAAAGAAAAAAAAAGATAAAGGCCGATATGCTTCAAAATGCCAAATATCAGCGCTGATAATCGTCCTGGCCGATGATCAGGTGATCCCTAATTTGTTTCAACCGTGTTTAATTTATTTGTATTCTCTATCTTTTATCTATTTTATATGGAGCCCCTAAAGGGACGTGCAAAAAATAAAATAAAAAAAACATTTCAGGTGAGCACCTGAAACTTTTGCGTGCTCACCAGAAACTTTTACGTGCGCACCTGAAATGTTTCACGTGCGCACGTGAAAGTTTCTGGTGCGCACCTGAAAGTTTCCTTCTCCTCAGAATGACAGTGTGTGTGTATTTTGACTTGGGACCTCATTATAAAGAAGTTGCTGCTTTGCTTGCAAGTCATCAAGGTCATGTAGGCTCATTTATCAAATGATCTTTTGGGGGCCTTGCGTGGCAATAATGAAAGTTCCGTACCTCCCCGATCTCAGCGTTTGAATGATGGGTGTTGATAAATGCTGTGGATGAATTTGATCGTCATTAATATGCTACTGCTGTATGCATAGATCTGAAGCTGCGCCCACTGAGGTCAAACATGGAAAAGGAGCGATTTTGGCAAAAAAAGAAATTTTTCGGAGCTGGAAATCGATCCTCTCAGGTCCGAGGTGGAGGTAAATCAGGATGAGCTCTTTGGAAGAATAATTGAATGGAAAGAAAAGGGAATAGAAAAACGCTGTCTGGAGATCACAGCGGCGGTGAACAGCGTCGCCTGGAGGAACGGACACCGGCTGAGGTCTGAACAGATTATAGATCCTTAATTTAACCCTGATATTACAAATAAAAAGGCTGACTCACGTTATACAGCTCATATTTTTTATTGTTTCGCTTAATTATGTCTCAGAGCCAGACGGCAGCAGCACCGCGGCCCGGTCTCCTCCCTACAGCAGTGACAGTCCCAGCGAGACACACACACCCGGCACCGGACCCGGTGCCGAACAGGACCCCGGACCGAGCGGGACACAGGATCGAATAGGACCCGGAACTCAGGCCAGAAAGGGCGGCGATTGCCACCTGCTGCCGGTGCTGCTTAAATTAAAGACAATTCATAGCAGTCTTAATAAAATGTTTGACTAAACGTCCTCTGTCTGTATTTAATCTCCCTTTAGCTAATATGTTATGTTCTCGGCTGCTGCACATCACTGATCAAATAAATAATTTGCTAAACTTTAGAGTTTATTTACATTTAGCGGTTCTTCAGGTCCTGTCTCCTCTGCATGCTGGTTCCCACATGGGGTCCTCTCGTGGCGCCGGTGCATCAAAAGTAACTCCATTGGCCAATGAAATATGTTATATTACATATAATACATATAATATTGTGTGAAACTGCACAGGCCAAAATAAAGTCACATCTTTTCGGGGCTGAACAGCAGCGTTTCCCCCGCTGGGTCTGAAGCTGCGCTCCGCAGCAGCGCGTGCGTCTTTGCGCACTGTTAAAACTGCGCTCCTCTCTGTGGCAGGATGGAATCAGCGGAGTTATTGAAGTTAAAATATCCTTTAAGGAGGGGATTTTATTAGATATTCTGTAAGGGAGTTATTTTATTTTTCATTCTTTTGCTTTTTAATATGTGCTGCTTGTGCTTTATGGCATGTTTGAGATTTGATTTGTAATTATTGTAGTGGATCGGTGCAGTGCTGACTCGGAGCGGGGGGGTGGGGTGCTAATGTGGTACACTGAGCGTCAGGGCCCCCACGCGTACGGTCACGCCCCCCGTACACTGCACCCTAGGCTGCCGCCTAGTTCGCCTAGAGCCGGCCCTGTCTCGGACACTGTATTACCATGACGACTTGCAATAATATAATGAATAATAAAGTCCCAAGTCAAAATAAAGGACACTCTCAGGTGCGCACGTGAAACATTTCAGGTGCTCACCTAAAACATTTCAGGTGCGCACGTGAAAGTTTTAGGTGCGCACCTGAAATGTTTTTTTTAGTTTTATTTTTTGCATGTCCCTTTAGGGGCTCCGTAATTTCATGCAACATATGAACAATGCACTTTTTCTGTTTTTCTTCCTTTTTTTTCCAAATTAACTTTTTTTTTGACATAGTGTCAATAGCAGAAAAACGTGAAGTTTTTTTTTTTCTTTTTTTTTTTTTAGTCTTAATATGATACTGAAATCTGTTTTGGGCTGTTTCATTGAAAAATGTAACCATTAAAAAATGTATTTTTTCATCTGCTGTAGTTATTTTGAAGTGTATCATAAGTTGGTATAGTTTTAATAAAAAAGAGTAACATTTTGCTACCTACAGCTCTTAAATGTGACATTTCATGTTTACAACAGAAAGTCTTTGTAAAAGCAGAGAAATGTTCTTCATTATCAGTGAAATCCCTTTTTCCCCCCTCTATTTTAAATGTTTTTGTACAGAGCTGCTGAGGCTAAGACCAGAAATTTAAGGTCAAAGTTTGGGAGACAGTACACACAAATAATTCTTCGAGCTACTTTTTTTTTTCCCGTGGCATCCACAAATATTGTATGAAGGGACAAGGAAGGATGATGTAACGATCCCTTTACCCCCAGTTATTTTTGGGTCAATTCACACTGGCGTCCTGCTGTCCCACTCTCCTTCTGCGCCCTCGGCTGCCGTGCCCTTAAAAGGTGGTCTCAGTGCCTCGCATGGTGTGAAAATCTTTAATCATTAGTCTTGATGGGTTTGTTGCAGCTGACATTGATGTCAGCAACCTAATTCTTGTCAGGGGTGTGAAATTAGTCTTTGAAATCGATTTTTATGTCTCATGTAAGTAATTAAATTTGTTTGCTTTGTTTGCTTTGTTCTTTTGTTCGAATGTTTTGGTCTGTCACAGTTACAGTCCACTGAATATATTCTCATGACAACTCTTAAAGTATTGACATTGTTCTTAATGATGAGGATCTTCTTTTGTCTTCACTTTTAAGTGAAATAATTATTTTCACTGTCTAGTCTGTTGTAGCGTTTTGGTATTTATCTGCGGGGACTTTTTTTTTTTTTACGTTGTTGATCTACTGCATCAGCCTGTGTGATTTCAATGGCAAAATGAAAAAGTAATTCCAGCAAATATGTGGGTCGATTACAGTAAGAAAATATTCTGCGCAACGCTTACCCACTTGTGCAATGTGCTAATGCGTTTTTATTGTTTGGGGCTGTTTTTAAATCTGGAACTGATGACGGGGAATTGATTCTTTCCTTGTTCAAACACGCACTGCCCAGAGTGCATCACGTCTGTCTCTTATTTAGAATGCAAAGCAGCGGCTTGCACATTGCTCTCACTTGTTGTAATTCATCAATTTTCATCAAGATAAAGAGGTTGTGTTTGGTGGTATAACATGCATCTCACCCTCTGAAGGTGACATCCACTTGGTGTCATCGTTATATTAACATCGGGATTAAAAGATAAGATAAGGAAGGAACTGTCATGCTGAAAACTGTGGTCTGTGTACGTGTTGAACATGTTACACAGTCATAAGATTAGTGCATTTCTTAGCTACTCCGCCACTTTGATCTGTGCAGCAGGACTGAAGGAAATTGTGATTTGTGACAAAACAATCTGGTAATATAACCTTGTTGATGGTGTGCTGTGGACGATCAGCAAGATTCAGCAAGATGAGTCTAAATATAGCAAAACACTGAGTATCTGAAGTATTTTAGACGTTATCACATCAGTAATCACGATAGTTTTCTATAATACAAATAAGTGTCCTGTTCGTTTAGCTTAGAACTCAGACATGTCTTCATGTTCAAGCCCTTTTTGCCAAATTATTGTGTTTTTTCAAAGCCCCTCCACAGGTTTGACCTTAGTAGTTAAAGCAACTTTCTTTTGTATGTGCATGTCTGTGCATATATTTCACTCGTGCAGCCTTTTCTTTTATATATGTAAATGTGTTTTCATGAGGTTAATGTGAAGCGTTAAGCGATCTCTCCCTGGATAATCCCTCCTGAAATGTATGCAGCACTCAGACTGAGAAAGAGAGATAATGTTGCAGCAAAGAGCGCTAAGTTTGACATCAGTGTGTTGCTGCAACAGCAGGTTTTTTTTGTGTGTGTTTTTGCAACAAGGAAATTGAGTTGGTGTTTTGGACAATCCACAGAGACAAATTTGCTGCAAGGCTGGAATTAAACCAATTTTGAAGGATAACGGAGCGTCCTGACAAAATCCCGCTCAAGGCATCACACAAGCTGAGCTTGTTCATGCTTGTGACCAACATCTCACCCACAATGAAGTCCAATGAAATTTCTATAACAAATAAAGCTCTTCGCATTTTCCTAGAGGAAGATACTTTAGAGTACTTGATCACTGTTTGGAGAGGCAACCAGCTGCATCGACTTTTTTTTTTCTTAAATTTGTATTTTATCTTTTTTTATTTTTTGTAACATTGGCCAGCCTACTGAGAAAAAGAAGAAAATGCTGGAATGACAGCTGGTTTTCATGTTAAACATTATGAAAAGTAATTTGGGGTAATAAAGCTTTTGGACAACTAAGTTGGCAGCTACGTGGCATCTGTCCTTAGTTGATGGTGGCTGCAGAATGTATACTCTATTGTAATTTCCACAATGTTTTGGTTGTTGCACAGTGGCTCTGTTGACAGCTGGTGGATGGTGTGTGTGAGATTTTGCGTGTGTGTGTCTGCGTGGGGAGGTTCAAGCTTCGCTGAGTGAAATGAAGACTTAGTGTGTGGGAACAAAAATCTCACATGACAAGGACAAAGTCAACTTAATTAAAACCTCACTTTTCATCCATTTTCAAGCAGAGTTTTGTACTTTAATGAAATTTTTCTTTGTCAAATTGCCCCCAGTTTAAACACTGACATGATATGAAGTACTTTCCTTTTAGTTCTTCTTCTTGACCACCACACACTCACTATGCTGGCATTTTCTTTCTTTCTTTTTTGTAAAGCTTCTCAGGTGCAGATCACTCCCCTCTCCCTCCTCCCTGTCTTGTCAGGTAGCGCTGCTCACTGCATAGTGATGTGCTGCAGATGCCCCACAGACATGACTGTACTTACAATACTGTACTTTGATTGAAAAAGGTGTAGACAGCTTGTGTTTCCTTTTTTTTTTTTGCTCCAACAGTAACTGTATATTTCCTCCCTTGTTTTTTTTTTTTTTTTTTTTTTGAGACTGCATGTAAATTTTGACATTTTGCCAGTTTCCCAGCAGTTTGGTGACAGAATGCAGAAATGCAATTAACGTGCCGTAGAATGAGAACAGTATGAGGAAGGCACGTTTTTCCACAATAACCGTAATCAGTTTAGTTCTTTATATTCTCCCGTTATACAACTTCTTCGTTTTTTTTAATATGTGAATGCTAATTATCACAGGAGGTTTATTAAAAAGTTTTATTCCGTAACTTTCTTTGCTTATATGTGTCAGGCAGCGTTTTTAATTGGACTTATGGCTTGTTTCACCTCTGCAGGAACAAGAATATTCTGAATTCTTGTCAGTGTGGAACATATAGCCACAAGTAACAGGCCAGTCAGTTACCTACTCGTGATTCATACTTCTAATCAAAACTTCTTTGAAGTCCTGTGCCTTCAGTATCTTGTATTAAAAAATATGTTTCCAAAGAATATAAATTGTTGAAAGACGTGCTCCAGGACTTTATGATGAGTCATCATAAAAAAAAAAAAAAAAAACTGGGCCATGATCTGATCTTCAGTCATCTCATAGCAGAGCCAGGACACGTGAATTACAAAGAGCAAATCAAAGACTTTGCAGCATCTGAAACAGGAGCCACAAAGCAACGCGTCTTCTTTCCTGCATACATAAAGGCACGCAGAGGCACCTTGGTGCTTTAAAGATTCATCAGTTACTTCTTAGGAAGCCCAACAGAGACGTGCTCGGGTAATGAGACCATTTTCTTGTTTTAGTGCCACAAATGCTTTCATTCATTTATCTTCTGTGAAGCTTCATCCACCTCAGGGTCACAGGATGCTGAAGCAAAGACTGGGTGCTCCCTGGACGGGTCACTCGTCCATCACAGGACAAACACCGATACAGAGAAGAAGAAGAAAAAAGACTCCTCAGTTCTTCAGAACTCTTTAGTCACCAGTTAACCTGAATGTTTTCATTCAAGTGTGTACCTTTGTAGAAAACCAACAAATAAATCCTGCAAAATCAGCACAGTACTCACAAATATTTATTTTTTCTCAACAAAAGCAAATTAAGATGGTTCACATTGCATTTCACCGTGGTTCAGTTTACTCTTGCACGACCAGGTTTAAAGCTGGCAAACACTACAGGATTCGTCAAACCTTCTGCGATTGAGAGACCACACACCTGAAGATAACAAAATCTCTCTCTCTCTTCTGATCTTATAGTGTGTGCTGTGCGCTATAGAGCACTCCACACACTATCGGGTTCTTCACGCTCAGTATCCCAGATCTCATGCAGTTGAACGTGCTCTCAGTCGGTTTCCCTTCATTCATCTCCGTCTGCATCTCTGCCACTCCAGCCATGACTCTCAGGTATCCCGATGTTTTGAGAATTAACGGCTCGCTTTCGGCACTACTGAGCACCGGAGCTCCGACTTTTCCGAATTTCACGCGCGCTCGGCTGCTCTCGGAGCGCTCCACACGCTGCAAGATTTCTAGCTGCAAATGTTAAACATGTTCGTGATCTACAGTCTCTCCTTCGGAGACCTCTGGAGCGGATCCGACCCAATAAAATCATTCCTAACACACTCCACACCACAGGAACAACGGACACAATGTCATTTGCAAACATTCGACAGTCGGGCCTTTGCTGGCTCTGATCGTAAGGACAGAATTCGGTTCATTTTTTTAAGATTATTTCGAGAATAAAGTGGTTATTTTAGCTGCTCGGAGGATTTCACTCACACAAGCATTGGATCCTCGAGAAAAAAAATATTTGTGAATCCTCGATCCGTATCCCAAGTGAAACAGTGCCATTGACATATTTGTAAAACTGTACAAATGTTTAGGAGATAACATATTAAAATAAGGAACTTCCTGCTGAAAAGATTTCGTACGCCATTTGTGCCTTTACTCTTCTCGTGTTATCAGGCAGATTCAATGCTGTAAAAAGCAACTAAATGTGAGTGGAAGCTGGAGGGTTTTTATACTCTTCAAGATCTACTGAGCTGCAATGTCCCCAGGAACTTCTACCCGATGAAAAGATCCTCAAAGGAAATAGGTCTCTTTTTTACATTGAATAAGGGAACCTAAATTTAAACAGTTTACCTGGGATGAACTTTTGGAAACGTTTGTTTCCACTGCTGTTGTGCCTTGATAACATCTTACTTCTGGTCTGCTTCCTTGTGGCATAGTCAGTCTATAATGCATGAGGTTGGTGGATTTAGTTCAATTCAAATAGGAATCCGTGGAAACGTGAATGAACCTTTAATGCAACTTTACTTATTTCAAACTAAGCTTGGATCGCCATTAGAAATGGGTTTGTACACTCATCTCCTGCCACCACCCATCGATGCCAGCATGACTGATACCGGGGATGAAAGTGGGACCTCTGAGGGTTTGGTCCGCTGTGAAGCCCTGATCAGAGGCGTCTCTGACCGGCAGCGACGCCGACTGAGTCACTGAGCCGCTAGTTTATTCAGAAATGAAGTACATAGCGTCTGGATGGCACTCGTCTGAACAGGTCTGACAGTCTCGGGTTTCCTCTTGACTGATGAGGACAACAACCTTCCTGTGTGACAGAGAGCAGAATTGCCCACAACAGACCGAGGACGGCCCGTCTCTCCCGAGAAGCGAGAGTTCAGTGAACTTGGGAGAGAAAGAGGGCTCTCCTTGTCCTGCCTTGTAATACTATCAGCCACATAATTTACAACCCGAGAGTTTCAATAAGATGTAGATCAGCACTCAAGTTACCGAGGCAGGTAAATTTATGAAAAGCTGCGTTTTAGATTAATGAACAAGCAACAGGGGGGTCTTTTGACTTTTAAATTAAATCTGCAGAAGAGCCATTTTTCAGGTGTGGTTTAGCCCAAGTGAGACAGATAATTATTGGTCCTTGTGATCACAGTGCACAAATGCATCAAACCCTGACTGCTGCAAACAAGGAGAGCAGCCATTAATAAGCGCTTGAAAATGCAGCATTGGGTATTATAATTATAATGCCGAAGCCTCCATCACACCTCCATCTGTGCTCCTTGTTGATAATCTGAAAGTCTGATGACTAATGACTTAAATGACTAAAACCTGCTTTATGAAATGATAAAATACAAGATGTTAGGAGAAGCAATTAAAGAGCCCATTACCACCCTGCTATCTTCTTAAGTTTTACAGCTGGTAGATTACCGAGGCATGCTAAGTGCTTTTAGTTTAAACGGCATTTCCAGATTCATATACAGTAAGGATAATCTTGAAGCTACTATAAAGTTTAAACTTAATCTGACTTTATGCACAGTGCTGATTCAGTGAGCAGGGTGTGAACTAAACTGGAACAGTCAGTAAGTCGGAACAAAATGCTTGAAAAACCGTTTTACGTCTGTTGCTCAGCTCTTCCTACTACAGCAGATGGTGATGCTTTAAGCTTGACATGCGCCTCTTCTTTTTATGAATGCTTTGTCAGCCTGCGCTGACGTGAAAGGTCACGGCGGTCATGAAATGAGTTATACAGGCCGACCCATAAATAACCTGCAGCATATTTGTTAAGTTGATTTGTTGTGCTGTTGGTGGCGGGCAATTTAAATTTAGCAATGAACACGGCGAAGTTCACATTTTGCTCCCACGCATTTCTATCTCAGCGTAGAACTGCTGGTACGTGGAGGCAGTTGGACATCTGTGTCTCTGTCCTGCTCGTTTAGCCGATTGTTACCTTTAACATTTGGATTATCCGACAATTGGCATTAGCGTGATCCAAAGCTGTTGTTTCCAGTGAAGAGCAGCTCTGTTAATTGTTCTGTAAAATCCTTTTTGCTGGAGGAGAAGCACCTCATTAATCTCAAACAAACTCAGTCCTCCCGATGGCAGAAGTTCTCTGACTGTAAGTAACTGTAGCATTAAGCTGTATCTTAAATTACTGCATTAGGAGCCTTAAATAAATGCCAGCTTACCTCTAAAAGACCTGTCTGCTGCTGTCAATATGTTGGCCAATTATTTCAGCTGTGTATCTGCTGCTTTTTTTTTTTTTATAAATCGTTCTCTCAGGAACAAATATAGTGTATTTTCCTCAAGAAAAAAAATAATCTAAATAATGAATTTGAGTAAATTGAAATGACTCATACAGTGCCGACAGTTTATTTTATGTGATGATCTACATTAATCATTAACTAAACTATACGTAAATGATTAAGTAAGCAACCAATATCTTTTTTTTTTTTTTTTTTTTATAATCAGTGTTTGGTAAAATAGTGAAAATTAGTACTTGAACAGCTAGTAACTCACTTACTAATTGGTTTACCAGCTCAAAGGATTACCAGAAAGTTAGAAGAGTGACTTGTATGTTACTGTTAATTGTCTTTTTGTAGTGTCACTTGTGTTATTGTAGTTTTTAGTTTAGTTATGACCCATGTCTGCACTGTGTGGACCAATCTGAAGCAGCACTAATTAGTCAAACGGATGGCACACACACATTATTTAGTTTGAGTTCATAGTGAGATAACACAGCAGGATTCCCAAAAGCAGCAGATTACCTTTATTTCATGTTATTTAAAACACTGGATTTGTTGCAGTTATTCCAATATTCTCCCACAGGGAAAGTGTGTTTGAGGTCACTGAACTGATGTCTAAGTTGAGTGTGTGTGTGTGTGTGTCTCTGTATTTGTCCTGTGATGGACTGAAGACTGTTCAAGGTGCTTCTTGCCTTCTCTTGTTGCCAGCTGAGTCCTGCAGCCCCAAGTTAGATGAAGAAGTACAAAAGATGGATGGATTGATATTTAAACTGTGGAAGCATAATAGAAAACTGTCACTTTCTGTTATATTAGTCAGCTGTTTAAGACCCTGAAACTGCTGCTGTTGATTAAAACTTTGAGTGTTTTGTTTGTCATTGCTTTCAGAGGTTAACAGATCTTTATTCAAAAATCTAGCAGTCTTTTCTCAGTGAAAGGCCGTTCAGTTGTAAAGCTATAAAATGATTCTGATTAAACAACTTTACTGCAAGGTTGTAAAATGAAGAGAAAATGTCAAGATTTGAATTAAAATTCATTTTGTGTCATAAAATTTAGGTCGAGACATCCGTGAGTGTAATTCCTTCATAATATACAAATGTCAGCTGAGAAACTAGAGTGGCTTTCTATATTCAGGAGTCAGACACTCTCACTGCACTGAGGACAAGAAAGCTGATGAGGCTGGAGTCACACAGGAACATTCATGTAAATCAAATCAATAATATTAACCAGAATAATTTATTGCATTGAATACATTTCACGAAATCGCTCCGAGGTAACACCTGTTGGCCTTTATTTTCTGTATGTGGGCAATGTATCGGAGTAAAAAAATCAAACTTTTTATTTTGTGTACCTTAGTTTCTTGGTCACGCCGCGTTGTCCCTCTGAACGTGGTGTTTTCAGGAATGTACCAAGAGTCCATATGACTCTGAATAAAAAACGGCCTCCGAGCCGTAACTGGGAAGAGTTGAGACCACTTAGACGAAACGGTAGCTGCTTCCTCCTGGTTTAGTAAAACACCAGTTATTTCATAAATCATCTAATTTGGCCATTTAGGAGTCAAGCATTCCTCAGATTTAACCGGCTTCGCGAGGATCGGCCCAGCGGGCTGCTGTGGTAAAGTTTAATTAGCCACTGATTAAAAGCTGTGGAATATAAACCAGAAGGTGTTGGTGCCCCAAAGGATGATAATTATCAGTTGTAGAGCTTTGCCCGAACGAAATGTGGAATAGTCTGCAGAGATCTGAGGCACTATTTCAAAAGTCTTCTAACGTCGTCCCCACATAATGATGTTGGGAAGAGCTGGAAGTTAATGACCGGGATTTTGCTCACAGCTTTACTACAGGGGCATGCATGAATGTTGATAATGTGATTTCATCACATTGTTTGATGCTATATGACTTCAAAGTCCAGTTTCTTTTGTCAACAGGCACCGTGGGTCCTTTTAAAAAGTAATTCCATTGAAGTTCTTTTTTTTTTTTTTTTTTTATCTGTCTGCAAAACCCACTGATTACCAGAATAATAGATTTTGAAAAGAGAACTGCTCATTGAACGAGACCGATCTGCCTCCACAGGTACAGTCTTGGTGGAAAACATGCAGATAAATGGCCGCGCCCAAGATCCAGGCAGGACCATCTCTCTGGCTTTGCTGGACAACTTCCACCACTGGGTGATCCTGGAGCCATCGCGGCAGAGACTCTACCTCAACAGCACCGGGCGTGTTCTGGATCGAGATGTAAGTCAAACAGACGTATAGAAAACTGGCAATTTAGTCTAAGTTGTATTTTACATACATTTTTAATATGCAGGTAATGATGCATGGGAAACCTAATTTTACACTGTGCATGTTGGGTATATAATAGCGACTTCATTAAGGTTTTAATAATAAATAGCCTTACTTGTGTCTAAAATGCTACTAGATGTGATGCAGATTTTGTTGTAATTTTACTAAAGCGCTAAATATAGCATGGAATAACTAAATACGGACTCTTGTGTCTGCATGTTTATGTCTGTACATAATACATTCGCCTCAGTTCCCTAAGGTAGCGTGTGAACCGCCGTTGAATACATAGCGGGTAGAAATAGCATAGCACATGGGGTGTGGAGTGCGGGGGGTGGATTAGCATGGGGTGTTGCTCTGGTAGGAAAGAAGCTGTTTTCAGGCTTATGTTAGAATATATGGACTTGGGGAAGGGATGTGGGTGTAAGGCTATTAATGGGTCTTACTCGGAAATATGGCCAGGAGATATGAGAAGAGCAGAGGAGCACAACCCTCAGCAGCTGGAGCAGAAAAATAAATAAATAAATAAAATAAAAACATGGGAAGAGGGAGCGAGAGTGAAGCTTTCGAACTGCAGTTTACAACAGATCACATTTACAGACCATGTCTGACGAGTCATGTCGGCAATGGGACAAACGGCTGGCGCTCAATTTACATCTGAACAGATTTGATCAGACATTGTGAGAATTTTCTGACGGCGCTCTTTGAAAAAGATAAATCAGGTTGCGAGTGGAAATAAAAACCAACAATGGCTATGATTTCAGTACATGCACTGCTGTGCAGGCGCCACAATTAACAAGTGCATTGATCACTGATGACTTATGCACACTGACGAAACAATAGCTCATTATGGCACGAGTCAGCCACATGTCAGAAGGAAAAAACACTCCGACTCTTAAGGAATGAGTCTCGCTTTTCTTTTGTTTCCTCTTCTTCAGCCCCCCAACTTCATCACCACCATCGTGGTTCAGGTCCAGTGCACCAATGAACTGATCGGGACGGTCATCTTGCACGAGGTTCGGATTGTCGTGAGGGACAGGAATGACAACACGCCTCGTTTTCAGCAGCCACGCTACTATGTTGCAGTGAATGAGGTGAGGAAATTATTTTAGTTGTATTGGTTGTTTTTACAGCCTGTAATTTTAGATACTTTCAGAGAGAGAAACATAATTGCTTCATAGAAT
Organism: Salarias fasciatus; assembly: GCF_902148845.1. Classification (NCBI taxonomy): domain Eukaryota; kingdom Metazoa; phylum Chordata; class Actinopteri; order Blenniiformes; family Blenniidae; genus Salarias; species Salarias fasciatus. The sequence goes on from NC_043757.1 coordinate 19,563,986, forward strand.
AGTCCTGAAGAGTCAGATGAAGTCATGAAGCTGCTGTAAAAGCCATAACTTTAAGGTATTTATTGCCACTTCTTAATTTGGAACAGCAAAAGAAAGATTATTTCTTGCAAATTCTCCCAAAATGTGTGTCTTTTAGTCTGCTAGCGTTGACAAAGTTTTCTAAAGGCCCATTATTGTGGGGCGTTCAGTTCCTTGTTAGCTTTAGGCTAAGCTGTGTGTTTTGGCCACAAATCTTTGAAGCACATTGTTGACATTAGAATACATTTCATTGCAAGATGGTCAAACCGAATGTGAGAATAAATATTTGTTCACAGTGATGGGCTTATTTGTATTGTACTGGCCGCCTTCCACGATAGTTTTAAGTATCTCTGTCTTTTGTAACAGTTGTGCACTTTTGTTTTTCGCCCAAACTGTGTCTGACTTGTAGAACTAGAAGTAAGCATTCATGCGAGTAAGCAGGTCAGCAAAACATTTGTAAATCTGAGTAGAAGCTTGCTCTGCAGTCAGCTTTCCACTGAGCACTAGACAGAAGAAATGTTTTTTTTTTCCCCCTCTGTTTTTTTTCCCCCCAAAACAACTCTGCAACCCGCAGTGATTTAACTCAGCGCATCAAATCATTTGACTTTTAAGTCATATGTTTTTTGAGAGTAGATGACGATTCCCCCGTTGTGTTCGGGGGCAGCCGCAGCTTTAGCCTTCGCTGTTCACACTCGTGTGCGTTGCATGTTGGAAAAGCTGTCACAGTGGGTTATCGTAGCCATATGCAACCGCCCCAACAGTATAATGAGTCATTCTCCATCGCTGTCAACTCCCCTGAACAGGATCTGCTGCCTGCTGCCTGGTCCTGTGGACTCTGCAGAGGGCTCTGGGGAACAGAAGTGGTTCTCGCACTCACCTTTTGTTATTCTGTCAGAGCTGCACGTACACCTCCAGAGTGCTACTCACTGCAACATTTTCCCTTTTTGATTTTTTTTTTTTCTTTCTTTTTGTATATTAATGGTGTGGCTGGACAAAACTAATAGCCATCTGAGTGGTCTCTCCGCTGTAAGTTGATGTTGTAATCACAGGGGACTATTGGAGCTGTTCACTTTTCCTTTTTTCTCTCTCTCTCTCTCTCTCTCTCTCTCTCTCTGTCTCTCTCTCTCTCTCTCTTTCTCTCGCTGTCTTTTATTTGTTCCAGCTCACACCAGTTGGAACAACCATTTTCACTGGCTTCTCAGGAAATAACGGTGCTACAGACATCGACGATGGGCCCAATGGACACATAGAATACAGCATCCTGTACAATCCCAATGACCCGGTATACGGACAAGCCACCACATAAACACACAACCTCTATACTGATGGAAATCCTTCCAGCTTTCACGTCTTATTGCTGCTCTTTTCTTTCGATCCTTTCATTTCTCTTCCAGGATTCCAACGGCACAGTGAGCGTCACCAACACCCTTTCAGGACACATTATTCTGGCAGAGAGGCTTAACTACGAGGAGAAAACTCGCTACCTGGTTTTGGTCCAAGCCAGTGTAAGTGAATTAATCAACGCAAGCACAACTACTTTTGATGGCAGGTGTTGAGAGCAGCAAGATTGCTGCGTCAGCTGGTTAAAAATAGGCACTGATTTGTTGTTGTTGTTTTTTTCTTTTTTTTTTTTTTTTTTTGCGTCAGCACTGACCTTGAGTAAGAAACTTCTAATGCCACTAAACCAGTGTCTCGAGATGTGCCGAGTTTCCATTTATTTCAGCTCTCAGATGTTTGGAGCGTGGAATCAAAAAGTTTGCTGTTTTGATGAGTGGAGTGTTTTTTACTTTGCCGTTTCTATTCCTGAGGGGAGCTTCAAGGAGAGGTCGGATGTACGTTCTGTCGTAATCGTTCAGCAGGCTATCCTTTTCATGTTCATGTTTACCAGCCATAAGATCGGTGCTTGTTCCTTTTGACATTAATTAGTAAGAAGTAATTTGACATTCTTTCAATTTGTGGTCAGTCGTAAGTTACTCAACTCCTTTTTTTTTTTTTTTTTTTTTTTTTTAACAGACATTACGTCTGTGTAGTCAAGCCCCACAGGGTTTCATTACAACTTACTTTTGATTGAAAGTTTCTTTGACATGTTTGCAGCCTGTACATACCAGAACCGCTTTGGATAGCAGGGATGATTTAATTATGAGTTTTACTTCAGGGAGTGTGTTTCCTTTCACACTCTCACCGGACACCATGGCTCAGAAAAATATTGTAAAACAAGCAATCCTAATGATGCCATTAGGGCAGTGTGAATTATAATGAAGGTTTTTATGTGCTTTTTCTGGCCCAACTATTTGCCATCAGGCAACACAAACGTCTGTTGACCAAACGTCATCGCGAAACGACAAGCCACAGAGACACAGTGCGGGATCTGAGGCTTCACCAGTTCAATGCAGTGCTGGCTGTTTCAGAACCTTAATGGTTTACACTAAAATGGTTCCTCTCTTTGTCACAGAAATGTATCAATCCTCATAGATATTATGATCCATCCTTTGAATGTCGCTGATTACATAACAAAAAGCCCTAATAAGCACGATCCTTCACAATGAGGTAGAGGAGGTAAAAAGCTGCGGGACAGATAATCATTTCGCTGTCTTTCCATCTTCTATTCTCTCCATTTCCTGCATGAGAGAGCAAAAGACTAAACTCTTTAAGCTTGGCAAGAGGTCCTCCAGGGGGATTTCATTTTCTGTGGCAGAGTAGAGAAAAGAAGAAGACCTGGTATTTTACCAGAACGCCTTGCTCGTGTCAAGAGTTCAATTACACTGAGAACGTAAATATCGAGAGGGTCGTGCTGCTCGTTTCTCAGGGTGCCACTCTGGGAGGCAACAGCACCACAACGGAGAATCATTAAGGATAACTGCTGTGTTGTTTATGTTCTGTGGCCAAGAATTATTTTCAGAAAGAAGTGTGGCAGAATAGTTTGCATGTTTTTTCCTATCCTCCGTTCAGAGCTTTATCCCAGCTCCTCAGTTGAGGCCCTGTGTGCAGAGATTCCTGATTCCTTCTCATAGCCGTAACGCCTCGACCGGTCATGATGTTCAGATCATTCAAAGACATCCATGAAGCAGAGAAATAGTTTGTCCCCATACTGAAGGGCCCAAGGAGGCCTGCGATGCTGCTTTTTGACATTTAATATTAACGTCACACATTCTTAATATTTAAAACACATTTCATTTAAAACACACAGTGGTATAGAATAACAGATACTGGATATCTAAGATATCTTAGAATAAGGAGCTGAAGAAGAGTAGAGCCACAGAAATTAAATTTATCCATACAGATCATTAAATTATTACCCCATCTTTGTAATAAGCAACTTTTAATCAAAACTTTCTCAATGATTTTTTTTTTTTTTCATTTTTTAAATAAGTAAATTAACTTTTCTTTATTGCATTTGAATAACAAATGTGTCATTTAAAAGTGATTATGGTCCATTGTGGGAACCGAACATGCAAAAAGGTTCCCAAGATGACCTTTTTGATTAGTTTATTATTATTAATTTTTTTTTTTTTTTGGCATTTAAATTTCATTAAGAGTGAAGAGCAGAGACAGACAGAATGTGAAGAGAAAAATAAGGGAAATTACAGCTGGAGTAGTAAAGGTCTGACCAGCTGAATATCAAAGCTGGAACTCGCCAGTGTTGCATTTGCGTTGGAACCGGTTGTCCGTCAGGTTACCCTATATTAAAATGTTTCATAGTGAAAATCTAGTATTCTCCTTGATGGATGAGACTATAACCTATCACCCCGTTTATCAGGTAAACAAATAAAAACGGCAGAATAAATGTATGGGCATCCATAGGAGCGAATACTGCGATACATTTGGAAGAACAGCCGCAGTGATCTGTTATTGCTTTAATATGTTGTATTGATTTCCGTTTGAACTGTGTTTTGCCTCGATGCCCAAAGCAACAAATCGCCAGGGAGCCCGAAGGTTGTAATTGAAAGCGTTGGTTTGTCTTCCAGGATCGAGCGCCGTACCCTCCAAACAGACGGTCGGCCACCACCACGCTGACTGTGGACGTCCTGGACGGAGACGACCTGGGTCCCATGTTCCTGCCGTGCGTTCTGGTGAACAACACTCGTGACTGTAACCCCCTCACCTACCGTGTTGCCATCCCCGAATTCACTGAACCGGTAAGACCCAGGCAGACAACCGAGTGTGAACGTGCTGTTGCTCTACAAGGTCACTTTAAGTGGTTTCATGCTTTTGATGCATGTTTAAATGTGTCGTTTCCAAGGTGCAGGTTGCAGATGCATACGTTGTTTCTTGTTCGAGTTCAAATTAAGGCTATGCTGCACATTTTAAATGCCCTAATTGTCTGCTCACACCTTGTTTCTGCCTCCCCACCTGGAGGCAGAGTACACGTTTGCTACTTTGTCTCAGCATGGCAATTCCAGGGGCATTTTATGGTCTGTTGTACTGGCAATTAGAGCTGAAGGCTGATCTGACCTGGGATGACAGCTAAACACCACCGGAATTCATAGAAGCCCGAAACGGAGAGAGGAGGGCGGTAACGCAGCTGAGCGTAAGAGATAAAGAGTCTGGCTTCCAAACAACAGCGCTTCTTCTGTACACAGTGGATTTATAGTGCATGCATGAAATGATCATTACAATGAAGTGGCTTGAATTACTGAACTCGACTGTAAGACTCAACTCGTTGATCCCCTCAAGGTCCAGCAGCGTGAGGAGCTGTTCTGAAGTTTGTAGCTTTATAGCAGATCCCTCATCAGTAGTCGAGACTAGACTGGATTACATTAGATTGAGCAGTATTGAATTGAGTAGAATTGGACTGGAGTAGTCTGGATTGGATTTGATTGGATTTACTAAACCAGACTGGATTTGTGTTGGCACTGTGGCGTCCTCTAAGCAGCAAAGTTTAAATCTCAGCAGGGTTCCTGTAGGTGGAGAGTTGTCTATACTTTGAGGATGTGTGGAGTGAATCAGACAGCATGAACCACCCAAAATGTGAATAAGCGTGATGTTTCCATTTTCAAAGTGCTATTTGTGTCCGTTGTGAGAGAATTACATCTTTATCAGATAATTTCAGTCTATAATGAGCAGAATCGCTTCCTAAATCTGCTGGGTCCTTTTATTATTGCTGTTGTTTGTTTTGGACTAAAAACCCAATTTACAGTTTAACCAACTTGAGTGTGATGAAAAAATGAGACGCGTTGCTAAAAATAGTACTCTGGAACTGTAGTGAGGGGGAAAAAAATTGCATCAAGCGCAGGTTATGAATACGGAAGCGAAATATTTTGGACTTCGGAGAGCAGCAGAGTTAAATTGAATTGATGCTACACAGGAAGGAAATGAATGACATAAACAGCTGCAGTGGAGCCACGGTGGGAGATTGACCAAGAAAGCGGAAGGGTGTAGATTGTATCATGCGAAGATGGAGAGAGCCGCTCAAAATATACATTGAGCGTACATGATGTGCATGTGCTCTGTTTGCATGTGCATATTTTAAAGTGTGGCTGGGGGAAGCTCGCTGTGATTCACAGTTGTTTGTCCAGACTTTTCATTCAGAGGTAGTCAATGTGATGTATAATTTATGATAAAAGCTTTGCGGACTGCTAAGTATGCAGGACCTGAGAGCACCTGCTACACAAACCGGCACCTTTTCATTAGTTAGTGAAATGTTGGCATTTTTCCCTGTTTAGCGGTTTTTTTCTTACCGTTTAAAACCATGGCTTCATTGTCCTGATGACAAATTGACATATGTTGCAGCAACATTTGTCTTATACATGGGAAACAGGCTTTCCTTGGATTGTTTTTCTATAAGCTTGATGATGTACTGTTTCTGTTTTATTATGATTAATTCCTGTTTACTTTCCATCTGTTAACCCTTAACACTGAAGTATTATTTCATTGCAGTTTTGTAAGAATTACATATATTGGTTTTGCATTTTTTTCCCCATCAGTTTTCGCTGGTGTTTGATTTTTCTTCATTTTGCAGTGCAACCATTATGCTAACATGTCTATCCACTGGGAGATTTGTCTTCTCATAATTGATGAGTGTATTATAATTAATCACAATGGCTAGACAGGCATTATTAAGTTGATCTGTATTTATTTTTTGCCCTGGGGGGATATAATGTGGGCTCTGGAGTCCCCTGGATAATGACTGCTGGAGGAGGGTATTATAGCTAATCATCATTGTGCAGAGCTAGGGGGATTTGATTTAGCGCACCTCCAGACATTGTAAAAGCGAGAGGGCTGGTAGAGGAGGGGTGTAAGGATTACTCCAGAGCTGTGGGATATAAATATACCCCCACGGGGAGGGATTCTTCTGCGAGTGAGCTGTTAGCCATGTGCCTGTCGATGCTACGAAAGTTTGGCACAGGCCTCTGAGCACGCATTGCACATACTGTATCAGCCATATGGAAGATGTTTTCCTGCGGACCCGCGTTGTTAAAAGTGATGTACGAAACATATTCTCACCGCTCCATGTGTTGGTGTAAGACAATGAAGGCAGAAGTGGGGCAATTAGCAACAGTAATGTCTAGCAGCAACAGAGGCAGACAGGATTGACACTGTCTGATGTGTGGCACTATTCAGCTTATGGAGAAGCATGCCAATGAGAATTATACTGAAAAACTCTGTTGTAATTATGAAGTACTTTATTAAATGGGCAGAACATAGAGTTCCCACATCACTGTTTTAGAAACTGTTTCTAATTTATAAACTGAGATCAGCTTTAGAGCCTCATTACCCTCAGTTACCTGCGTCAAAATAGAAGATAGATGCATGATAATGTGTTTGTTTTTATTTCTTAAACACTAAAGCAAGTGTTTGGTCTGAACTGTACTTTACAAAAGTGCAGAAACCACTTGTAGCTTCCATCTGTCGTCTGAACTCCTTTCTGTCGGTAATAATGGACTCCAAGTTATTTCAGGACACTGTCTGCGCAGCAACATATTAAAACACAAAATGGAGACATTTGCATTCTGATTGCTTTGCTGTGCTGTTGACTCACGCCCACGCGTCTTTTTTCTCACAGAGCAAACTGAACCCACTGAATGTGACCCCTCCGATCCGGGCCGTGGACATGGACAGAAACATACAGCCTCCATCAGACCGACCAGGCATTCTCTACTACATCCTTGTTGGTACGTTCATCACATATCTCCATTGATTTTACACAGTTAAAGCTCTGTGTTTCGTTTGGTATGACATAATTCATTTTCTACATGTCTTTTTGATGGGATCTGAAATGTTTTTTTTTTTTTATTTCAGGTCATCCAGTCACGTATCCAGCCTATTTTGCCCTGAATAAAACCACTGCAGAGTTGTATGTCCTGAAACCAATTAGCAGGGACTTATACCAGAGGTTCACGCTCATCATCAAGGTAAAAACAAGATGACATTTGACTGTCATTTATGGGTGTGCTGTCACACTTTAGACTTTAGTGAAACTTTTTACTGGATCTACTCCATCATCCCGCCAACTCTCATGGGCATAATTTGTCATGAATTAACTTAAACTTTCAGACAAGCACAGGCTTATGAAAATGATGAAAAACAAAACAAAAAAGGAAGAAAAAAAATGACTGAACATCTAGTCTAATTATCTGTGTCATGGCTCAGCCCAAATTAAAATTAATTGCACTTCTTCAACTGCTGTTGACAGCTAAGGGCTGTTTGATGTTTAATATCTTGAATTTATTTTTTTATTTTTTTCCTGATACTGTCATACTTGTGCCACGTGAAGTTTAACTCTTATCATCATGACTTGAGCATTCATTCTTGATCCAACACCAACAGGCCTCAGTGCTGAAGGCCATCAGCCTTATCTTTGGGAGTTGATGAGATAGCGGCGAAAAAGATGTTATGATTTATGGACCCAGCAGAAGGATAGGCTCCTGCTCACTCATGAATCCTAATTTAGAGCCGAGCTGGAGTGCCTCGGCGCTGCTGGTGCAGAGCAGCAGCGCAGATGAACTTTGCATCTACCCATCACTAACCTCTAGACACCTCTGAGCACCGTGTAACTCGCTCTTTACCGGGATAGCTGGGGAGCAAAGAGATGAGAGGAAGGTAAGGTTGATCATATGAGAGGCACTTTGCATGTCTTTGGGAGGATTGTGCATAGCTAGAGGAAGGAAAAGAGTTCAAAGAGGAGTCAGGAAAAAGAACAAGATGGATAGAGAGATGTGTGTGAGGGATGGTGGGAGCCTTATCTACCTGAGTCACAGAGCGAGAAGGTAGAACCATAGCTGAAGGACTCAGAGGAGCAGGGAGGTGAGAATTAGACTGTGGTATCTGGAGAGCACACCGATACAGCACAGAATGTGGAGCACATAGCTAATGTGTCAGGTGAGGTGAAACGTGCTTCAGACTCTGGAGCGTACTTCAGAAAGCACATCTGTTGTTTTAAAAGTCATCACTGACCCTGACGGAGGCACGCCCACCGGGATGATGAGGGTGGAATGAAGACGAGTGGCAACCCCATACACAGATGGAGGGGAAATAGTTTGTCAAAATGGGGCGGATGGAAGAAAAAGAAAGCAACAGATCCAGTGTAACGCTTAAACAATGATGGAATCGAGGCAGGGAAATTAAGATTGAGCGATAAACAGTGGCGTCTGGAAGCAGTGAAAATCCTGCAGGCCTGAGCATCATCGCAGCGGAGAACAGGTCATTTAGCACTGCCTCCCTGAAATCGGGACACCGCTAAAGAGCCGAATCACAGGGGAACGCTGTCATCCCACACCCTGTCTTCACTCCCCCAGAAAAAAAAAAAAAAAATTAATGTGTGCCCGTCTGCGTGTCGAGAAAAAAAGCGAGGACATCTAGACATGCACTGCCTGTCGCTGACATCTCCTTTTTCCTCGATGTTTGCATGAGTAGATTGGATCTCTGGGTCAGCGTGGTGTGGGTGGTCTTTATTATCACTCGGATGAGGGAGTGAGGATGAAGACGTTCTGGAATGATAGTGTGGGGTAATGCTGTGATGGAAATAATAACAGGTGTGAAGTGTGTTGCGGGGCTCTTTTGTGGAAGGACAAACACACGAGCCGATAAACATGAAATTACAAAGTTGTTTGGCCCCCGACGCTTCTCCATTCAGCAGAACAAGTGTGTTTTGTTACTATCGGTTCACTGCAACACAAGCCCAGTGAAATTGAGCTAATGTGCAGAATTAGTTCCAGGTCATGGCTTAAACTGATGTCGCCTCAGTCTCCCTCTCCATCTGTATTTTCAAAGCCTTAATGTTTCTGAAGCATCCCAGTGTGGGAGGCAGCAGTGACATGTGTGCCTGGGAGGAGGAAGATTGTTGCGGGAGCTTGACCGGCCCGCATTCAATGGGCCTGGTTCCTCGTGGGCAGCACTGCTGTTAGATGCAACTTAGGTTTATGTACAGCTTATTCAGGTTTTTGGACAGTTTGAACAGCTGAGCCAACACACGCCTCGATTTGGGATAATGCACCGTGTTACCGAGGCAGTTATGTACCCACTAAACTCCGCTGGTAATCGACAGGGAGGAAATGTTTACATTCTGCTGATTGTCACAGTTTTGGAACGATTCAATTCCTGTTTCACAGTATGTGACATAAACACAGATTAACTTTGGATGCAGGTGGAAGTGTGGAGCTTTGGGGATTTATCAGTTTTCTGGGTTGGAGCATTTATCATGTCCACTGGCACTGCATGTTCCAGTATTTTGGTATTAGGATTAGGGAACCTCTTGATTCTCCGCTGTCGGAATAGAAATTTCAGCTATTGCTTGTTTTTGGGGAGCATTTCTGTTTCATAGTTTAAAATTAAAAGGTATTAGAATAAGTTTAATGAAGGCGGTGTATTGACTTTTCAGGCAAAACAGGCACTGTACAGACCCTTACAGCATTTTCTTGAGTTAATTTTCCTTCTCAGTTGTGAATGCGAGCCAGGAACCAAAAGCAACTGTAATTGGTTTAATAGTTGAGTGTTTTATTCTGGTACTAACTTGTGAATTCTCTATTGAGTCTCCTTCTGTAACGGGTCACTTATTTGACAGAGTACAGTGGCCACTAATAACTGCCTTTCTCCAACAAATGATGGCATTTGCGTTAAGTGCCTTGGTAATTATTTAGTCCTAATCCACAGCGGACCCCTTATTGAATTTAGTCAGCATGCCTTCTTTTTAATCGAAATGGCACACGGAGAAATTGCACCTTTCTTTCCGTGTGTCTGCATAGGAGTTGGAAGCTACCAGCGGCGCTCTTCTGTTGATGTTTCGCTCTCTCTGACCTTCCTTCCTTTCTTTTTTTTTTTCTTTCCTCCGCCCAGGCTGAACAGGACAACGGTCACCCCCTCCCAGCCTTTGCCGACCTCATTATTGAAATCCTGGACGAGAACAACCAGGCACCATATTTCCAGTTTGCCACCTATCAGGGCTACGTGAGCGAGTCCTCCCCAGTGGGCACCACCATCTCGGCCAATGCCAATCTCACCGCCCCCCTGGGAATCATCGCTTTGGATAATGACATTGAGGAGGTACAGAGAGAGAGAGAAACCTTTCCCATGCATGTGTTCACTCGAGCACAAAGCACTTGTATTGGATTATCTTTTTTTGTTTTTTTAACGGCCACATTTCATCATGTGTTTGCGTTTTGTCCTCACAGAACGTTGCTTGTTCACAAGTCATTTCCCTGCTGTATTTTTTTGTTTGTTTCTTGTAGCTGGCGCCCGGTGATACACCTGTAGGTAACGGGGTTGTTTTTAGATGCAGTGACGCACACAAACAGACACATTTTAATACTGGGATGTCCTGATGCAGTTTTTGCTCCTAATCTCTGAATTGTTGCATTTTAGATATTGGATATCTTCTCATACTAGGTTTAATCCATTATGTTTTCCTGCATAATACCGCTGTACTGTCTGCGCTTAATACGTTGGCCTGTATTGACATGAGCAGAGCAAATTGAAGGCGGATAATTGATAGCTCACTGACTGCAGCCTGCAGCACAGCCATAATTGATTTATTTTAATAGATTGATATGATGGCCAACCTATTTTTATTTGTTTGGTGCTCCTAATCTCTGCTTTTTAACAAAACAGTCATGATTTTTTGTTTGTATCTGGAAAGTCCACAATCTGCCAGCTGTGGCACAATGTCACTGTGCATATAATGTGACTTAAAGGCATTTTCGCCATTTGTTTTCCCCCCAAAAACTGTAAGTTATTTCTATGTTTTCAACATAACAGGTGGTTTCGACAGCTGCCATACCTGCAGTGCGACACGTCCGCATAAAAAAAGGATTTGAAGTGGATTGGCTTTATGTAGCTAATACTGATCCACTTAAATAAAGAAAAACCTTGTTGAGCTTCATCCACTTTCTGCAAATTGACTCAGGACATCCCTGCCGTTAATGCATGCTTCTTCAGCTCATAATCATCAGCTCTGTCACTCTATTGCGGAGAACATTATAGGAGAAATTGTATGTTTTTGTTTTTCTCTGAATTTCCTAAGCAGTGACTGAAATACTAAGCAGATCTCCAGTATTGATGCATGTGTGTGCAGATTAATAGAGTTTATTTTTATGCATCAACTTCTTGGGAGTCTAATGGGAGTGTGCGTTTGGAGTGCGTTTCTTGTTTTGAAGTGTTGGCTTTCTTTGTTTGCAGACTGATATTCTCCACATTTCTTTAAGTCAAAATTAGTGCGCCTCTGTTTTTAAATCATTGTACATGCATGTGTGCGTGTGTGTACATTTTTTAATTCAATACACTGTACTAATTGACCGAGTGATGAAAACACTGTGACGCACCAGCGGCGCCAAAGAAAATGATCGCTGCCATTAGTTCATCTTTCAAAATATAGCTTTACTCAGTCTTTGAAGAAGATTAACAAATCAAAGTGAAGTGGAAACAGAGAGAGCAAAATCAATAAGCCACCCAGTCTTGATGTTTACCAAACTCTTAAGAGGACTCCTTGATGGACGTGAATCGAAGACGACTTGCAGCAAAGGAACACAATGGACTTCAAGTTTATTTGCTAACACAGTAGTGATGATACATCTTCAGTAAATTGCCCCTGTTAGGAGCCAATTGCACATCCGAAGGCCCTGGACAAAGATAGTAAAGCCTACATGTTTTGAAAGGAACTGTAACTGTGAGATATTTCGACCTTTTAGCAGACGTTATTTACTCTTGTTCCCTCTTCTTTTGATCCAGTCATGTCCAGAGCATTGTTTGGTTACTGATGCCAACAGGAGAGTTTACAGCTTCATCCTGGCCTTCTGAAGACAGGCACGGGACCTGCCAGCGGATTACATTTTCATGTCTGGGGCAGATCAAAATGTACTCTGATAGGTTTCCACATCCCCGCAGCTGTGTCCTCCCTACAACAACAACAACAGCAAAAAAAAAAAACCCATGATGAAATGTTCATGTCTCCATAGTAACATGTCACACTTTGTGCATCTTTCTGTTGGAAGACAAAAGATCCCATGGTGAAGATTACTCTGGATGACTACACCGCGATCTTCGGCCTGACCCCAACCGGGATAATCCGCCACCTGAGGCTCCTCAAACCTGTGGACCGGGAGAAACAGATGGCCTATACTTTTACGGTAGGTCTCCTACTCTGTGGAACTATCTGCAAGCCCTGTGACCTACATCTCCGATTTGGTGTGTATTAATAGAAGTCACAGGTTAGCGCTATACCGAGAGAGAGCTGCAGACGCAGAGCTGACCTGACACGTCCGCAGCAGTGTGACCTTTATTAGTGGCCAAATGGCAGGGAACTGAGACGAAGACAGTTGAGTTTGCTTGATGTACAAAATTAACACGGGTGTCTCTGGGCAGTTTTGTTCATTTTGTATTAAGGGAAGAGAAAAAAAAAAAATCACTTTTGTCTCTATGGATATTTCTACAGATGGAGATGACATGCAGGGAAGTAGTAGGCCGAACTGCTGGCAGTAAGGACAAAAATATAGTTATATTTATGAATTCTTTGTTTCATATTTCATATAATTTTAAAAAGGACGCTGCAAGTTAGCAACACCTGAACCAGACTTTATTGTGAATTTAAGGACTGTTTCATTTCATGTCATGTTGTCTTCCCATTGACCGTGTCTAATATGTTATTGATGTAAAAGGTACAAATATAACATGGTGGGACATTGTTCTTTTTTATTGGCTAGCCGACATTTGAGGCAGTGCCGTTAGAATCAGCTTGGCACAGCTGTGAGCCCAGAAAGCTGGCAGCTTCATTTCATGCTTTCTTTGGTTCACTGTACTGAAGCAAAGCTTGTGTATTTGGTGGCATTTTATTTGACAGTGTTCTGGATCACTGTATTAAAAAGGACTAAAGACACCCAAGGTCTTAGCAGTATTTCGTTTGCTCTCTTTCACCCTTATACTATGGGCTTGTTGTCTTTTATCTGTATTGTATTTGAATGTGGTGTCACGGCATGGCTGTCTTCTAATTAATGCTGTATTGTGAAGAACTGGTTGATTTTTTTTTAACAAGCTTACCTTTTTCATGTCTACTGTTTTGTTTTTTGTTTTTTTCCTAATTTGATTCTTTTAATGTCAACATAATGCCAAATCACTTCGGCCCACATCTAGCATTCTACTCATGAGGCATGTGTCGTATGCTACATAAAGTAACACTCTGTCCAAACATTATGTGTATTTGCAGACTTTTGTGTAAAACAATCAGATAAATCAATCAATCGATGTATCACCATTACTGTGTCCATATGTTATTTCCAATTAGCTCAAAATGTGTATTCCTTCAGTGCTCGACATAAAACGGGTGAAACATGTTTACAAGACTGAACAGAGTGCAGTGAAGAAACAGCCTTAATTGGCGATAATATCAGACATTTTCATAAATGCAAAGCTTGTCGAGTCCCCCCTAAAAGCTTGGTAACATAATGTTCACTTTATAGTTGCTTGCAAGCTTTGAGGGTTGTGCTGCGGCTTTCATGAGAATGATGTTATTTCAGGGAATGGTATTAAGAAATTGTCTTTGTGTAAATGTTACGATCAAATGAATTTATTATTTCTCTGTATATACCAGACTGGAATTAGAGGGGCATACTGATTCAATTTAGATAGATATAAGCCTTCAAATATTATTATTATTCTGTTTTGGTTTGTTTTCCTGCTTATTGCTTGTGTATGAAGGAAAAGGAAATAGAGATAAGCAGGCAGGTAGGGTTTAATATTACTAAATATTTAAACACATATGAGTGCCTGTGTACAGTTTAAATGATTGCAAATCTTCCCTTTTTGTTTCCTATCTAAAAAAAACAAAAAAGAAAAAACAAATACAGGCTGTTTGACCTGTCATATGCACTGTGCATTTCTGTTTAACTGCTTTACTGTAATGTTTCGCTTCTTCCAAATCTATACTCCTGATGTACAGAACAGCCAGCAAGATGTGTCATTTTCTCTTCAGTGCAGAGTGAACATTCTTGAAGAGGAGAAGCAATTTTCCATCACAGAAATATTGCATTCAAATACTGTTGCCTCGGTTGTTTATATCTCTCTTTTGTTGTAAATTTCATTAGTTTTTTTTTTTTTTTTTTTTTCCCCCAAGTTTTTTCTGCTCAGTCTATTTTCCCCACTTTCCAAGTCCTGGTGATCTGAGGCACCAGAGACAAGCCAACGTTGAGTTTGCTCGGTTTGTATTTCATACCAAGAGTAAAGGGAATGAAAAATGAACATGTACAAAAGCCAAAGTACGAGTGATGTTATTATGTTGGGGAGAAATATGCTGTTGTTTGGCATTCCTCTCATCAAAGGCAAAAAGAAAAGCCCATCCTGAAAGCAAGTGGACTCTGTTTACTCGTCTCCAGTTTCTAAAGCTACGACAAATATTTTTGCTCACTTGTGTTTACAGATGGTGGCATCAGATGGCGTCCAGCAGAGCAGTCCAGTGACTGTCAACATCCTGGTCATTGATGCCAATGACAATACGCCCACATTTGCCGAGGTCTCCTACAGCGTGGAAGTCTTCACAGACATGCAGCCCGGGGAGACTGTACTGCAGGTAATCAATTCAGCAATCGCCGCCGTCCTCCCATCTCCTCCGGTCTTTCGCTGTGGCGCTCTCCTTTCCGCCTCCGTCTTTGTCCCCATCAGGGCAAATCTCTCTCGCACACGTTCTTTCACGCTCAAAGCAAATAAGTACAACGATTCAGTGCACTGTGTTGACAGGCGAAGCTCTGGAACGCTTCCCTTCAATCCGTTTGCAGTCGTGACAGACGAGTCCGAGGAAATGTTTTTATCTCAGGCCCGTGCAACACTGAGGATGACCCGCTTTGAGTTATTTCTCTCCGTAACATGTTTGATTCGTTTCTTTTTCCCTAATTAAGTTGGACTTGTTATTGTCAATTGGGATCGCAAAGCAATTTTGATTGTATTGATCCACTAGCTTTCAATCTTTAAATCAATTGGTTTCACTTTGCTGCAAGACCAAACATGCTGATGCATAAAGCACAGCGGTATGTGAGGACGGGAGCAGCATGGTTCACTTCAAGGCTGTTTCCAGCCCTATATGAGTCCCCAAACGCATTTCACTGCAAGTGTGGGCAGTTTCATTATTTCATTGTCTCTAGTTTGGTAGTCAGGGCCTGATCTTTCAGCTGATCCTTCCTCTCTTCGCAGCAGAGACTCACCCTTAAAAAAACAACAACAACAACAAAAAAACAAATGTCAGACACTGAAAAGGTCAAGTTTAATCGTTTTCGGAAAAAAAAACCCCAGCCATTTCACTCTCCCTGAAATGAGGACAGGGTTCAGGGAGTGTTTGGTATGACCGCCTAACCGATTTTTATAAGCCGTTTATGAGAGCCGCGGGCCCTCGGAGAATGCTGCTGCTTTTTTGATGCTGCAACTTTTACTTCAACGTCAGGAGCATGGAAAAAAAGAAAAGAGGGTTGGGGTAGCTCGGATTAAAGTTTCAAGGCCTTAAAGATATGAAGCCAACTACACCATGAGGGCTCATAATTACAAGCAGCGGGATGCCCTAAATAATTGGATTGAAGGAAATGGTAGTTTCTCTAATCATTTGATAAGGGAGCATGAAAGAAGTTATATATTTGTCCAAGACACTTCAATTTACTTATAAAAAAAAAAAAGAATTTAATCCAACTGCTGTCATTATGCTATTTTATATTAAATGTATAATTAATTTCAGCCAATCAAAACAGTAAATTAGCATTATGGTCATCTGCCCTGCAGGCATTTGCTGGGAGGATTACAACTTCAGTAACATGTAGGCTTTCAGCTAAATACCATCCATTTCCTACTGTGCGTACATGAAGCAAAGGTCAGAAAAACATCAGGTAATAACAGTGCATCACATGATTTCCAGGCTGTTACCTCAAGCTATTGACTGAAGCTAGCTCTGGGCTGGATCCACTTTGTAGCAGCTGAGATTTAAAAGAGAGTCATTTTTAATTTGTCTGTGGTGGTTTAAACTTTCTGACCTGGTGGGTCATCCTTATGGGGGGGAAAAAAACACATAAAAAGCTTACCCATGACCATTATTACAGTGAGAGATTGAACTGTTGATACAAGCAAGGTGTTCCATGATTCCACACTCTTCATGGCATTCTTTGCTGACAGAAATCTTCTGCCGCGGTCGACCGTCAGCACTGTTCACAGAAGGCCTTTCTGCATACCTTGATTATAACGAGTGATCGCGGTCTCCGACCGGCCGTTCTCTTCCAACCTCACTTCAAACGGCACATTTGTCAAAAGGACTGGATATTTTCTCTTTTTAGTCTATTCTCTGTAGCCTCTAAAGGTGGCTGTACATGAAAGTCTCAGTGAACTGGCAATCTCTGAAATTGCAGTAACCTTGCTACATTTAGTGCCACTTGCATCATCTTTTATCCTTTTTCTGAAGTTTGCTTGGAACTGCTGGTTGACTTCACCATGTCAAGATGCCTCAATGTATTTATTTGCTGCCTCGTTGTTGACTCGTCAGGTTAAAGCGGAGTGTTTAATGCCATGGTCATGGGCAGCATTGTAGGGTTTAATCTCTTTCTTTTTCCTCTCTCAGCTAACAGCAGTGGATGCAGATGAGGGATCGAATGGTTTGGTGACCTATGAGATCCTGGCCGGCGCCCAAGGAGATTTCATCATCAGTAATCGCACTGGACGTATCACTGTGGCTCCTGGTGTCACGTTAACTGTGGGACGATCTTATGCACTTACCGTCAAGGCCTCTGACAATGCACCAGAGACCCAGAGAAGGTAGAGCAGCTTTGCACTTTGTTAGAATTCTCCAGGGTGTTTTCCTCTGAACAGGGGAAAAAAAAAAAAAAAAAACTCTGGATGGAATGTGATTTTGCTTTTTTTTTTTTTTAGTTGTCATTAATTTAATCTGCACTTTATTAACTTATTTGTGTTAGTCTGTTTATTTTGTCTTCAAGCTGCAGTGTGTTGAAGCACCAAACAAGTATTATTTTACAAGTGTCATTTGATTTAATATGCACTCACAGTTATTCACAGTTTTCTCTGAGCTAAATTATGTAGAAGTCGCATTTCTAATACACTGCTGTGAGTCAAAGTATGAATTGTTCCATTGTCATTCTTCTCGGAGCTCTAATTAAAGAACAGAAATATGTCTTTTTTTTCTGAAGAAAGCAAAACTATTTCAGGTCTTGTCGCAAAATATATGACACTGTAATTGATGGTGGGGTTGAGGTCCTTTTTCATTTCACCAAGTGAGACAGAAATCGGCTCTGACATATTTTAACAACCCGGGCTTCAGGTTGACATGGAGACACAATGGTTCCTTCACTGCTCATGTCAAGTCGTCTCACGGAGCAGGTGCCCTCACGGCAGTTCAACAAAGGACATCTCTCACAACAAATGAATAAATAATTGTGTCCGTCAGTTCCATTTTCATGTGTGCTGCTGCGAACAGCGGAGAACAAGACACTCATGAACAAATCATGACTGAGAGGATTGTTTTGTCTTTTGACATTTTGGTGGATCTGAAAGAAAAATTCAGCCACATCGCTGTCTCATATATTACACTTTTTTCTTACCAAGCTGTGGGCAACAGGTCATTGAAAGGTAACTGATGCTGTAACTCAGCTCATGTGTGTTTCTGTCTGCTAGGAGCTCCATCACCACAGTCTACATTGAGGTTTTGCCCCCAAACAACCAGAGCCCCCCTCGCTTCCCTCTGCTCACCTACAACCTGGAAGTCAGTGAAGCCATGAGGATAGGAGCCATTCTTCTCAATCTGCAGGCGAGTTATCAACACACACCTTCATGTAGCATGCATTCATTGTATTATGTTTGTCCAAAGATGGGAAACAAAAATAATACACGGGATAAAATATATATATATATATATATATATATATATATATATATATATATATATATATATATATATATATATATATATATATATATATATATATATATATCGTGTAAAATGATTGATCATTGATGAAAAGGAGGAGCTTTTCAAGAGTTTAACTTTTTAGTGTTTGTTGCTGTGAGGATTTTCTCGCTTCCTCCCCTTCCCCGACATTTCACTGTCCAACAGGCATTTTGCTTGTTTTCATTCCGGTCCAGCTTTTTTGCCGCTCCCCTGCACTACCTTGTATCCTTGAGCTTTAATGGTACCATATGGCCTTCATATTTCTGTTTTTTTTTTTTTCTTCAGGCCACAGACAGAGAAAATGATCCGATCACATACCGCATTTTGAGTGGGGATTCCCAGAACGTCTTCAACCTCTCGGAGACGTAAGTCCGGTTGGCCTTCTGCTAACTTTTTTCCCCCAAAGTATTCACGTCTCAGCTCAAAGTGCAGTGACATGCAGGTTTTTGAAGATAAACTGCACAAAGTTATTTGTGTTTGTGTGCGTTGTTTGCTCCGAAGCACGCTTATATGGAGTAACACTGATAAATGATGCTGGACTGCAGTCCAACTGACGTCAAACTTTAACAGGTCTTTAACAGGTTGTAATCAGGTTGTGCTTTTGAAGAAAAGAGATGTGATTTGAATGTGTTGATTTACCAGCATGTGTGTGACTTTGGTTAACAATTGTTGTGTTAAACCGAGCATGAAATATTAAATATTTCTGAGGAGAAAAGGTAATCCAAAATCCTGACTTCAATATCATGTGGAGGATCAGCGTTTGAAAAACTCACCTCACTCTGCCATTGATGTGGAGCAAGGAAAAGGCATGAAATATTGAACTGGCCAGTTTTTTCTTTTTTTTTTCCTCCATCCATTAAATAAGCAAGTAAATATGGAGAGAGGAGACATGGAGAGACTGAGAACGCACGGCCCTGCCAGGCAGGTTTCTCACTAATTGATTAAGGCCTTTTAGGCTACATCCTCAGTCTCTCTGCTTTGCAAGGACAAGCTGTGCTGCAGTACTGTATCCCAGCCTTTTGTTTACTCTTATTATGCTTCACAGTAGTTGAATTTCAATGTATTTTTTGCAGCAGTGTTTGCTCAGTGTTTTGGTAGTGTTAATGGTAGCAGGAAAACATGGTGATGCAATTAAAATGGGGAGAGACGGCTAATGTTGCCACTGCCTCTGCAATCTCGGAAACCAGATATGACAGAAATCTCTCTAAAATAAATAGACGTGTTTTCCTTTAGGACATTCTCCATTTGCCTGAAATATTACACCCCTATCACAAGCTCTCTGCAGCCTATCAATATAATAACTTAAAGCAGGTGCTGATATAGCATATGATGAGTATGCTATGTACAGAGCTCTGTCCCACTCCTTCATTTTTCAATCCTCAAAAGTCCAATATGATTTAGTGAAGAGAGTCTCATGTTCAGATTCAGGCTACGTATGAGGCAGCTCCAAGCCAACTATTATGAATAATGGGCTCTCCAGTCTGAAATGTCTCTAAAATGGGATGGAAATGTTTTGTATTTACTCATCCTTCACCAATTACTCTTTCTGTGTGTCGCTTACGTGTGGACAGTGCACTGGAAAGAAATGCAGATGCTGATTTGAAGGAGGAGAAACTCATACCTATGGAACAAACAAGTTTTATGACATCCAATCTATAAAGTATCAGTTTAAAGGATACTTCAGACGAATTATGAAAACGTGACTGAGACATACTGCACATTAAGTCGTTGAGGCATATTTTATATTGGCAAGTACACGAGAAAGTGGAGTTCACTTATATTTTCATAATGTAGTTGGAGCTTTCTCAACAATTAAATCAGTGACTGATAGCTTGCCCACCCTGGGAAGATTCAGAAAATTGCACAAGGATATTCGGATACATGGACGGGGCAAGACGCAGAATCAAACCGCCAAGCTTGGCAGAGGAGGATGACTTGCTGTAGCAGCTGAATCTCCACAAGTCAAACTTGGGTTTGGTTAGTTTTCTTATCACAGCATCAAATGAAGATTTTCTGTCAACCTTGTTTCTCTGCATGTTTCAGGGTTTTTGAGTTGGCGGCCTTCCGTCTTCAAGAAAGTTAAACTTTGTTTAAAAATAACTGAGCATGGAATTTTCTATAAGTGATTTGGCCATTTCCAGCATAAGGACCACTTTACAGAACGTGGAAAAGCTCTCACACAATTAACTGTTCTGGGGTTACAGCGTCTTGCTGTGGTTGTAGACCACCTCCAACATGTTTGCAGTCGTGAAGTGGGAGCCAAGCTAAGGCGCCAACTGGCTACTCGCACTCACTTACTTACAATGCATGCATGTGGAAAGGATTCATGCACTGGAGGATGGCGGATGAAGCAACGGGGAAGAGACCAAAAGAGCATCGCTGGCTTATGAAGGGCTCTGCATGCATCATGTTTAAGAGGCAATGGATCATTTATACAGTATTGCTATGTTCACACTTTGACTTCAAAATTAAATGCCGTGGTGCATCTTGCACACTGTCTTGTTTTTTTACCAGAGCTTCTCATGCTTAATCCTTGCATCTATAATGTTCAACTGTCTCACAGAAAGTCAGCTGTGATTGAAAATTGAGACTTAGAATTGAAATCAGAAGTCAGATTTTCTCTTTATTATTTTAACATGCTGTCAGATAAAACATTCATGCCACCTGGAGTTCATGTCCCGTGCATCAAATCTAGTTCACCATATAGCGACATGATCTGACAGGAATGAGAGATCAAATGTTTGTGTGGCTTCGGTGGATAGCATGTAACCCTCGCCGCTGACACTCCAGACGACGCTGTTAACAGCAGCCCATACATCTGACAACATCTTTTCATTTATGGTGGCAGGGGAGAGGAGGCAGGGCGCTATCACACACGATCAGTGAACCTTTCAGACCGAGTCACTGGAGTGTAGTTCAACGCTGCAGCTGGAGTGAGGAATAAACTCTCCGGGGCCACCTAATCTTCCTAATCTCTGTCATAATCACCATCAGATCATCATCATTTCACTGTAATTAAGACATTTATCAATGTACAGCATCATCATCATCATCATCAAAGCTTCATCTACCTTTAGCTTCACAGAGCACAGCGTGGACAACTTTCTGCCCTCCTGCTTTTGCATAAATAAACATGAGAACAGCAGTTGGTGAAGGATGGCGCTCTGCATTTTTATTGTGGTTTAGAGAAATCTGCGTTTGCCCTCCTGAACCACCGATCATCGGGTCTGGCAGATTCAAATCAGCACGTTCGCCGTCACTCGAGGCGAGGCGCTTAAAGAAATAAGACAGTGATTATCAAGGCTTCGGCGATGTGCCTGTCAGATTTTAAAATGAGGCGTTACACTTTGATGGGTATTGTGCTGCAGAGGCAGGAGGAAAAGTAACGGTCAGGTTCTGGTTGGAGTGTTTGGCCACAGGAGCTTTAAATTAGAAATGTGAAGGAGTAAGGCTGAGGGAGGGGGAGGGGGTGGGGGGGGGGGGGGGGGGTGCAGCAGGGAATTGCGACGGGCATTAATCTAGCGGTGCGTTCAGATGCATTCGTCTTTCCCTTTCCGGTTCTGGCAGAAGCTCTCCTGAGTGAGGCAGTGAAATTGTTTTTCGCATGCAGTGTGTGCGGCTGGTGTTTGCATGCGGCTGCACTTAAGCCCACGTGTGCAGCGCGCCTGTGTGCAAACAAAGATAATTCAGCATTGTGCACGGGAATGCTTCCACACTTTGTGTTTGGAAAGCCAAAGAGCCAAATTATACCTTGTGAATGAGCAGCAGGGCTCCTGTGTCTGCTGCAGTCATTAGAAGAAAAACATGAATCTTGCTGTCTGTAGTCCGTGCGCTCTGGGAGTAAGAGGCTGCCTACACAGAGAAAAGACAGAGTGGGAGCGTTTAAACTCCCACCTGCTCCCCGCCCTAAACTCATCCTCCTCGATCAGTGACCATGCGTTACGCATCTGTCAAAACCTGAAGTAAATAAGCTCTAAAGTGCAGCCCCCCCCCCCCCCCCCCCCCCCCCCCCGCCCCCATCACTTGCAATTGCATCTTTCATGAACTATTAGAAATTGCAAAACAAGAATGGCATGTTGTCAGAAGCACTGCAGAGATGACTCAGAACACTTTACCACATTAAGACCTGCAGCGATTGTCTTCTGTGACTCTTCTTTCAACAGGATTGGCCTTCTACTTCTGGGCAAGCCTCTGGACAGAGAGACCACTGATCAGTATCGTCTGATTGTCACGGCATCTGATGGCAACCCTGGAGGGGTAAGACGAAAAACTATTAAAGCTTGATTCCTCTGTGTTGATGATCTTGCATAATTTCAAGCACATGTAGCCGAAATACGACAAGCATACTGACTTACCTTACCCAAGTATTTCATTAACTCAAGGATGTTTTGTCATGTTTTAACTCAGAGTTCAATACACTGCCAGTAACAGGATGAAAATATGTCCTTACACCATTTTTTTCCCCATGCCAGACTAATGCATTACCAGTATAACAAAGGCAGCCTGCTCATTTTAGCTCACAATCTGTATGTAGAAATGATAATTTTGAGACTTTGGTACCCTGCTGAGTTCCTTAGTGGGACTTCCTCACAGATTAATGGGAGCTGTTTTAAAAATAACTGCAGTCAGAACAACTGCGTTGGAGATATTTTTTAAGAAACTTTTGCACCTGTCAGTCTAGAAGTCAGGAGTATCTACTCAAACAAGAGTTAGTGCCAATCCCCAGGTGTTGCTTTTTACAATTGTAGTGGAACTGAGCAATAAGAAACCAGTACGAGTGCTAATGCACTTCACTGGCAAATGGAGTACGAAAGCGCTTTTGAAAAGTTTGCAAATTAGATTTTATGTGCACAAGGTAGTTTAGCGTTGTTTTTACTGCAAATAAAAGCTTACATCTGCAAGGTGTTGTTAGTCTTTCATAAAAAAAGGAAAAAAAAAAACAATGTTGTTATTATTATGTTAATGTAGTAATTGTTGAAAGTAGTTGTATTATAAAGATGTGAAACATTCCCATAGAATCTGAGTTGAAGATGCTGATGAAGCAAGGTGAGGCTTTGTACTCCAGCTGGTCTGAGCAAACAAATTGGTTCAGCTGTGCTTTTGTTGGGCTGTTGTGCGTAATTGTCGTTGAATGTGGCTTTGTTCCAGCGTACTTCAGAAAAAAAAAAGAAAAAAAAAACACTGAGCTTAATGCACACAGTGTTGTTGAGCAGCCTCACCAGGCATTTTTTATTAAGTACGACCATGAAATTAGTAAAAATAAACTTTAAAAATAAAAATGTAAGCATAGCTAACTAAAGAAACTAACTGTCAGATCCTAACAAGGCCCTGCTCTAAATATACCGGATATTATAGTCCTCAAAATGCAACCAGCAGCATATTTTCCTGAAATCCCTCTTGTCCAGATAATGAGGGATTTCACCATTCCTTTGCTCTTACCTCTGTGTCAGCAGTAGCTGACAAACTTGATCAATGTTTTCCAGAGCTCAAGGCTATATGCGGATGTTTTTACATGACTTACAAACTAATATTGTCATGTAAAATAAGTTTAGTTCGCTTACAATACTTCCAATGCCTGAGTCGTCAACTTGTAGCGTTTGCATGCACAGTGTTTTAGTAACTTGGCGAAACAGGAGACCTTAAGTGAGTGTTGGCTGTGTTGTCTCCCACTGAGAGCCGATAATCATATCAACCGTCTTAATTTAATTAGACTTCACCTCGGCTGACTCGGTTTTTGTAGCTGTCTCTGTTCCAGGCAAAGGTGAATTGCTATTTCCTTTTTAAGATGCAGTGTGTGATGGGTAATGAACATTAGCTGATGAGCTGTCGCCGGAGTGATGCTGATGGTCCCCCCTCTCACCTGGACGCTCATAAACACTCACTTGGACAGCTCCTTTTCATCCACTGCCAGGCGTTGTGTGTCGGTCAAGTGGAGCCGGATGAGAAGCCGCTGTTTACTGCGTTAGCGAGTGAGAGCAAATAAGAGCGTGAAAGGAGACAGGAGTGTAACGGCGAGAGAGCAAGGGGGAGAAGGAGAAGATGGACAGTGACAGGGTCAGAGAAAAAAAAAAAAGACCAAGTAAATAAAAGAGTGTGTACGATTTCACCTGACTGAAAGAGGGAATCATACTAGTGCTCTTTGCCTTATTATTGATGGACGGGTTGTGTGTGTGAGCTCCGGTCCACCGAGGGAATTACTGGAGGAGTGTGGGCAAAATGTCACAGCTCTGAAGAAATTCTGTCACCACGCCAAAGGAGCTGAATGAAGGCAGAGGAGTAAAGGTTTGTCGGAGTGTGGAAGTGTGGAGCACCTCGCTCAGTGCGGCAGAGTACCGCACGACCGGCTGAAAGGAGGAGAGGGATCAAAATATGCACAGGCGGAGAGGAAAGAAAGGACAGAGAGTGATGGGAAAAAAGGACGGAGACACCAGGGGTTTGGATGTGTAATTAGCACAGAACTTTGGTAGCCATGGCAACGTGACACAAGGAGCGAAGCGAGCCATCTTCCCCCCCGGTGCTACTTCTCTTTGAATATAGTCACACACACACACACATACTCACACTCTTACAGTACCATCTTCTCCAGGCCTTTCCCTTGATGTAATGCAATTACGTGGTCCTCAGTCTAACCATAACCTTCCACCACTGTACAACAAGAACTGGTGGTTCAGGTTTGTTTTTCGATCCAAAATAACTGTAATTGGCACACACACACACACACACACACACACACACACACACACACACACACACACACACACACACACACACACACACACCACAAAAAATAAATAAAACATTCCATCCGCTAACCTCAGCTTACTTGTCCTTGAATTGGTGTGGGCAAGTTTGTTTTTTTTTTCATACTTTCCTATTACATTGAATTATATCAATTTACTTCTGACTTATTGTAACATTAACCACAGGTTAACTTTAACCTTATCTATGTGCACCAGATCTTTATTTTTGTTTTGTTTTTTTGGGGGGATTGACATGCATGCAAATGCACAAACGTCTCTTGGTACGACTGTATTAACTCATTACATCTTCATTTACTGGTGCATGGAACAATTTGTGCTCACCACTCTGATGAATTCACAATTTATATTCTCTTTGTAGCTTAATCTTACATTCTGAGCAGATTCAGACACCCCGCCCAAAAAAAACTTCTCCTAGTCAACCAGATGAAATTGTTCTCTCAAAACACACACAACTGCCTGCTCATATCAGTCCCGTCGACGTGGCCCCTGGTCTAGACAGTCACTTAAAAGCAAAGTGTGGATGGTTCAGACTGAAGCAGAGACATCACAGAGCCCCATATTCTATGTTAAATAAATAATTGCTGCTCATTAATCACGCTCGTGTCCACAGAGGTGGGATTTTTGGCTTTGAAAGGAACACCCACACCAGGATGAAGGAACTAATTGGCTTCAGGTCTTCTGTAAAATGAGAAAGAAATAAGCGGCACCCACTCGCTGCGAACGGCAGCGTCTTGTGTCTTCACATTGAAGTTGCAACAGAGTTATGGAATGAACTGAGTTGAAGGTGGCGTTTACTGGGTCGTATTCTTCATGGTGTGACGTGAATGTCTCATCTGGCAGGGCAACGTCCAACGGCTGTCTTCTGTGTGCAGGTGCCAACTCCTCCCACCGCCCAACCATCGTTCGTCCCCCAAAGGAGGCCATTCACTCCATTATTTGCATACGTGTTCATCCCTTGGCGCTGAGAAATTACAGATTCTGCATATTCAGCGACTTTCTAAGATGATTTATAGAAGTGTGCCATGTGTAACTACTGTGTCATTGTTTGAAGGTTAAAAGCGGCATACTGGTCCGCGCTGGCCTCGTAAATGAATGAATGAACTCTGACGATGCTGCGGGCAATTTTCTGCTCCCGCCTGATTTTGGCGTCGCATAAAAACATCCATCCATTACCTATACCAGCTCTGTCCGGTAGAGGGAGTGTTTAAATTCTGAACTTTGTTTCATCTTACTAAGGAGGTGGTTGTAACAGATCTGGCTTCACAGTTTCATCCAGTAACCTTGCTCATTCTTCTCCTGATTGTTAACTGCAGTACACACACATCATTATTCTGTGGGAAATGGATGTAAGTGATTCATAAATTATGAATAGATGTACTATACACACAGCTGGACCTTTTTGTTGGTGTTACTTTTGTTGGGGTTAATTATGTTTCTTCACAAGCGGTGAATTACTTTAATAGCAGCATTTTATACAATGTCATTTAATAATGTTTCATTCTGTTTGAACGTTTGAATTCAGAGAAGCATCTGAGTTGAATAATATCTAGTAGCACCTGGCTGCATACCTCTACAGTTATTAATATGGATGAGAAATCAAAAAACAGTATACACTCAGGCCTTCAGAGGGCTATAACATGCTCAGGAATTAAATTTTAAAGCTCCACTTGCTTTGCTGGGCCCACATTTCCCTTTCTCTGTTACAGCTTGAAAGCAATGTAATGGTTTTATTGGCAAGCCACACCAGTGTGTTGACTTGTTGCTTGAAATTATACCATTTTCATGCAGTCGAAAAAGTTTGAGTATGTTCTTAGATATGAATAATCAAAAGTGTAACATGCTGAATCTTTGCAGCCTCGTGTAGCTCAATACCCCTGAGAAGTAATGTCACTTATTTAGCAATGACTCTTCAATCTGAATATAAACGGTTTAGATTTTTTTTTTTTTTATTCAGTACTTTGTTGTTGTTTTCTTTTAGACATCCACTACGACTGTGAACATCGTCGTCACCGATGTCAACGATAACGACCCTGAGTTTGACCCCACCATTCCCACCAACTTCACTGTGCAAGAGGAAGAGGCCAATTTATTTGTAGGACGAATCAGGGTGAGTGAAGTGTTTCCAAAGAACGATGTTGTTTTTGTGCTTTTGTGAAATATACTCTTCTTCCAACTTTTACAGTCCCTCCCTTTTGTTTGAAATTTCGAGCCAATCTAGCGTTTTCATTGTTTCATGTTTTATACTGTCTTCTGTGTCATGACTGCAACCAGAGAACAGGAGGAGTGAGAACAAATGGCGTTTACTGCCAGCGTGTGAGAAATGACAGCTCCCTTTTTCTTAGACCATGTTTTTTTTGTTTGTTTTTTTGTCGTCGTCATTTTTTTGTTTTGTTTTTTTTTTTAATAGTTTTAATCATAGTCCAGGGGAGATCAGTTTTGCTCCCCTCTTTTATAAGAATGAAAGAAAGTGATACTGGCCGCAGGGGGAAGCCAGTTATTCATGACTCAAGCTTTAGATTAATTGGCTTACTATTTAGTTAATAATTATTTAACTGACATCTTGTATGAATAAACTCATAACTTACATGCATGTACCGTTTCACGTAAGGTGAAACAATCCCCTTTCTTCATGGTTTGTTTATTTTCTGCCTCCCATTTTCTCACAGCTTCAGTCTGATTTTCTATACGATAGGATGCCCGAATCTCCACGTTTCCTCCCAACTCAGAGTTTTGAAACCGTCTGAAACTCAATACAGCTCAGAGTTTTGCTTGAAAATAGTAAACAAGGTTAAATGTTTGGGAAATTGGGAGATGGCTTGAGGCATTATTACAATATTTGAAACTGTATTTGGATATATATATTTTTTTCTTCTTCTTCTTTGGATGTTTGTTTCAGCTGCTTCTCACTTGTACAGGTTCACACTACAATAAAAATGTTGAATCAACTCATTTACTGAGCTACCATTCAATAAATGATGCAGAATTAATTTAACTACCCTTAACTGACCTGCATCTCATAGCTGTTCCACTTCAGGTACACTATTTCATCTTTGTGACGGAGAATAAAGTCTGTAAACTACAATCACTTTAAGAATCATGGCTTGATAAGTATTTATTTCATTGTCATGTTAGTTTCTTATCCTGTCACTAAGTTGCTCATGCAAACGGGAAATGCCGTCGTTCGCCGAGGGTAAACAGACATTGTCATATCGGTCACGTTCGTCTTTCGAGACATATGCTTTTAGCATTAGGCTTCCCATTACAGTTTTCAGACAGTGATATAATATACTACCTCTAAATGTTGGGGGTTTATGAAGTGTGAAATAAGACAAAAGGACACACAAAGGAAGCCCGGTGTTTGCATGCAGGGAAGCTACCTTCGCTCTCACTCCCGAGTGTTTCTCAGAATGGCAGCCAGCAGCTAGATTGGGGCTTAGCCCGCCCCACCGACTCCTTCCCTCCCTTCCCCGTCCTGCTTCCGGAGGTTTTTCTCAGCTGGCTCCTCGCCAGCCTGAGATGAGGCTCTGCTTCTCTGACTGAAAAGAAAAGTACATTAAAGTACTTAGCTGAACACAATCCCGCTCTCCATGCACATGCACATCAAGAGGCTCCAGCTTAGCCTGTTGTAGCTGATCAAGAAGGTATGGAGGCTCTTTTAAAATGCTTTATATTTTGGATGTCGTACATGCAGGTGATCAATTATGCAAATTCCATCAAGTCAACATTAAGCATATATACATTTTTGACAAAAAAAATTTTTAAAAAATCATCAGGTATAGAGCCATCTGCTATGTTGTGTCCATCATGTGACAATTCCCAATATTGATCATTTTCCACAATATAAACCTTTTATAGATTTATGGCTGCTCCTGTGACATAGATCTGAATGTAGATGCACCTCCATCCTTTTTCAGATATATTCTACCCCTTTTGATGATGCTTTGACTTTGCTTCCATAGAAAAGTTTGTGTTTTTCATAATTGAGTAAGAGGAACTGAAAGGGAAAGACACACACAGCAGGAGCTGCCTCAGTGTTAATTAATTCATCATAACTAATATTTCCTTGTCCACCTACAGCTTGTCTCTAGAATATCCTCATGCCTCTCTCTGATGTATCTCCCTCATGTAATCCTTTTATAGTTTGGACACATTTTGCTCACTTTAGCATGTACTGAGCACATATTTTCATTTTAGGAGATCATGTTCATTGCATACTATTTGTGGAGACTATATGCCCCAGGATGAGGCTGCGGAATAAACTTGACCTGTTGCCTAGCGATAATAGAAATGGTAAGAGTTTTGTTTTACATTAGTCTGATGTACGATTTACATTTGCAGACAAAGTTCAAGAAAGATTGAGTGCTCATATAGTGCGAGAAATGGGCTTTTCTGCCTTGGAAAGGACTCTGTTTTAGTGATAAGTGCATGCGACATTTAAGTCCCAAGTGCCAATAAGTCCATTAAATGTGTATGAAATGCCCCTTTGCTACATCTGAACACTTTCCAAAGTCTTCTTGGAGTCATTAGCTCATTTGCAAACTGCAGAAGGAGGCAGGATTTATTACACCTAGAAATGCAGATGGAGGAATCTTAATATTTTATTGGACTCTACACTTTGTGGTTGCAAAAAAAGACTAGACAAATACTTTTTTTTTCTATCTCATAATGGAGAATATATGTCATGAAAGAAAGAGAATATGTAAGTAAAGGCAGGATGACTGATCTGTTGCATCCAGTCACAGTGTGACATTTCTGACATTGGCGTCTTTGTCAATGTGCCAGTTCTGAAGGAAAAAAAAAAAAATTGGAAAAGCAACACAGTTAGCATCCAGACTGTCGTCACTTAATGTACACCGCTTAAGTATTTCTCCGCGTTTCATCACCCATCATGATAGGCTGACACATGTTCAGTTGCTGCTTGCACTCTTTTCTTAAGCCCAAATAGCATCTTATGATGTGTGATTTTTTTTATTTATTTATTTATTTTTTTGAAGAGCTTTGTGCAAGTGTGTATCTTGTATAAGTTCTCCCTGTCAAACAGTAGCCTGCAGCCTTACTGTTACATGTCATGCTGGATGAGAGTCAAGAGTAGAATAGGGAATCAATGAGATGGAGAGTTCTGAAATAAACTACATATACTCTGTTTTACAGTAAGTCCATGCTCGCTCCTCTGTATGCATGGATTTTAAGTGGGTGTTGTGTGTGCTTCCACCCACTGCCCAGAGAACCGCTTGTTAAGTTAATTGGTGATTCTAAATTGTCGGTAGGTGCAGATGTGTCGGGGCGACTGTCTGCCTCTCTGTTAGCGCTGTGATGTATTGGAAACCTGTCCAGGGTTTATCTCACCTTTCTCCCTGTGTCAGCTGGAATGGACTTCAGCCTCTTCACTGAACCTGTTCAGGGCAGCAGCAGTAACACAATACCGACGGATGGGTGAATACTTTGGAAGTTTTCGGATTTAGATGTGGTGCATTTTCGTGAAACAGATTTTTTTTCCTCCTCATACTTCCTTGAATTCACCTGCAGGCAGCAATAATGCAGCCCTGAAAGCTTTAGGCAATTGCCAGCAGTGAAGATGACTGCAGTGCATATGCATAATGCGGCTAAGTAGCTTAATGTTAGCCTTAAAGCATTTTGGATTATCGTAACAGTAATTGGAACGGGTTCCCACCTGTTCCTATTTTACACACACTTACACCGACAGGAGATGCTTTACCAGGTTATCACAAATGACAGCTTTGCTGGTTGCGCTAATAGAGTCATTTGTTCTGTGACTGACAAATCCCACCTCATATAAGCGCCAGTCTGTTTGCTCCTAGCAGGGAGCCATAATCTGAGAATGCAGA
The DNA here is from genome assembly GCF_902148845.1 of Salarias fasciatus. Classification (NCBI taxonomy): domain Eukaryota; kingdom Metazoa; phylum Chordata; class Actinopteri; order Blenniiformes; family Blenniidae; genus Salarias; species Salarias fasciatus. The sequence goes on from NC_043757.1 coordinate 19,594,960, forward strand.
TGACCGGAGGACAAATTGATTAGAATTTGTGTCAAACATGTCATGGGAACATCATGGGAAATTGTTACAGCTAATATAATGCTGTCTATTTAGATTGTGATATATTTTTTTTTTATTTTTTTGATAAAGTGAACTGAGTACAGTGCTTCAAGACAAATAAATGTGTGCATATATATTTAGACAGATACATTTTTTTTTCTTTGCCTCCGGTTCAGATTTGCAGTGCACAGACACAGCTGCTCTCCTGAAAGTGGGAATGTGTTGCTTGTTTCTCATTCGACTCGAGATGTAAGAAATGCATCCAACTTTTGTGTCTTCAGGTTTAGGTATTCATTGTACCGATTGTTCTATGCAAATATGAGTCCACCACATCTTGAAGCTTTGTTTTAGCTGCTGTACATTAAGCACCTGCACAGTTGGCTGCACGGGCTGCTGTCTGCTGCTTTCTGTGTGGAAACTACCTTCACTTTCCTGGCTGTTGCTCTGTACATGTAATGACTTCACCAAGACTTAAAACCATCTCACTGTGAACATTGTTTTCATCACAAACACTAAATGCAGCAAAGGTTGTGAGTAGGAAAAAAAACTATCAAAAATTTCTATTAGCGCTGTTTTAGTGTGTAGAAAACTCGTCATTCAGACAAGGGTTTGAGTTGAGGAGAGAAACGGGGGAGCTCCAGTAATGGGTACATGTTTGAAATGCTACAGTGAATGAATCTGAAAGACAATTAACTCTATTGAAATCTATTGTCTTAGTGTTTGTATGCGTCTCTGCTCTGACCAGTCTGTCTGGCTACATCCATGCTAATACTGCTTTGATGATTGATGGGAACTCGTGCAGGTTATTTTTTTTATTTCACGGCTGATGACCCGCTTTCATATGTTGTTGTGTGTCTAATTATGGTGTCTCTTACTGCTGTGGGAAACAAGATACTCCTCTCCATCCTACCCTGAGACAGTGCGATCGCTCAGTTTTGTAAAAGCTTAATGCAAAAGGTCCTTTTTTTTTGTTTTGTCTTTCATTATTTGTCAGAGGCTTCGTGTAAAACTAATTAAAGAGCACTTTCAGCAGTCATATGTTTATGCGAAGTCTGCCCCTCCTTCCTCAGCTCCGTTGAGGCATCTTTTGTCTGTTTTGTGCCGCCTTGTCCTTACTTGCACTGAGGTTGAGGAATCATTGCCAAGCAGACAGATGAAATGTAGTTTGATCTACGCGTGTCTTTGTCCTCTTCCCTCTCCCGTTTTCTCTTTCTCTCACTCCAAAAAAACGACACAGGAGACTGTTAGAGCAGACACACACTTACATGAACAGGCATAATAATGACCTGCCATAAATCTGTAAAGCAGGTAACTTATTTTCACTCAGCTGGATCATTTTAGGATCACAGAAAGCACCCTGTGCCTCTTTTCAGCTTTTTTTTTCTCCCCGTTTTTCAAACAATTTCTCTTTTCTGTTTGATTCTCTTCTCCAAGCTTTCTTTCGCAGTCACATGCATGCTGTTAAACTTTGATCCAGCATTTCTTTCTCTCTTTTTAATGAGATGCAACAATTTGTATGAGAAGATGTGGTGTTTTCTTTTGCTCCCCGATGATTACTCAGAAGTTTCTGTCAGACTTTAATCTCGATCTCGAGAAATGTGAAAGTTGTTTTGGCTCTGACTCCGCGCTGCAGTGTACGTGGCTTTATAAGTAAACCTCTGCAAATATACAAGAGGTATTAAGATAAAGCTGAGCTCCAATAGATCATGTATGGATCAAATTGACTTCAGCTGCTGTTTATCTTAAGCATGATGCCTCTGCTTTTCACTGCTAAACTCAGGTATTCATATGTTGTATGTGGGTGAATATGTATCGCTTTTCTGTTATTGATAAGAGGAAAATGGATTTGCAGCTTTTCCCGCAGGTTCCATGCAGCTCACTTCACTCGCTTCAGGAGTGAATCACGACTCTTTATTTACGCTTCAATTGACATGACATTAACAAACTATTACTCCTCCATCGAATTATCTCTGTGAGGCTTTATCTCTGTGCGGAGGGAGTGAAGGCAGTTTTTTAGGTATCTGCATTTTGTGTAAATTTTTTCTCCAAAAACTTTTTACTTTTATTCCTTCTTTTCAAACACCAACTTCTACCGAATACTACTTATATTATTAAAATTTAATGTTTTTACCTAATGAGACTGATTCAGAAGTGCAATGAATACATTTATCAATGCAGCAAAATGTTGGGTGAACAAGTGACACAAAAAGTAGGTGAATGCAGGAACTTTTTTCTGTTTTTATTTAAAAAAAAAAAAAATCAAAGGTTTAGATTGTATTCCCAAATGTGTAATTGCCCCCATTTCCCCAGTGTCCATGAGCAAGACACTGATTCTCATATTGATTCCCATGGAGGTTGTGTCTGATCCCTTTGCATTGCAGCCATAATGATTGATCCCTCAGTATCTGGATGAAGTGAGCGACGTTCTCAAATTTATTCACAATTTTACCATCCGGTTTCAAAAATAAAAATTGTTATTAATAATAATAATCATAAATCTGTGATATGACTAATGATTCACTTGTTGGATCCATAATCAAGTGTCACAAAATAAAAAATTGCTATATGCATGAATACATATTTTACTAATGCCACCAAAAAAGGTTCAAAGTATCTTGATTTTTGTATAAATTAAGGTAAAGATATTTTTTCTTGGTTCTACTTTAAACAGTGTGAGTGTTTTTCCCACATCTCCTGGATTTCCTTCGATACATTGAACGTATGATGCAACCAAGTTCAATGTCAGAACTGAAACTAAAGACCAATTTAAGGAATACTCTCCAAAGACACGCTGCCCAGACATTAATACCTCTTGTACACCTACACCGGCTACAAGGTTGTCATTAATCTTCCCAGAGCTGAACCTCCAATTATATTCTGTTTCCACAGGCCACCGATCCAGATGCCGGAGCTAACGGCCAGGTGCAGTACCGGATTGTGAATCATCCAGACTTATTTCTAATCAGCAAGAACGGGAGCATCTACACCAGAGTGCCACTTGACCGGGAGCTAAGAAGCCACTACGACTTGGTGGTGGAGGCCTCGGACGGAGCGGTGGACCCTCGGCGGACCACTCTGACCCTCTCCGTCCGGGTCACGGACATCGACGATAACAGCCCGGTCTTCTCGCAGCAGACTTATGTGGTGAACGTTCCCGAGAACAGCCCTTGGGGAACGCTCATCCTCAAGCTAAGTGTAAGCAACCTCAAGTGCCAAGTGTTTACAGTCAGAGCGCTCGTCTTTCTTTATTTCTTTCTTTCTTATTCTCCTGTCTCCCTTTACATTACGTAGGCGCTTGTGTTAACAGGCTTTTAGCATCTCGCAACTTCAAGAGCGGGCGGGTTTAGCATTTAAAATGTCAAGCCTTTCCAGACACGAGCATTTTCTCAGACACTAGCATACACAACCCTTACATACACGGCAGAGAGAAACATTTTTCTCCTGTTGTGGCGGCTTTCTGGGCATTTTCCCGACAGGGCTAAGCCTAATGCAGTTTTTTTCCAAGTATTAACCGGCTTTCGGTAGCTTTTTCTTCTCCTCCAGCCTGACAGACTAATTCATTGTCAGATACATTTGAAAAAGAAAACGTCTTTTTTCTGATTGGTCCACAGTATCTTATTGGATAGTTTCGACACAGTGGAATGTTGACGCATAATGTAAAGAGAAGCCGTGTTGCATGCAGAGCAAATACAAGCAGAGGGGCGAGTAATTGCTGGCATACTGTGAGTGACATCTCCTGGAGGGGATCAGGCCGGAGGGGTGGAGGAGCAGAAGGAGGGGGGTGAGGAGCGTGAGTGACAGTGGCACGGTGACACTATTAATCTCCTAGACGGCAACACCTCCATCAACTCGAAATGGACGGGGGCAGCAGTCAAGACATGTAAAGAGCAGAAGTGAGATAGACCAGAGGCGGCCTTGTAAAAAGAAGAACGAGTTTACATTGGTAGATTAAAGCATGAGGCTTATACTTTAATGTAAGTTTTATTTGAGCTCATAACCCATGTTTTTGGCATACAGGGAGACCATAAAGACCAATCGGTGTTTCAGTCCATCCATCTCTTATCTACGTTGATCATATTGACTTTTCTCATATTTTCTCATTTAGATGCTTGACTTTCCCTTTATTAATCGCCACCTTTTATAACTGGAGCAATTAAAGGTTGAGAGGCTTTTAGTGAGAATTCGTTTCCAGAGCCTAAGGGCAGGCGAGGCTTTAAAGGCCATGTAGTGAGAAGTGTTAGAAACCGCTTTTTCAATACGCATAAAGGCTTCAGAAATCATTTTATGCTCCCGTATAAAATAAGACTTGTTGAGGCTGAGTTGAACACAGTGGCCATATTTCAGGCTTCTAACCAAAACCCATTTAGAAACCGTTCACTGTGAGATACACAGAATACAAAAAATGTATGGAATCCTTTGATGGGAACTCTTGCAGCACTTGATAGATGCTCGATCAGCCTTAGATATGAAATGCGCTCACCTCTACTCAGTCACACATCCTTGGGTTTCTGCGATGTGACCAACAGCCATCAATAAACCATGAACTTTTTGGTAATCCGTAAGTGCCTAAGCGGGAATTTGGCTCCTGCTACGCCGGAGATTCACATCTCAGCTGGATTCGGTCTTTAACTCTGATCTTCATCACTGCTGTAATGCAAATTCAGCAAAACTCTTGAAAAATTGCATTTCAGCCTTGGAGAATATCTACTGCAATCTCCTGTATTTAAGCGCATTAAAGCGGATAACTTTAACCTACCGCCATGTGGATGCTTGATGCAGCAGCAGGGGTACCGACATTGATCGGAGTCACTCTGCTCATTGACAGACACACAAGCTGTATTTACAACACATCAGCATGCACGCTTTGTCTTCACTCTAAATCCATTACTATTTATTTTTGCCTTTCAGTAGCCATTTGTCTGCTGTACCCATGTGATACACGTTATGGTAGTCCTGACTTGAGTCTATCCCGACTAAATGTAGTTAAAAGGCACATTACGTTTTGTTTCGCCTTTCAGTCCATCATAATGTCGTCACATGGAGGCAGACAGATCTTATTGCCTAGAAAAGTATGGTGACTCAGAGAGTTGTGATTTAATGCAATGAACCTAAGTTGTCCTTTGTGGTTTAATTTAATCATAACCACCCGATTAATCATTGATGTAGGTAACCCCTACAGCATAGGAATGCAGATTTAAAATAGAAACATGAATATTCATTGTCTACTTATTAAACCCATTAGCTTATATCTGTATGAAACATCTAATTTTGAGCTATTTCTGCTTTTATCAAGTCGATCCTTTCTTCAGTACTCAGATATTGAGTTTTCTATTTTGATGTATTCCTCTTGTTTGGCTCGGTGTTTTCCCAGGCGGTGGATTCAGACCTTTTCTCGAACGTCACTTATCGGATCAAGACTGAGTCGGCCAGGCAGCTGTTCTCTCTGAACCCCATCACGGGGGAGTTGGCCGTGCTGCAGACCCTGGACTTTGAGGACCTGGCAGCGATGGGCATGGGGACCTCTTACACTTTCCAGGTGGAAGCTGTCGACCAAGGAGGGGTCATGCCCCCGGGGCAAGCCACCGTCACGGTCCGCATCACGGTAAGGGCCTTGGAAAAGTCAGCGTGCCGTTACCTCCCCGTGGTTCCTTCATCTGTCCTCATTGTCCCTTCGGAGTCGCAGCACTGTCTGTAGATATGTGGTGAGTCATTAGCAGCATTTTACAGTGATCGTTTGACTAACCCACAATTCAAAGGGGGATCAGAGTCATATGACTGTGTTTTACCTGCACTGCCTTTGTTCAGTTTTCAGTTTTCTTTTGTCTCTTGTTCTAAAGGCAGATGGATTTCCTTCAGTGAAAAACACACGTTGGCTTCTCTAACAGCTCATCCTCACAGCACAACCACAAAAAAAAAACGGGTCTTGATGGATAGGTGTTTGTGCGTTTCACACAGTGCTATTCCAGATCTGAATGACTCATTAGCTTTGTGACAGCAATTATGTCAGGTTTTTCAGGAGCTTGTGTTCCTTTTCCAGCCTTTCATGCGATTAACAGCTGAATCCCAACCAAAGGATTAGACGCCTTGTGTCGTGATACTATTCATGTGTATATGCATAAATGTGTGTGTATGTGTGTGTGTGTGTGTCAATGGCGGTGTGTTATCACTGATTATTTCCTTCAAGTGTGTATGCATTTACCTCTAAAGTCCTCCTCCTCCAGTGACTGTCTCAAAGTCGACGTTACACAGGAAAAGCAGGAAGTGCCCGAGCTTTTATAAGCACGCTCGCCGCGGCGGGCTGCCAACCTGTGGAGTGAGTTTGTCCTCTGATAAGGACAAGCTTTGTGGCATTCTTTGTGCTGTCATCCAGACACGGCGCGTGTAAGGATAAGGCGTTGCACAGCCGCTGATATCAAACCAATGTCAGCCTTTTCAAATGGCAAATGTGAGCCTAATAGATTCGTGCAGCTTTCTTGAAGACTAAAGATGGAGCTGATTCGACTCTATTCTTCATGGAACAGCACCACAGGGTTATTTGATGTCCCCCTTGCTTGATGGATTTTTTTTTCTCTTGTTTTGTTGTTGTGTTTTTATCAAATACCCCGTTGTGACGGATCGAGTGTCCTTCTCGTCTTGCTGTTCCAATTGAACTGTACAAAGTTTTCCTGCGTGATTCACTTTGGATATGTGGAGCTGCGTGTGTCTGCGAGCGTGGGAGCATGATTAGTCTTAAAGCACTGTTTGTCCAGACATGTAGTACATGCAAACGTAAGTACTGTGTGGACGTCTTGCTAATAGTGTCCTTATGAACACTCGCAGGCTTTGTTGTTCAAAGCAAGAGCTGGATCATAGATTTTCTGCTCGGAAACACTAAACCTGTGTTCAGATCAAAGAAAGGCGCCATCCACCACTGAGTGTAAAGAACACATAGTGTTGCCCGGGAAAACAGTGGAAAGTAAAAAAGAAAAATCAAGGGAAAGAGAGGAGGGCTTGTTTAGTTAAAACCATTCCTGAGAAACATATGAAGGGCCCTCTCATTTTTCGTTCCCAAGCAGCTCACAAGATTTCTTTTTCTTTGCGAAGGTGATAAACTCTGCTATGCATTATTTACATGAAGGAGGTGATTAAAAGCTGAGGTTGGTGTGTTGAATTCCGCACGTATTCTTGGGAGCAGTAAATCACCGAGCACCATCAAAACCATTTCATCACCGAAAGAGAGTTTCATATACCGAGAAAAAAAAAAAAAGAAAAATGGCAGATGCTGTGAGCCATAGATCGTTATCTCGTTATCGGTGCTGTTGTCAGGTTATGAGAGGCAGCATGAGAAGTTGATACGCCTCACAATTTCATGATATCCTGTCAGCTCTCTCGTACGGTTTGTCTGATGGTCTTAATTTTGTTGCGTTAGCGTACATTGTGCGAGTGACAGTAACAATTCAGCTTATCGTAGGATTGATTTAAGCGATGTTTCAGAACCGTTTTGAAAGATCGGCTCCTTGAAAAATCTAATAAAGTGATTAATGAAATACTCAGTAAACCATTCTTATCAAGTTATCAAAATATAAGCCAAAGCAGCCATTTTAGTTCCAGGGTTTTCCCTATTTTGCTACCAGTTAAACTGTTGTTTGTTTGTTTGTTTGTTTCATTTTAGGACATGAATGACTTCTCCCCCATCTTCACCCAAGACCTGTACCGGGGCATGGTAGCTCCGAATGCAGAGAAAGGAACCGTCATCACAACCGTGTTTGCAGAGGATCAGGACCCACCGGTGAGAATACTCAAAGTATCAAATATGCATCAAGGACAAGAAAGATGAGACTATTTATTTTTTAAGAAGTGTATTTTTTCTTTTAATCTGCATGTTGTATTCAGTTTCAGCCTGGTGCGTGATGATCACATGATGCATTTTAAAGATGTTTTTTAGGACCGTGCCGCCTTCATTAGAGGTGCAGTGCTGTGTGTGTGTGTGTGTGTGCGTGCGTGCATGCGTGCGTGCGCGATCCCCCATTGTTCTATCTCCTGCTGTAAAAGGATCTTGCTTAGCATCCTCACTTGTGTGAGTCATCTCGCCGTTGCCTCAGACGGTGTCATGTTTCCTCAAAGTTCTCTACCTCACTATATCTGAGCGGGTTGCCCTGGGAATGGAGCTATTATATATTTATTTATCTGAGACGGGAAACCAAAGACCAAAAATTACACAATGCAGAGGAAGAAATTTGTGACATAGTGTTGTGACAAGAAGTTTTACGGCGGGTACACACTCTGACAACTCCTGACTGCACGTCATTTACCGCAGATGAACTCCTTTTACCGGCGCCGCCGCCCACCTTAATATTTCATTGCACTTTGTGAGTCAGCAATCCTCTCGCTTACATCCACCTTTTCATTTAGTCTTCACTTTTGTTTCCAGAGACTTCCCCTCATAGCTCCCTTAGTTATTTTTGACAATTTATTCTAAAATATTTGCAGGAAATGAAGTGAATGAGAAGATCCCGGTGACCTCTGTGCTTTGCTCGAATACCCTTTGGCCCTGAATGTTTTTGGGTATTTTTCAGTGAAACCTTGTAAAGCTGCTCGTTAGTAATGGCTCTCATGCTGGCGGTACCTCACCAGGACCGGATAAGCGTGTGCTCTCTCTGCAGCGCATAAACACAGGGGGATGTGGATGCCTGTCAGTGTCGTCTGTGGGTGGTGGAACATCTCCAGAATGACACAGTGACTGCTGTACATCTCTCACTCGCTCTCTCTTTGTCTCTCTCTCTCTCTTTCTCTCTCAGGGAGATACTCCCTTCAACTACCCTCTACCCCCCCCCCCCCCCCCCACCCCACACACACACTCCCCTATATCTTGTTTTTATGTGAGCTTGTGCTCTTTCTCTCATTACTTCTTCCAGAATATATTCAACAGCACTAAAAACACAAATAAGATATTTTGTCACCGCGAGCACAGAGGCTGTGTGAAGTGCGCCGGAGTGACACGGGGAAAGGCTTTGACAGACAGGGAGATTAGATTTCCTAACAGGGGCTGACTAACCCAGTCTCTTATTGACCTGGATATGGGAGCTCAAAGCGGTTTATTGACAGGACGGCTGTCATAGACACCTCCGTTTGATGGAGCAGAGCTTAGTCTGGCGCGCACTAAATACACAAACAAATGCGTGCACACACGCTCCCTCACTGCGACAGAGACTCAAAAAAGCATTAAAAAAAAAAAAAAAAAAACCCAGACACCCGAAGAGAGAAAGAAGGAAGTAGATCATGTCAGATATGTGTCTGTGTTGCATTACTTCAAGAGAATCTGCCATTCTCAGTAGAAGCAACTAATTGAAAATAATCTCAGCAAGTGTTTTGAATATTTGTACTTATTTCGTCATATTTACTCACATGAGGACAGTTTAAACAGTGTGATACGGTGCTACTTTTGAAAGTTGGTTCTCAGAAGGTTTTGATCTCCTTGTTGATGTGTTTTTGTAGAGAAAATGTATCTCCAAAAATTTGTAAAGAAAATATCCACCTCAGGATAAAGACACAGAGACCACAACGCTGGCAGGCGAACACCCTCACCGAAATATTTTAAATGTGGTTGGATGACTCGAAATGCACATAAATACAGTAAGGACATTACTATTATTTAGTGAGTAGGGTGAGTTTTGAGTGAGGTGCTTTTGTCAGCGGGGAAGAGTGAGTTGGATACATTGTCCTGTCCATGTGTCGAAGTGTCTCCGAACTCCAGATTTCTCTCAGTGGAGGTGAATCTTTCATGGCAGGTTGCACCATCAGTGTTTGTGTATTGATGAGTGAAAGTGAAAAACCGTGAAGCTCCCGGAGACTACAGCGAGGGAAGGGTTTTTTTTTTTTGTTTGTTTGTTTTTTTTGCAGAGTTGAAGTATTGAAAGCGAACATAAGATCTGAATTGAAACTTTTTTCCTGATCAGAAGTTTCCAAACTCTTTTAGCTCAAAACCCAGATCAGAAATTTGGCATCTTGACTCTATTGAAATCAGCTTTAACAAAAGCGAAGAGCGGCGAGAAGAGGACAGATAGAAGAAGAGAGGTTGAAATTGTGATTTAATGTTATTTTAATTCCAAAATAAATTCAAAGAACTATTAAACATTTCACTCTGTCTTCTGGCAACCCAAAGAAAATCAGCGAGTCGGAATCACCAGATAATAATATATGTTTTTTTGTGCTTTTTTTTTTTCTAAAGGAGGCATAATATCTTTCGACTTGTGTCTGGGGAAAAAGTGGCGATTGCAATAGATAACTGTTTTTGTTAAAAAATTTAACCATTTTCATCACAACGGCTAGAATGAACTACATGATTTCAGTAGATAGAAATGTTCCAGTCGCACTTTTCATTTTTCTGTGCAAAATTTCAAGTCTCTTTCAATAAGAGAGAGATTTTAATTCAGCGAGTTGGTTTACAATTCGCCGTTACTGCTTTTTGTGTTTTCCATTTTCTCTACTGCCGCTTAGTCTCTTGCAAATATACTTTCATTTCTGAAATGGCCAAAGTAACAGATGTAAGATTTGTTCCACTGCTGGTTAAAGCGCTGCTGCAGTGTGTTTTTTTTTTTCTTCTTCGGTATCTTCAAGTGACAGTTCTAGTACTTCACTTCATCATCTGGCTTTTATTTATTGAAGAGAGTTAGACTTTTATTGGAAAAGAAAGATTTATATCAAAGCCACATTTGGACATTAATCCTTTTTGAAAACGTCTCACAAGGTTTTTTTTTTTTTTTTTTTTCATGACTCGGACTACGGTTTGTCTGCGTTTCTGTTACTCGTCTGCAATGTTAATGACACAGTGAGTTCACTCTGCTGGTGAGTGTAAAATATTCATAGTCTGTTAGTTACATGCCATACAAGAGAAAGTGTTGTACGTCTAAGAATGTCTGTGGACAGAAACAAGGTGAAAGCTTGCTTTGAGCACGCTCCACTCAGAGCTCGGCTTGTTTTTGTCCATCATCTCTCAGTCATTGAATTTCCTGAGCCCGTTTCTTTAAAACTCTGCAGTCTGCCGACGACGTATTCTAGAAATACAGTAAATATAGCACAGATTTGAAACAGCGGAGTTATGATCAATGTGAGGGTTTCTAATGACGCAAATGGAGGAGGAGAAATTGGAGGCTGAGTGCTGTTTTCTGTCTGACTGCACTGTATGTCCGGCCTTGAGCAAAGCATTTTTAACCAGGGGACGCTGTACAACTGCAGCCTCTCCAGTCGTCAGCGGGAGGTGTTTCTGTTTCTGGTATCGGCCTCGCATCGTGTCATTGCAGGTTGGAAAACAATTTGAGCGGCTAAGACTCTTCTACCTTCTTTTAGAATCTCCTTAGTGAGTTCACCTTGATAGTTTTCAAACCTCTTAGTCATAGATTTGTGCCTGTAAGTCTCCCAGAGGGATTCACACTGCGAGAGGATTTGCCTCTCTTCCCAGCCCAGGGTTGTACCCCCGTCTCCAGGGAGTAAAATCTACTCCGGCAAGCTTCAATAAGCTTATTTAACATTTGTGAGGTTTTAGTGTCCAAAGGGAACAAGATAAGCTCTAGAGATGATTAGTAATCAGGAACCATGATTAATCATAATCAAAGGGTCCTAATAAAATCCAGACCCACTAATGAATGCATGTGTGACACTGATGAGAGAAAGGAGAGATGGACTTAATGGACAAGTTTTTATTTGAAATTAAAGGAAAAGGTTGAATGAGCTTGTATAAGACTAATGAGGGTTATCACAATCTAACAAATGTAAGAGAAGAAAATTCTGCTGCCTCACCTGATTAGACAGTGAAAGATTGAATATACTTTCATTTTTACAGCTGTACTATCTTGTCCTGAATGCAAATGGAAATAGTGGAAACTTCACTTCCATCTGATCATATTTGACACTGGGGCAAGGAAAAATAGAGTACACAGTACTTTTTTCAGTATTTTTTCCATTGTGAATGATTTTGATCATGTTTGAATCTTTTCAGTCCTTAAAGTGAAAATATGATGCTGCATTTGGAAAGCATGGATGCCTATAAAGATACAAAGAATACACAGAAATGGCTTCATTATCCACCTGTGCCTTTTTTATGTGAACTTTACTATAAAACACATCTGTAAAATCACAAGAGTGAATGTATGAATGAACACAGCATGCAGTGATCAGCAAATCACATCCGAATCTGTGTGAACTTAAATTGCATCGTTCATATTAAAAGTACAGCATGTAGTCATTTCATGTAAATTATTAGCTTCTTTTGAATTTAATGATAGCAACACATCTCAAATGATTTGGACAGGAGCGAGAATAGGTGGAAAAGTAAGTGTCCATCGACCTCATCATTTCTTTTTTCTCCCCTCGAGGTTTATTACTGAGGAATTCATTTAGTTTTGCCGCTTCTGATGAAAGTTGATGTCCATTTAATGAGACTGTTGTTAAACGGATTTGGTGCTCGCTCTTTTCTTCAGGGCACTCCGGCCAGTTTCGTCCGCTACAGAGTGGACCTGGACAGGTCGCCGTACAGCGGGAGCATCTTCGACGTGGAGGAGGAAACGGGGAGAGTCGTCACCAAGGTCAACCTCAACGAAGAGCCCAGTGTCACTTTTAAGGTGAGTGACTGTGGTTATTAGAGTCATCTAAGTAGAGTCAGTATTATACGCTCTTTTTACAGAGTAATCAGCAACAAAAATATGGAAAAAGCAAACTACATGAAGACAAAGTAATACAGGCTGAATAGTGCAGCTGTCTCCTATGTTTGATATGAAGTAGATGGAATTATTTACATGCTTACACACAGATGTTTGTGAGAACAACAGCCTGGGGAAAGAAACTGTCTCTGTGGGCTGGTTTGAGAAAACAGAACTGTTTAAATCCGACCAGAGAGGAGAAGTTGGAAAAATCTTTGACCTGGATGCAAAGAGGACTCCTACAGATCTTCCACGGAGTGAAGATCAGGACCAGCGAGCCTGACTGCTGCCCTGACTGCCTGTTGCTCTCTTTCCCTCTTGTTTTATGTGTAAACAATGATTATTTACTATTTTTGTTAAGTTAAACTTCATGAGTTGCCACAGAAATGGTTGACTCTCTATAGGAGCTAATTCAGAACAACAGATAAACAAACAGTTTGGTTTGAATTTATCCACAGATTCATACTGTGACATTTAAGGCTATATCACAGGTAATTACTGTGTGCACTTCCATTATTATTAGTCTGTTAGTTTGACGGTGAATTAGCCAGCAACTATAAATTGAGCAGCATGCCAAGTGAGATAACTTAGCTTTTAAATATTTTGGGAATATAGCATAAAGTGAATTCTCTGGCAGCAGTGATTTTATATTGTATGATGCCGTGCTGGCAAAACGTCTTGAGTGTGACAGCCGAGATGCATCACAATGTTCAGAAACACTCGATACATTTCTTTACATGTTGTAGTTTTATTATTTGCCCTTCTTGTCAGTTCTTAAATGAGTTGCGGTACATAATAACTGATCAGACATGTCTGGGTATTGACTGTGGATCAAAGAATATTTCTTTCACAAAGTTTGCCGATAATTCCAGTGTCCGTTTCATTGACTCTTTTGTCTTTGCGACCGCCGACATTGAGTTTTATAGATTGAGCAGCTGCCGTCTCAGAGACTGAAATAGCCATGTTTTACAACCTTGAGGTGACCTTGTACTGACGGATCTATAGGTGGGAATCGTGACGCAGCTCATGTGGGTTATTAGGCCCTAATGTGTTCTTTCCCAGAAGTCATCAGTTTATCTTTAGCATGTCATTTTCTTTTTTCTCTGGCCTTTCCTTGCTCTGTTTTAAAAAGACTTTCCAGTACTCTCTCTCTCCCTCTCTCTTTTTCGCCCTAGTCACCCCCCCCCCCCCCCCCCCCAGCCCTATTCTCGACAGTCTATAAATGTAGATCAATACATTCATATTCACTCTCTGGGAGCTTCGCAGGCGGCTCGCCAGGCCCTATTTTGCCGGTCTGCCTTTATTAGGATGCAGAGCATGTCCACAAAAAAGTGTCTGGCACCTTCGGAAATGGAATTATTTGTGTCGTGCGTAATAGTATGCTTTAAAAAATGTAAGGGCCTCCCGCTTGCGTCTGCACGTGCTCGTTGTTTTTACACGTGTTCTCCCGCCCGCCGCAGCTGTTTGTGATCGCCTTCGACGACGGGGAGCCGGTGAAGACCAACAGCACCTTGGTGGAGATCACCGTCCTGCAGCCCTCTCGCATCCCCATCTTCACCCAGGAGGAGTACAGGTAAAGTCCCCCTGACACACTGTTGATGCGGCTGCCTCCACCTGTGACTTCACACACCGAGGAGCAGCTCCGACAGGGAGAGACGCCGGAAAAGGCTGCAGAAATCGGACCAGAACAGCTTCACACACGTTTTTACATCTCGCGGGTGCATATTCCATTCAGCCTCTCTAATACTTCGGTTAATATTTAATCGCTTGATAAATTTTGTATTTCACTTTGAACTGGCTGCATGTGCATTTGTTATTTCATAACAATAGCTGTCTGTGCATTATTGCACCCTTGTTGTCAACACTGGATAAAGTGACTCCATCTTTAATACACTGTCTCAGTCTTTTCATGCGTTTTTCTCGGTACATGACTGACACAGGCTTTATGTGTAAATATACATTAACGCTTCAGGGTAGACTCTGCATATCTACACTGTTGTAAACCATATTCGTGGAAAAACGAGGCTTTCCGTCTGAGTTTCTTGAAAGTCTCTTTTGACAGAATTTAACAGTTTGCACTGTTCGACCTGCAGAGGCAAAAGATTAGGAAACCTCTTTTTTTTTTTTGTAGCTCTGAGACGCCGCTGCTTTACATATTGTTTACAGGCCCAAGGCTGGGCGTAGTTTCCCCGTGCATTATGCATACCATACATCAGGAGGAGGCCAAGAAATGTTTCGTAATTACAAAAAGCCCTGCGGATTATGAACAAGGCAAAGAAACTGCTTTGGAAAAAAAATCTTGTGTGATGATGAAATATTGTCACAGTTGCTGTCGATTATGTCGCGCTGCGGCATCTCGGCATCCGAGCTGGATTGCGAGGCTTCAAGGCCTGATGGCAGTTACCTGGCACAATGCAGCCATGGGACTCTTCAAGAAAAGCTTGCTTTAAGTGGATTGATTTACTTGGGGTGCGTGTCAGTCGCAGAGCTCAGAGCCTTGGCAGAGTGTCCTTTGTAAGGGAGTTGGATATGCTTCTATGCATAAGTCAGGGGATGTAAGTCCTGCCCGACCTGTCAACACTTCGCTTCAAGTGTTGTGTCTGTGTTTCTGTGCGGGTTTATCGTTCTGCCCATCACCGCCGCCTTTTGTTAATCTTCACCCGAGTGAGTGTGTGTGTGTGTGTCTCTGCAAGTGTGTACATCCTTTCACTGGCTGGTGTGTGTGTGTGTGTGTGCACTTATCACATAAACGCTTTCCTGATGTTTTATAATCCAGCACTTTGTGTGTGTGCTCACGTTCTTCTGTTGCTCAGCTTTATTCAATGATTGATACACCGGAACAGCGGCGCAGCAGCTGAAAGGCCATTGATTAAAGCTGTGAATGAGCGGTCTGTCTGAAACGCGCACAGAAGGTCGGGACCACAGGCGCAGACCTCTGTAGGGTGTCACATTGACAATGCTCACCGTACGCAGCGGCGGGCCTGCTGTAAATTATGAGCCATGAAAGCATTAGCCAGGTGCTGGAGCCTCTCCTGCTGGACGAGGCTCTCTCCGGTGCAGAGTATCCAATCTGCTCACGTGGCGGCGAGCCGTCCTCGCCGCTCTATCTCTCCGCGTTGTCCCCTCCCCGAGGAACCTTCTCAACACAAATCACTCTCTAAACGTCCACAGAAGATCTCGTCTGTGTCTGTGAAGGCAGTTAGTTATAGCAGCAATCAGGTGAGCTATGCCGATGGCTCCAGCGCTCGCAATTAAAACAACTCTGCAGGGTTTTGGCCGACTTAATGATGTCTTCTCATGCTTTATGGTTGGTCCTCTCCATCTGTCAGAGGAAAATGAGGAGCTCCCAGTCATTGTTGGCTAAAACAAATAGCTTATGCTGGAGTGGTTACTGTAACAGCGTGTTGCCGCTCGCTTTTTCCAAAGTATTACTGAATCAAAAACAACTCTGGTGTTGTATTTTTGTTTATTTTTTAATTTTTTTTGGGGGGGATTAACTAATTGTTTGGACTAACACACTAAATTAAGTAATATTTTTTGTTCGCCAATACCAAAGAGCAGCATTTAATGTGAGTTTTTATTCCTGACCCTACAAGGAATAATCACACAATTTGGCAGCTTTACACAGCTTTAAGCCTCTTAGCTGTCTTTGTTTCAGTCCCGCAGACCAGAAGAACTCTCTGTGATTGAGTCGGACTGGCCTCATCAGCCTCCATCCACAGTAATACTGCTGACAGCAAAGTGCACGCAGCCTGCTCTGCATGAACCGGACAATGCGCGGTGAAAATGGATTAAAAAAAAACATGCTATTTCTTTCAGCTGTTGGTAGAATAAAAAGAAAAACATACAGCTTGAGTCATTCGCCCTTATCTTGCTGAATGTATATGTGCAAAATGCAGCTACGACAGATGAAAAAGCTGATACTCGCATTTCAGGAAACAATGGGGACCCTGGAGAGGTTATAGAAAACATTAGATGCCTGAATATGTCTGTATTTTTTTCAATTACTCGTGGAAAAAAAAACCTCATAATTCATCCAGCTCTCGCTCATCTCACTCAGGAGAACCCATTCCGATATTGACTAGAGGATTGTGCTGAATAAAACATTCACTTCTGTTGTTATTTGTTAATGATTTAATTCAACATAAAATGCGGGTGTCTGGAAAAAGAGCTTTGTATTATGTGCTCAACACTACAGATCGGAGCTGCGTTCATTTGGGTGATGAGAGACTTTTTTAATGCCCTGGTGATTGCTTTATCTTAATAGGTGCTTCATCAGCTGTGAAGTCTGCATTTTATTTTCCCGCTCAAGATTTATTTTTCACCTTGTTCCTCTTTCATTACAGTATTTAGTTTTTTCTTCTCTTTTTTTTTCCCTGCTCTGTCCACTCATCCGTTGCCTCCTGATGCGATTTGTTAATGAAGCATCTGCAGAAATTTCCAGTGACTAAAGTGACTAATTTGATGCAATAATTTTCTGTTTAATCTAAATTCAACAGAATCATCGGCCGTGTGCATCAAAATTACATTCTAAATTTGATTAATGATCCTGGTCAGGCTCATCTTATTGTAAATTAGTTACTTTTCACTGAATCTGTTTTTATTCCATCGAAAATATTGAGATTTATTACCGTTAATATACATGGGCCAAGATGGTAAATCTCCATTTTTCCATTTTTAACCACATTGATTTTTTTTTTTTTTTTTTTTTTTTTTTGTATAGTCACAGACACCCTTTAGGGAAATTGTTGTCACCGTGCACGCCCGCGTGCGGTTGAGAGAGATGAGGACTAAGCTCTGCTGTCTAGCATGGAGCCACTGTGTGAATCCCTCTTCTTGTACTGAGGCTACATCTGGAGACCGATGCTACAAACCTGCGATCTGAGCAGTTTTCCGTGCTGCTTATCTCGCCCACAGCGCTTCCCCTTCTAAATCTACTCCAAATCACTTGGGACTTTTGCCTCAGCGCTCCTGAGTATGTCATTTTGCTCTCCTCCTCATCTTCCTCACTTCACCCCCCCCCCCCCCCCCCCTCGCCCATCCCACCCCACCAAGCTCCCGCATCCCTCGAGTTTTTCCTCTCAGCTTATATCTCTCTCTGTCAGTTTCTCACTTTGTCTTCCCTTTTCTTCTCTCCTTATTTTATGGTCAGCAGCCCTTCATTTTCACCTCAGTGAAGGGGTGAATTCCTGTCCGTGTGACGATCTCCAAACCAGTGGATGTTTCTGAGCTGTGTATTTTAGATAGTTGTTCTTTGTGGACAATATTGCTGTGAATTCAAATCCCCCCCAGATGGATTTCTCCATTTATATATTGGAATATGTTTGTTTGACGACTAGTTTGACCCCAACTAGTTGTTGTGGGTTGTCAAAAATAGCAACACTTTGACCTCAGTCACCCTGATCATTGTGAGCACAAAGGTCGTCTCCCTTTCTCGTAACCAAACGGTAAACTTCAAACTGCTGTGTATCCATTAAGTTTCTATCAGAATTAGCATTTTCAGCAGTTTGATCTATAGTAGCCTGTTGGATTGAAGAGCCTTCATTCTCCTGCTGCATCAGTGGTGAATGGATTTCACTTATATTGCACTTTCCTACTGCTTCAGCAGTCCCCAGAGTGCTTTACAATGTTAATCACGTCGGGGTTAAGTGTCTTGCTCAAGAACATTTTCACATACGAACATGCTGGATTGAACCTCGCAGCCTTGCGATTGGAAGACGACCCATTCCACAAACTGAATCACAGCAGCCTCCGGAGTCTCGGTTGCACTTGACCTTGTCAGGAGTTCATGAATTTCCTTCCTTGAACTATATTTTTTTACCGAGACTGGCAACTGCAGACTGAGACCTTTAAACAATGATCACGTTTGCCCTTGCCAAAGTTGAACCGATTCCAATACTTACTGATACAAACACATACATTTTGAGGAGAAAATATAATCATAGAGAAATCCTCATCCACTCTCACTGCACGACTCAATCTCTTCGAATGTGATATAAACTGAAAATCTATAATTAATACATTTTAGTCGGCTCAGCTTGACCTCAGTGAGAATTAATAGTTGCCGTAGTTGTTTGTGAGCCAGTAATTGTGGTTATTTGTCTTGACTGTGTAAAAGACAAGTGTTTCTATTTCCAGGTGAACATGACTTGTTTATTCTGCCTCACATTACAATAGCTGGCCTTTGCATTGACGTGAGAGAATACCATTTGGAAGCAAAATGTCATGACATTATTATTCCTCTTACTGCGGCTCGACGTAGTGAGACGGCAGATGTTGCGCCATACCTGTCGTATTAACAGACAATCTGGCAGCCCTGTGAAGAGCGCCGTTACTGAGCAACACTTTTCACTCGTGTTGTTTGCATAGTAAACAGTAAACACTTGGTAGGACTACAGTCAACAACATGATGTGACTAGGTTTGCTTGCTCTGCGACTAATTACAGAATTAGTGACAGTATGGTCAAATTGCTGTGCACACATCTTGTTTGTTGCTCCATGCACGCATGCACGTTCACATAAGTGTTTTCTTGTTTTCAGATCACACAAATGTTCCCTTTTTCTGCTAAATGCGTCCAGCTTTTCTCAGGCCTCGACACATGTCATAACTTTCTTCTGTTTATTGGAGCTTTGGTCATTATTGTGAATGTCAGTGGCAATAGTTCAGACCGGGGATATTACAGTACATATCGCTTTTCTGCAGTTGTGATTTTTATAGATCATAGAGACCGCCTGCACAAATTTCCTGTGGATGTTCGCTGACCACAGTGACTGATTAAATGTTCTCAGTGGTCAGACTCACCAGTGGTTATGAAACACCCGGTGTTCCTGTGGCGTGTAATACTGGCCATCGAGTACGCAATAGCCACGTTGCTAATTACAAATGTAAGGATTAACCATCAAGTTCAAGAGAAAAGCATTAAAAAAAAAAAAAGCAAGACAACACAAACCTGCGCCCTCCATCATCAGGTGAAAAATAGCATTTATCGCTCCGAGCTGAAAAACCAATACACGTATGTCATATTTCCGATTCAGACAGCGCTGTAATTCTCGCATAATTAGGCAGATGACATGCTTTCATAGCACACTTCTCTTTCACTGGCAGCCGTCTCGCATCTGTTGTTCTGCCAGACGTTTCCACAAGTGAAGGAGATGATCTCAGCCTCCTTATATATGCAGTTAAAGGGTTAGATGTAAACCCTACAGTGTCCTCTCCCACACACAGGCACTGTGCCTCGCTGCAAACCCACATTAAAAAAAAAAAAAAAAAAAAAGTCAGCCCCTGTCCTTGCTATTTCTATATATTTTTCTAAGCGCTGCCGTTTTTGGCTATATCCTGCATTCCTCTCCGCTCTGAATCACAGCTGTAAGGTGCGGAGCACTTTCATGCCTCTGAAGGGCATGATTGATTTTCAGCTGCAGGTTTGAATTTGCTGCCCTGAGCCTTGAACCGCTAAACACCAGAAGCGCACTGACCTTTCACTTGTCTCTGCTAAGTAGGCAGGCATCACTTGGCTGTCTAACGGACGCCAAGTCACACTCGCCGCGCGCAGCCCAAATATCAGATAAAGGTCGATGCCGAGTGCCAAGCAAGACGAGCGGTGTGACCTACTATTAGAGCCTCATGCTAACTTTCCCAGTGTCAGTAACTATAGGGCATGCATGTATAAAAGATGGTGCTGGACATGCGTGCTGTTTTGCAGCTGAGCAGCTGGGCAGCTGAAGGGCTGACCTGTCATTTATCCCGTATCAGTGAGACGGGCTGGAAAGCCGGACGTTGTGAATGGAGGGACTTTTCATGCATCTTGACACACCTGCAGCTTCTGAAATACACTCAGTGGGGGGGAGAAAAAAACCAAAAGTATATTTTAAAGTTGACTTTCTGCTAACCTTTTCTGTTCTTTGACTCGATAACTTGAGATGTTTCTTATAAATAAAGCTGCGAACGAGGGATGCCTCCATGCTCTGAATCACTTCTGTGCTGTTGTCTGGTTCTCTCTCAGCCATGGCGTTAGTCGCCCACCCTTCCTTCTACTTTATTAATGATGATATTACTAGTAATTCCTATAAAATTAGGAAAATCTGCATATTGTACTTCAGGCAACCGAATCACCTTTTGAACGACACATTTCAAAGATGCTGTTAATGCTTAATTGCTTTATTTAGTGCTCTCTAATATTTTCACCACAGAGACTTTTAGGAAATGTCATCAGTCAGTTTTGGTCCAAGACATTAAAAATTAATCCACATTATGGTTTAATGTTCCTAACTGCAATTTATTTAACTATAAGATTTGTAGGGAAGTGCTAAAATTCATCTAAACTGCTTATAATTCATGCTTTGTAATTTGAAATGTGTCTAAATAGGATATATTTGTCACTGGATTAATTTAACAGGTAATGAAACCTCATTCTTCTACAAATCAATGAGATATTTGTAACAAAGGTTGAGAAATATTACCCAATTTGTCTATTTGTCAGTTGTTTCGTGGGTGTTGTGAATAAATCTGGAGACACGTTTTTTTCATGTTTTATGGGTTTTCAAAAGCAACAATCAGGTGTGCTCTTAAGTCAGAGTTTATGTTTATGTCAACAACATATGAGAAGTGTTAAGCTGAAATGTTTCCACACATCCTAAGGAGAGCAAGCAAAAATGTCAATTTGCCTGATAAAACTTTAAAACAGACATTTTCATCTCACTTGCAGGATTTAAACCAACCTGACGACATTAAAGAAGGGCCTTTAATATTTGTTGCTGCTCAGTTCCCACACTGTTCACACACCCGTCCTGCATTTCTTCAGGTGCCGATGTCCTCCTGCGTGCTCATCCCACAGGTGCTGCTGTGACAGAATGGATCATTTGGACAGCGGCAGTAATTTCACAGTGAAACCGTGCAGGATGGCATCAGCAGCTACATGGCACCTCGCGATATCGCTCTGAAGCCGGTCCCGTTTGGGCAGCACGCCGTCTGCCAGCATCCAAACATGCACCACAGCCAGATCTCCTCCAGTGTGAAAAATGACCCAGTAAATGACATGTGAAGTGAAGTCCTGTGGGCCGACATGGATCGGCCGACCCTCCGTGTGTTGCCTGATCAGTGCACGTTTCTTCTCCAGCATAGGTTCTGCTTTGCTTGTTGCCCTGCAGAAGCCACATAACTGTCTCCCTCAACACTTTCATCATTGTAGCATTTGACATTGGTGTCTTAAAATAAACTAATTTCAGGAGCAACTTAAAAAAAAAATGTCCTTAAATTGTGATTACCACTAATTTATTAATTTTTTGGAATTTGGTTCATTGACCACAAAGGGCCATATGCGGCCCACAGGCCACCAGTTGCACATCTCTGATATACTCGATACAGAGACACTGAATTTTTGGGATCTTTGAAAGCAAAAGCTCATTTATTTGCAAAAAAACGTTCAGTAATCACGACTCAGAAGCGCATAAATATTGTTTGTAAATATTTGCAAGTGTTGAATTTGTTTTACAGATGAGAGCATTTGCTGGGGGAGGTAATCTGTTTTTCATTTGTGCACCAATTTTCCAGATTTTTAGATGCCAAATAAACATTATTACAAATTAAAACTGAATGCAAAACCATATTTTTTTTTCTTTTTCTGATTGTTATTTATTATCAGCACTTGATGCTGAATAATTTTGAAAATCATGATTACATAATCAATGGCATGAATAAAAATGAGATTAATAGTGTGAGTTACGAATATGTGGTTAATCAGTATGTTTTGTAGCAGTGTTTGCTTCCTTGCAGACAAACCAATGTAAATATTTTTGTAGTATTTTATTCAAGTTTATATAAGTGGGTTTATTTATTTTCTGCTCAGTCAATTTCCACTGATGATAAAGTCACGACAATAAATACTAAAATGTCAAAAGTCGGAGCTCGTTTCTGTTAAACAAAATGCACAGCTGTGATATTTTCACTGCTTTGCTTTGTTGGGCTGCTGTTAATCTAAATATGTGAATACATTTTCATAAATACATATGCACAACATTTCCATTACACTCTAAAAAGAAATGTCTAGACTCAACAAAAAAATTCAGCGCAACAGTTTGCATTAGTCTTTTTAAGTTATGGCAACCTCATTAGAAATTACATTGAACCAACAAACTATATTACTTTGGGTGAATTCGTTTTTTGTCCTCAGTCAAAGATCATTTAAAGTTCCGCTTACTTAATAAATGCAAGATTTTTAAGTTGATAACTCAAATAAATTGGCTGCCCACTTTGAAGTATTTAAAATGGACAGATTTTGATTAACCTTGATATTATGATTATTTGGGAATACAATGCTGTCATAGTTACTGTGGACTGATTCTGCACAGGCAGTCTCAGGCTTTTAATAAACCCAGAGGCGAATGGGAAGTGTTGATCTCTATATGTGTTAGAGTAGTAGCAGGGTGACATTAAATGCTCAATACTTCTCATTCCAGGTTTGACACGAAAAGTAACTAAACTATTTAGATTAACTGAACAACAAGAACACAACCAAACACATCTACTAATAACACTATTAACATCAGAACATTGAAATAAATCAAACAATCAATGTTTAAATCTTGAATATCTCATCCCAAACTCCCATGATGCATTGCGGCACTACCATCATCATTGTTAAATTCTTCAAAGAGCCTATTTCCTTTATGCTGTGACCAGCTCTAACCATGCCGATGTGGTGTCCTTACCTCACCTAGAAGTATTAAAAATAAATTTTACTCACCATGAAATGTTGCTTGTATCAAGGTTTTTCATCCTGCTAACCCACTGTCCAACTTGGCATGTTGTGTGGCGAGAGGGAACTTAAAATTGTGAAGTCAACGTTGACAAAATTAAATTATCAAGCCAAGTTTGTTAAGTTATAACAACTTGAATTTAGTTTTAAACCCATCAACAATGAATTTTGAGTTCAAATTGCAAGCAAAATTAAATTGATCTAATTAGGAACATTTTTATTTATTCATAACTTGAAAAAAATAAGTTTGGAACTTAGAAACTTTATCAAAATCAACTAATTGCAATTTTTTACTTGGATCCATGTATTAAATCAAGTGGCGCTAGAAGCTTCTCTGAGCTACTTTTAAGAGTGTACATGCTATAGTGGTGCCTCTGAAGCCTGGAGATGAAATGTGAGCTCACCTAAAGCACAAACAGACACAATTTCAGTTCTCTCCTCTGGTATCTGGCAAGTCGCTGTGAATGTACACGCTGAGTTTGGAGTTCAGACGTTGGATCTTTATTTTAGATTTCTTCTGCCTCGAAAAGCTCAGCAGCAGTGAGTTTTTTTGTTGTTGTTTTTTTTTTCAACAGAAACATTGTCCTTCTCTCTAAATAATCCCCCAAACATTGTCAGTGAATAAAAGTCTATTTTTAAAAGGTTCTGTCCATACTAGAATGATACTGTGTATGCTTAAATATATGCATCTTACGGAATGATATAAAGCCAGAATACAGCAGCAGAGTTACAATCAGCATTTTCAGTCCTGGCTGACAGCAGAGGGTTTTTTTTTCATGGCGGATTTCCATGATGTCCATCCAGCCATCTTCTACACCCACTTTATACAAACTTGGGTCACTTGGAATTGAAGTTATTCCAGCTGACATGGGCTAAAGGACGCTGGATATGCTTTCCTGAGCCAACACGGAGAGATAACGTGGACACAGACACACACACACACACACACACACACACACACACACACACACACACACACACACACACACACACTTCGGATATTTCATAGCTGCCATTTAATCTAAAAGGCATAATTTTGGTATTTCAGGAAAGGAAAAAAAAAAAGGAATATGCTAATATTAGTTTGAAGACTGAATCTTATGTTCAAACTGCCTGCATGAGCTGCTAAAAAGTTTTCTGTGTCTTAAAAAAAAATGACAATAAATGTTAATTTGATTTGGATTCTGATTAGTAAAAACACATGGAAACTCTGCACAGCAACACCCCGGTCCTAAAGCATCACAAAGCCTTATTGCAGGGAGACGACTCTCCTTAACACGGCCTGTGTGGCGGTAGGATTTAATGTATATTCTTATGTGCAGTTGTATATTCCTTGTAAAGAATTGAGTCTGTCTGTAGGAAATGGCTCTGTAATACCTCAGCTTTCAGATATAATGCACCCTGCTCCAAACCGGTTTGAATATCTGTAGTCTTTTCCGGATATTAGACTATAGACGTTGGTTATCTCAGTACTCCTCTTTTCTCCTCTCCACCTTTCCTTTCCTCTTCAGCCTTGACAAATATAAGCTGTGATAGTAAAAGCTGTAATCTTTAAAGTTTTAAGTTTAATGCACTGGAGTTTGGGTCAACAGTTCCAACTGTATAATGTTGCATTAAGAGATGAATATGGACCAACTTCTTATCTCAACGTGACCGTGATGTTTACAAAAGGAAATACAGTGAACATGAAGGTATTTTTTATTCATGTGATGTTAATTCGGGTCTAACAGTGTGTCTTATATTCCTATATTCTGATGTGGTGTTAATAAGTGTCATATTAATTCCGTCAGTGATTTGGGTGTTAATTACCATATTGAGATAAAAAAATAAAAACAAGAAAATAATTCAACTCCAAAGACAATTTCCTGTGGAAATCATGCTATTTGAGCAAACTGACTTAGCCTCGGCTGTCAGAAACACTTAGACATGTGGTCTTAATAGAGAGCATGAGTCACAGGAGTGTTTTTCCTATTTGTCTGCTGGAGTTTGCAGAGGAGCTCAGGCCCTGTGTGTAATTTGGTTCAAGTTTGAGAACTCACTGTTCGTCATTCCCCGCAATGTGCTCCCAGGCAGGAACAGAGGAAAAAGCAAACACCAGCGCTACACGGCAACTAACGAACATACACTCGTGCACACATTCTCCCCAGCAGGCGCCGAATTAGACTGATTTACACGTGCTGAACAGAGTGTGCTTCCACACACAGGCTGAAATGTGCTTCAGCGCATTCGCCAGTTCACATTTACGGCCATCGGCGGTGTGTTTATGATGATGTTTGCCTGTGAGCGCATTACAGTTAAACGACTCCTGTCTGGACTCGATGTTAATCGAGACCTTTGTACAGCGTGACATTTGCATATCCGCGAGGAAGACGCGGGGCTGCGTGCGGGCTTGAGCCGAATCTTGGACCCCCGGCGAGGTCACCCCCCGACCTTCCTCCGGCGCGTCCATCATCTCCTGATCCTGAGCGCGAAAGGGAGAGCAAAGGCGAGCTCGGAAAGCTAGTAGACGCGGTTAACGGCGGCCCCCGTGGCGCGCGGCGAGGCTTTAGCGCTGCTGCCCGGCCTCGTAAGCGTCACTCCGCCGCCGGCCCCGGGGCAGAGTGCACGCCGACACCTGCGTGCCGCCCGTGCTGCTCAGTGGCACGTCATTCACCTGCTCTCGTACTGACACCGGGACTTTCTGCCGCTGCCTGTAAACATGTCAGTATCTCTCTCCGCTTCTTATCGCGCTCCCTCTCCTTCACCCCTCCCTCTTTGCATGAGATTTTTATCTGAATATGAAAGGAATATAAAGTGACTTCAGCCATGCTGACGTGAAGATAATATATTGTGCGCAGCTGACTCTTTTGCCTTTTGCTTGACTTTTGCACGTACTTATTTACTTTCTTCATATATTATTGGAGTGCCTCTCCCCAAGTGTCTGAATACTCGTTATAGGATGACCTTCGGTCCACATTTCATTTTATATGTCCTTTAGTTTATTCTCCCATCAGTCCGCACGTCGGTGTCGACTGTATCTCTTAACCTTTCTGTCACGCCTCCGTCTACATGGGGATACACCTTTTTCACTAATCTGCTCACTTCCGACACCTTCGCTCCCCCCTGATGGCGCTTCTCAGCAGCTTATAACCCTCAGGCTCTGTCACTTTGTAAGCAAGCGATAACATGTCAGCGCTGCCTCTTCCTGGCAATCACACCGCGCGGCTCAGTGCCCCCCCCCCCCCCCCCCCCCTCGCAGTCTTTCAACCCGCGCTCGCACTCTGCCGTCAACCTGAGAAAAACCCGCCGGTGGGTCAGCGCAGGTTATCGGCTCAGCTCAGGACGGGAGTTATGCCAAAACTGCTCAAGATAAAGAATAAATTATGACTCGCACATAGTTGGTTTTTTTTTCTCCCTTTGTGGAAAAACACTGGTTTGACTTCATTAAAGTTTAATCCAAAAGAATTTATTTTACAGATGCTGTCTAAAGTGAAAGTATATGAAATGAAAGTTTAAAAATGTGAAATAATGAGGATTCTATTGGTTCTATCAGTGTGAAGAGCTCCTCATATGTGTATTTAAATTCCAACTTTCTCTAAGTCTTGATTATCTCTATATAACTGCCCTCATATCACACGTTTGGTTTGGACTTCACACAGGAGACATGTGTTTCTTTACTCAGTAATTTTTCCATTTGTTATTCATTTATCTGTTTGCGAATGGATTGAAACCATAAATAGCATTTATATAATCATAGTTTCTCTTCTTATGGCTTGTCGTTACTCATCGTCTGCCTCTCCTGCCAGTTGTCAGAAGGGCCGTGTGTAAGTGGGTGTGTGCCGATGGTACAACAAACAGTGTAGCCTCAAGCATCTTTTATGAGCATGGGTGTAGTCACTGATTAATTTCAGTTGAGAATCTCGGTGTTTTTGCAAAAAAAACAACCAAGCTGTTTCCAACTACCTGTCATATGAATGATGTGAGTCTCATCGCTTTCTGAGCTTGTTCTGGTCATGCTGGGAAAGCTACGCAGCCTTCAGATCGATCTTAGTCGACAGGACTGAGAACTCAAGTAATGAACATGACATTTCTGCATTTCCCTGTAAATTCACTCAACACGTGCTTTATCTCATGCTAAGCTGCAGTGAAGAATCTCCCATGTTTGAAATTGAAAGTTTGTTTCAACTACTAACAGAACGGAGAGGCAGAAGCGATGGTAAATCGTCGCTCTACTCTGAATGTTTCATTTAGACAGTTGTTTGAGCAGCCTCCCCATTTTCATCATCAGTTACTTTTCACACTCACGGTTTTATGCCTTTGCTATTTTCATAAGTGTAAGATTTTCTTTCATTCATTTCGGTCTCAAAAATTTACATAAATTTGCTTTGCTTATCTAGATTTTTATTCAAGAAGCTTTCTTATATGATCTTATCTTCTTATATGAGCTTTTTCATGGTGTTACCATGTCTGATGAATCTAACTCAACCTAAAGTCGATGATTCCAAGCAGGTCTGGGTTTCGTGAATGTGGACTGACTGAGAACATCATGTCCCTGCATCAGGCTCAGCCTCCTCTGTTACATTAATGTGGACTTTTAGTCATTCATGCTGCAAATGATCTGTGATCCAGTGGGGACTTTTGGCAGCAAATGAGTTACTTGCATTGATTTAAAGGTCTCTCTCTGGCTGTAAAACTCACTAAAGTAGGCTGCTGCTTGAATCCACCTGAGCTCAAGCTCTGTACCGAGGGCTGAGCATGTTTTCTGGCAACAATAACTCCAGAGAATGAGGGGAAGAGAGAACCCTGCTTGGGGCATCATGGATGCATGAAAGCCTGATTTAGCAGTCTTCCATATTTAATGACACACACATTTTAGCTCCATGTATGTGCAGGGGAGAAAACGTACTATAGAGATATCACAGCCTTTTTTATATTAGGAGTAAAACAATAAGCCAAACAAAGTAATGTAACATTTGAGGAAATATTTTTTTCTGACATCTCCTTCACTGTTTGCCTTCAGTATTTCATTTCACATTCACTCGAGAACTCCGCTCTTCAGCCAGCAAATCTTATAGTAATAATAGAAGAGCAACTTTTTTTTCCAAACTCCCCCCCATCCTCAAGTGTTTCTGTGTTTAGAATTTAATAAAATGCCTATTTGAAGTTTGGTAGTAACATATTGCAAACTGTGAACGTCTCAGCTGTGAAATATGTATTTGATTTATAACTTATTAGGGGAAGAATTTAGCATTTATTGAGGCAGTTTCCACATCCTTTCCCTCAGTATCATTTAACAGCACATTACAAATTTGGACAAAGTTTTCACTATTTGGAGAATTGCAAGTGAAAATCGTAGCACACTATTTCCTATCGAGATGCATGTTCTTATTTAAGTTCTTGCTTGAGTTAATGCAAATTTAGCAAAATCTCAACAACAAGCAGAGGAAAATATGAGTCAAAGAGTAAACGGTCTGCTTTAATGCATTAGTTCGTTTTTTCTATGTTGAAATAAACCAGCTCGTTTAAATAAAATTTAATATCAACAAGGGATAAGCTCTAATGTGCATTGGTGT
The DNA here is from genome assembly GCF_902148845.1 of Salarias fasciatus. Taxonomy (NCBI): domain Eukaryota; kingdom Metazoa; phylum Chordata; class Actinopteri; order Blenniiformes; family Blenniidae; genus Salarias; species Salarias fasciatus. The sequence goes on from NC_043757.1 coordinate 19,623,979, forward strand.
GTGTGACTGTGGTTCTCTTCTTTAGCATTGAAAAGTTTCAAGAATGCCTGCAACCTTCTGCAAATCACACCCAGGATTTGTGCAGGGGTTTTTGTTCGTCTCATTCACAGCTTCTTAGGAGCAGCAGGACTGTGAAATCAGTCTCTGCCCTATAATGTGCCCACTTCTGGGGCTGCAAAAGTCCACAACAGACATCAGACTCCTGAAAACTGTATTCCAAGTGGGGGTGAAGACATTTACTGACAGCCATTGTGTTACCCTTGGTTCCAGTGAATGGCACATTTATGTGGCTGATTTAGAGTCACATTTTGGGCTGTGCTGCACCACAGTGCTCACATTGTTCAAGGGCCGGCCGCTGTGTTTTTTGTCAGCCTGCTCCCGTGCCAAACAGGTAATCTACTGATGCGAAGGCCACATTAATAAATTGGTTCCCATCACGGCGGAAGGTGGGGTGGCTCCGTGCGCCGGGATGCTGCAGAGACTGTGATTATTCAGCGAGGGTTTCCAAAACTGCACCAGGAGGGGAACTGAACACAAGTCATTTAGTGCTACGAAAACAACAATTATTCACATGTCAAAACCAGCACAGTGCTTTCTTCTTTTTTTTTGTTTCCGAAAAGGTATATGGCAGGTCACCTTTTTCATCATAGCATGGACTCTGAAGATGGTATGCTATATCACGCCCTGTGCGAGATAATGGTTTCTAGTTTTTTTTAAATTTATTCTCAAGCTAAGGTGTCCTTGGGGATTGTTTGTGTGTGGAGGCAGTAACTGTAGCCACCAGGATGGATAGACAAGTCTTTCTTACTCTTCGTCCTTCAAGAGTGTACTGTTTGCACGTTTGTTTGCCTCTAAAAAGTGCGAGAGGTAAACACATATTCTATGGAGAGCATTGTAACCACAACCTGTCTGAAAAGTTTCTGAATCGTTATTTTATTCCGGCAAACAGCGAGGAAGGTGTCATTTACCGACTGAAAACTAGTATATTCTCAGAAAAATACCCTTCTGTGGGTTTGTTTGTGAATAAAGTTTCTGTGCTTTGGTTTTTACTGTTTTATTAGTTTCTCTCCTCTCATCTTCTCTCACAACTGCAATCATGTGGAGTAAACACACTGTCGAGAGAACTGGATGACCGCTCCGTCGTCTCTCTGGAAATCTCAGCAGAGGGCGTTTGCACTGAGTGGTCAGAGAGGACGAGACGAACGACGCCACTGGATTACATGTAAACATGACCTGGAGGCGCCCGCTCTTTGTTTATAATGCCGATTGCCCAGATAGCGTCCGGAACCAAAAAGCCGACTGTATAATCGACCCTGACAGCCACAGATTACACAGCGAGCGTCACTCCCACAACATCGTCGGCTTTGTCGCTGCCGCTGTGAATAGTAGTCAGACTTTGAGTGAGAACGGCTCAAGAGGAGATGCCGCCGTGCACTCGCAAACATGCGCGCGCACCCCGTCTGCAGAGAGTGAGGGAATAAGCCAGAGAGCGGGTGACAGCATCACAAAAGGGGGGGAGTTGCAGTGAGACGACATTATCAGCTTAAATTATTCCTCACCGACACACCGCCGAGGCAGGGTTCCCTGCTATTTATGGCAGCTGCTGTAATTTCTGTGAAGAGCGGTGACAATCATATCTGCTGGATATGATTACACACTCCCATTCCTGATAGTCAAGCACAGTCATTAGCTGTAACAAAACGGAGCTTATCAGGAACAACATTTAAACGTGTTCGCGGGACGCGTCTGCTATAGAATCTTTTGTGTGGATTTAGATTTGATTTTTTTTTTATATATTCTTACATGGTAATAAAACCTTTGGGTGAAAAGTCTTCACTTGCTCAACAAGCTCCGTAACATATTAGGTCATGAATAAATAAGTTAAGAAAAAACTGTGTTCTGGCTTGTTAGGCTTTAAAAAAATGATTTTTTTAAATAAAAAATATTTTTGTCTTTCTTTTTTTTCTATTCATAAGCAGCTTCTCATGGTCAAGGCTGAAACTGCTCAGCATCGATCCCACAGATCCACTTGGTGAAAACCATTCACAGGTGTAAATATCTAATTGTTCTATAATATATGCCGAGTAAATCCTGCAGTCTCCCCTGGAGCGCAGCTCAGCCTTTCCTCTGCTGCGACTGCTCATGCATTAACCCCACGTTAAGTTCACGAGCAGGTTGTCCTTCTCTTTACTGTGGTAGTTTTATTAGGTCATATTCTATATTTGGAGAATTCCTCTTGATGGTATCACTGGAAACGATTCCAGTTGAAGGCAAGGGAAAAAGCTACTCTGTAATGCTTTTTCTTTTTAAAGGAACCAAACATTTGTCATTAAAATTCTTAAGAAAACAGCTGAAAAGTAGAGTAAATTAAAAAAAAAAAAAAAAGGTTTGTTGAGACTAAAGTGAGGATATGTTGTTGTAGATTCGTTTTATGTAATGATTCATGGGGAAAATAAAGTTGGAGTTTGGTTTGTTTGTTTGTTCCAGTCCAGCTCTCTGAGGTGCAGTTGCTGTTTTCGAGCGGTTTTAGGCTTTCGTAGACTTTACCTCACACTTTGGAAAAAGTTTCTGTTTCTGCACATAGTTTCCAAGATGCTCAGTTGCTGAAACAGTTAAATTGTCCACTTACAACAAAGTGGAAATTACTCACTTACTGCACAGTCCATCAAATTCAGGGTCAAAGGCCACTGGAGCCAATCCCAGCTGGGGCAGGGTGGACCCTGGACAGGCCGACGATCCATCACAGGAAGACAGACAACCAAACACGCTCACATTCACACCAACAGCCAATTTAGAGTCTCCAATTAACCTCAGAAGAATGCAGAGTCTCAGAAAGCCCCTCTGTAGAGAGCTAACCACCAGACCACCGTGCCGCGCCCACGGGCCTCAGTCAGGCTTTTATCCTCTACAGGCACAGAGACAACAGCCCAGCCTTCTGCTCTGCGCCTGTGATGTTCAGATATGTCAACCATTTCCTCATTCCCCACATCTTCATGTGTTTATTTTTTTTATCTTTTTGTCCCCAGGTTTTCCCCGGTTAGCGAGCTGGCTCCGGTAGGAACTTCAGTGGGGACGATTCTCGCCGCAGCCATCAACCAAACCATCTTCTACTCCATCGTGGCGGGAAATGAACTCGGTACAGACAATAGATCACACGGCGTGCGTTCAGTTATCCCTCAGTGAATGGTTTGGTTTGGTACAGTATGTCTTGCTTCCTGACATTATTTCATTTAGATTATGACTGAGCGTTGTGTCAGCTTACCTACACCTCAAAAAAAATGTTGTTTGTTTTCCCCTCCTGAACATGAAAATTACATGGAAAACACTTGGAAAAAGCATCAAGATTATTTTTGAAAATTGTGGGTTGCACACTGTGCCTCTCAAAGTCTGTCCAGGACAGATTGGGCACTTTTTCCTTTTTTTTTTATGGCTCAGTCTGAAGACCGTGATTACACTTTGAAAGAGAGAACAGCAGCCAGGTGTGAGGCTGGCTCAGGTTTATCAGCCAGAAGAAAGTGACATATGTGAATTGAAAAGATCAATGAACGCAAAAAAGAAAGATATCAGTCAGTAACTTTTTCCCCTGCATGCTCCTTGAAAGCTCCTGCAGTGAGGAGTTTCTGTCTTTTGTGGACGGGAGCTGAAGTGACTATCAAAGAGAGGACGTTACAAACAAGTTTTAGACATCTTTAATATATTGGGACTTACTCACCATGTAATACCAGCAGGAAGGTTTCCGATCAGCGTCAAATTGATTCTGCAGTAGAGGAAAACAACCGCAATTATAAAGCCAGTGTTAATTAGCATCAGCTGTCAGTGAACAGAAGTGAAGGGCGCCAGGAAGTGGAGGCGCGGCGTCCACAGACCAGATCCTCGCAGAGTCAAGCTGTGTGGATTTACATTCAGCAGTGGGAGGATCTAAACCAGAATACAGCCAAAGTAGATGTCTCATTCTTTATTTTTTAATGTTTAATGACGCTGCTTTGAAGTCAAAGGGTGGCCTCCGCCACACACTGATTTCTCTCATTTTGCAATTTGGGTGAAGTTTTTTTAAAATGTAAACACCAACAAACAATTTGTTGACAGCAATCACACAGTGCTTTTTCCCCGAGCCTCATACTTAAACTTACATTTCTGCTTCAGGTGTGAAATGCATTAAACTCATACAATATGTTGAATCCATCATTTACAGAGACTCCATTTAAATACAGAATTATGTTATTGTGTGTTTTTCCCATAATTCAGCAATACACTCTTTGACATTGTGTTATTTCAGTGTTTTCTCTGAGGTATGAGTTACATCCAAGTCTTTGTGCATGAGGAGAATTTAACTGAATAAACTCCGCAGATCTTGAACTGTGACGCTATGATATCCTATGCTCCAGTGGTTATATAGGCCTCCACAATGGGCCCAAGGAGAATTTATGCAGTGTAGACACACACCTGAATTGTTGAAGCGTGCCTGCAGGGATAGCCATTCAATATTCACCCACAATTGAACTTTGAACATGACGTTTCCAGAAGTAATAAAGTTATATGCTTTTACATTTTCTCAGCATAACATAAAATACTTCCAAATAAAAAAATAATACTTCATGTATTACACTAAATCAGCTATTTCCATGTTACCTAATGATCTAATATCTTTTTGTTTCATTTTGTTTTGGCTCATTCTGTATTTTTATTTTTTTTTTTCAGGTCAATTTCAAGTGAACAACAGGACAGGCGTCATCTCCACAGCCAAACCTCTGGATTATGAGAACGTGACCAGCTATGTCCTCAGGGTCCAGGCTGACTCCATGATTGTCGTCATGTCCAACCTGCGTGTGCCTTCCAAAAGTAAGATATTAGAACATGCATATGATTCTGGATATTGTATTTAAATTTCACCATAATCCCTCAGTCAGACTTGTTATAACTTAATCCAATTCAAAGCGTCTTTCTGTCTCTTTTATTTATGTTTGCGATGTAATTTACGAGCTGGGTTTTATATTCGGGATCTGTATCTGTATAAGGAAAACCTGCATGACGATGCCCTCCAAGATACAAAATAATATGAATGACATAGAAAACCACCTGCAGCGTTCAAAATATTTCTGATATGGAATCATCTTAATTGATTCCAGCCAAACTTTGTCTTTCCTGCTTTGCCCTTCCCGGTTCATGATCTAGAAGGAGCTCATATTGTCCAAGTCCAACACGTGGCAGAAGTCCATTAACCCTAAATAGCACATTTGTCATTTCCACCTGCTTTGCCAGGTTGCCAGTTTAAATGTCAAAGAGGGCAAGACTAAGCAATCTGCATTATTTTTCTTTCCTGGCTGAATGAATCGGTAGTGTCAGATTTGCTAGAAGAATGGCCAGTCGACACTCCATCCGGCATATTGACAGTTTTGACATTCCTCTTTCACGCGCGGTGATGATTAAAAATAACCTGAAAATATGATAGATCCTAGTTTCAGTGGAGAACGGCAATCCAACAGTGTCATAAATTATATCCAAACGGCCTAACGATGGAAAAATAGCCCATTTGTTTTAATTTACTCAGACCACCTCCAAAACGAGGGTGGGCAACAAAACATTAATCATCACAAATTCCGTGTTAAACGAACGGCTGTGTGTGTGTGTGTGTGTGTTCCCCCTCCGTAAAGCCCTCTGTGTGCTTGAAGCAAACGAAATTTCACAATGTGCAGGATGACATTGGCCGCATTCAGAAGACGGCGGTGCGAGCCTGCTGCTGCAGGGTCTTCCTTCTGCTTCCCGTCTCGTCCCTGATCCCCCTCCAACAAATCAGCCTCTTTTATGAGTTGCCACAGTCTGGACATGATAAAGTGTGCGCTCGGAAGACGGCGACGCCTGCTTTCAGATAGTTTCTCCTCAAAGGCTCTCAGCGTTGCGTGTGGTTGTGCACACAAGAAGTGACAGAAGTAGGTGAACTGAGTTGAAGTGAGGGACTTATGTCTCTGCAGCGCAGACGCTCCCCGATTGGTCGGATCGCTTCTTTTAAAGAGCTGGTTAAGCAGTCGGATCCTTTTGCTGTCGTGGATGTTTCTCATGCCGTTGAGCGTTGTTTCTGTGACGGTCATGCCTCGGCTGGAACGTCATTAGGCTCGCTGTGACCAGTTTACCGGCGTTCAGCGAATAATCAATCAGCCACTTTTACCTGCCACTCAGTGTGTCTCTCACATAGTAATGAGAGTAATTACTAGTAAGCTGTACTGTTTCTCCCTCTCTCTCTCTTTCTCTCTCACACACACACACACACCTATACACACTTGTACTGCAATGTTTGTGATTCCCACACATGAACGTGATGCAATCCACAACCGTTTTGCATCAGTTTTTACGAGCAAAACTAAGCACCTCATCCTAATCCTAACCTTAATCCAATTGACACCTTAGCGCAAAATCCACATTTTAACTCTTAAAAATATGTAAATGAGGTTGGATCCTGCTTTTAGGTCCCTCAACTGTAGTGTGAATTCAGGGGCTAAACCCAAAAACTATAGAAGAACTGTCTTTATGTGGACATAATACATTTTACTATGACTATGATTTTACTGACTATTATCAGTCTTACATAATTTTTTTAATATCAACATATAGACACTGCTAGTGCCAGTTTTTTTATTTTTTCTGAAGCTTATACCCAGATAATGTCTCCAAAAATTTGGCAAAATTGTTCTACAAGATCCACAAAGCTCAGGAGCTCTTCGGTGGGGATTCCTTTAAAAATACAGAGTTCACGACTGAGTGCCTGCTGTCACATCTCGTCACATATATTCAGGTTTGAAGATCGACTCTACAACTCTAGTCTTTTTCAATCAGTAACCCTGAATCTTCAAACGTGAATGTATGTGACAAGATGTGAAGTACTTAACCTTGATCAAGCTCTACAAGTAAAGTGTGCTCCCGATTTTCAGGCCAAGCTAACAAATAATCTCTGACTAAACATGTACTGCACGTGGATTCATGCTTTTCAAGGAGGTTTTGCACTTCTTTCCTGCAAATTCTCTCTAAACTCAAGTGAAACAGTTTCTTTCTCATCGCTTAACTTGGTCGTCAGTTTAATGATAATTTGCTGTGTTGTGAGTGTGTCTCGGCAAACACACCCACACACATCTACATCAATTATGTCGTCAATGTAAAATAGACTCTCAGACTGTTTTGAAAAATGTGCGCCCTCCTCGCTAAAGTGTTATTCAGCCAAGTACGTATTTTGCAGAATCCTTTTAAATGTTGGAGCGGATGCAAGAAGGTACAAATGACCGTTATGCCATCGCTGCTTCAGTTATTAATCAGTCTTGTAACTAAGAAATGAGTTTATGTCACATTGAAATACTTCAATTGAAAATATAGCCCTAATGTGGTCTTTTAACTCACAATGAAGATTTATTTTTTTTTATTTTTTTTGGTCTTGTTTTTGTAGTTTTGCAGCCATTTGAGGTCATCGACACTGATAATTGCCATGAAAATATAAATACAGGTTGAATGTTTTCTTCTTTTCTCTTCTTATTTTCTCATTTTACTTCATATTATCTAAAACGATTGAAAGTACTCGTCTGTCTCATACAAACGGGAAAAGCTCCCTGCCATCAACAGACTGACGTCCTGTTCTGGATGAGCGCACAGGACCCATTGGTCTCATTTGTGTAATTCTGATGCGGATCAGGGCTCAATGACGGCAAACATCTTTCTTGTTTATGCCTCAGCAGGACCGCTGCTCCGAACCTGCAGGCCCAGGGCGAGCCAGATCTTAAGAGACACTCAACCCTCCCAACATAAACTGTTGAGATGGCTGGCCTCGGGACAGAGACTCTGGACTCTGCTCTTTTAAAGACAGGAGTGGAAAGATGGGGGGGGGGGGGGGGGGGGGTTGACTCCTTCTCCCCAGTCATTCATATGATCAACTAAATAATAACAGCAAGTCAATACACTTATTTCTGAACGGCACAATTCCTTTTTGAAAATCTCTATTGGGCATTTAGATACAGTAGATCAGTGTATTTATTCGCTGTTATGCACATTGTGCAGCTATTGAGTAAATGTATGCTTTTTGATGGTATTTGCATGAATTTTATCTTATGTACCATATCTTGTGCTCATTTATGTGCTCATCAATTTTTCCTTTTACCCAGCACATTATAAATTTAAACATCCTTTATCTTTTCTTATCTCCCCCCTTATTGATACATATTTTATTGCATTTATATCAGCGGCGCAGCAGTGAAGTCATTTGTTAGATAGATTATTGTATTCTTCTCGGGGCCGGCACATCGTATACGTATTATATTATCCACTGGCACACATGCATACGTACACAGGGATTCAATCGGATGTGTGCACACTCGCTAATAGAGGATATGACAAGGTGTAATCAAAAGATTTCTGAATGATAATGTACTATTAGGCACTCCAGAGCTTGAACAGCCTGAGACGCAATCGCTCTTCCTAATGGCCTCGTTTCTTTCACGCATCTTTATGAGTATTTGTGCGAGACGGAGCGAGTAGAAAAGGGAGGGACTGCGTTTCTGCATTTTATGGTCCTATACTCTGAGGAAGGAATATGGCCAACCTTTACAAAAGAGAGGGAGAGAGAGAAAGTGTGCGGCTTTCTCTCCCATCCCCTGGAGTCCTCCCTCTCACACTACAGCTTCTGTGCCTGTAATTTGATGTGCTGTGTTTTGTGTGCCCAATTCCCCTGGTGCATCCTCGACTCCAGTGCCACATGACTTTACATTTTTGCATCCAGTGAGAAGAAAAATGGTCCTTGACACTGCATTTTTTTTTCCATAAACTGCAGGCCTCCATGGTTTCTGCACTGCGTGTATTTACGGTGTATATTATGTACATCTAGCCGTGACAAATTAAGGGGGCGGATGTTTATGCTCACTGTATGCATGTTTAGTGTTTTTAAGGGATGGGTGCTGATTTTAAAGCACTTGCAAAAGGCCCAGTTAACCAGCAAATGCAGCATTAAAAGTACCACATGCACTCTTTTCACTCATGCTGCTTGAATATTGGACGCTGCCAGTATTATCACTCCTAATAATGTGCAAAATGCTCCCCTGGCAAAATTTCTGAACGATTTATCGACGGCACAGTCGTGCACCAAACCGTTTGGGGAAAAGAAGTTCTCAACAATAATGGTGCACGGTCCACCCCCCACTTAAAATGAATGACTTAGAGGACAGATTCCATTAAGGTTTTATGATTTATTGAGCCACTTTTCCAAACAGAGTAGAAACTGGCTTCGTTGTTTTCCTGATTGTACTAATGAGATGTCATTTACATAAGTCAGATTCCCGCTACAGAATTTTTAATGCAGTCATCATTAAATGAACGTTTCCATTATTAGTTCAAAGTCTTCAGCTTTGCTGATGTAGCTTTATATCGATTTCTCTATGTATCATCTCATACTGAAGAAATTTGTTTTTCGTTTGCAGTTACAAATCCAGTAAGACACATTAATGCAGTTGAAATGAAAATCACTGCAATTTTTTTTCTTTTCTGAAAGCTCACTAAAGTCAACTTTTTGTCCAAAATTCGAGTTCAACCTTGTTGTAATTCCATATATAACATGAAAAAAGTAACACAATGCAGATGAATTGCAATTATAGCAACAGAGGGTTTTAGCATTATTACTGTTGTATTTATTTCAGGTGAAATTGCAAACAGTGCTTAATTCTCATCCACCATCAATTACAGAATAAATCACTTTGAAATTTGGTCCAAGCACCGTCTATCAAATCTTGAAAGAAATTCTATATGCCCACTATGAGATCGTTTTAAATTCCTGACGGATAGCCCGTGGCAAGTTTTCTCGACATGCTGTGATGTTTTCAGTGATGAACAAGTTTCCAAATATTCTAGAAAATGATCTCAATCTGTCCTTTGAAGTTGTGAGGCAGCTGATGAGCATGGCCAAATTATTCTGACGTGACAGTTTTGATGTTACGCAACACTTGATCAGCCTCTGTCCAGATGGCTCAATGAGATGCATTTATTCAACGTCGAGCGGGCTAACTTGGGCGACCCATTTCAGTTTTTTAGTTCAGCAAAACTGCTTCATCAGGTGCTCGATGTTTGTTCGTTTTATCCCGTACTGGACGTCATCCACAGGTCTTAGATGCTATGATGTGCCGTTTGCTTTTTGCAGCCAACACAGCAAAGGTGTTCATAGAGGTGCTCGATGAGAATGACCACCCTCCCGTCTTCTCCAGGAAGCTCTACATAGGCGGCGTGACGGAGGACACCAAGCTCTTCAGCTCTGTGCTCAAGATAGTGGTAAGAAAATGTTATTTCTGTTCATTGTTTTACTCGCCATACATGGAATCAGGTTGGAACCGGAGCGCCGAATTCAGTTCTGACTCCTTCGACACGTCCCCTGCAGCCACAGATGGAAATTTCATCCTTTTCATTTTGTGAAACACAGTTTGATCTCTCCTCGCGTCGCTCGCAATATCTCTTCGTCAGTCCCGCCGTCCCCACCGTCTGCCTCGACGGCGAGCAGGTGAGATCAGAGTGAGCTAAGAGATGTAATTCCAGCATGTTCACAGAAGCATGGCCGGACATCCTGTGCAATTATCAGGCCTCTCCGCCAAAGAGCTTTCACTTTGTCACTCCGTGTGATGCACTGGATCTGAGATTTCTCTGTGGATGAAAACGGTGGGGATCACTGTAGCGTACTCTAATGATTGTTTACAAAATCCTCAGCGACATCTCTCTGCAAAGAAAGATTTATTTGGTTCCAAGATGTTCCTCTGTACCAGAATGTTTATGGTTTTTGCTCTGGCACAAAGCCACTGAATGCCCTATTTGTAATTACTCATGACTTAAAATTTAAGATTTGTTTTTCCAGTAGCAGCTACAGGCATCATAAATTAGAAATGTCCATTTAGGTGTTGCCATATTTTTCCCACTATGATCCAACGTGCTCTTTCACATTAAGAAAATTAATGATATATAGTACTGTTCAGTGGCGTGAGCAGCCTCCACTGTGCTGCTCACTGTTCATCACATTCACCCATTCACACACACATTCACACTCCAATTGAGGCAGCTACTATGCAAATTGCTAATTCCATCTATTTAGACCAGTTTGGGGGTCCGTGTCTTACTCAAGGACACAAGGCGAGCGCTCTGTCAGCCGAGCCACAGTTGCTACCAAGAAGCTGTTTTTTTTTTATCCAGAGTTCGACCAAAACTCTTCAAATCAAGGTTCGCTCGCCGCTGTGCTCCCACGGAGTTGTATTAATATTTACTTGTCATTTAAGTCAGTCAGATCTGCTTCAGGCATCCTTCCACTTCATCCAAATCAGGGTCGAGGGGTCCGGAGCTGATCCCGGCTGATTATGGAGGGAAGCAGGGGACGGCTTGTCAGTCCATTACAGGGCAAACAGAGACGGACAGTGACACACTCACATTCATAGCTACGGGCAATTTAGAGACTCCATTTAACCTCAAACAAAGGCTCCTGGGCTGTTGGAGGGAACCGGAGGGCCCAGAGGAAACATGCAAAGAGAACATGTAAACTCCACAGAAGCCAGGCTCCAGCTACATCACCTTCAAACATTCCCCAGTGTCTCCAGGAAATGAAAGAATCAAATGTGCAAACTGCGATCTGAGATACGGAAAAGGAAATTACTTTTCATTGTGGGTTGTTTTTTGTTTTTTTTTTTTTGCATCTATCTATCATCCACACCCAGTGTATCGTGCACTGGAATGCAGCTCCTTAAATCCAAAGGGCAGGGTGTACCTTCAGCATGAGACTCAGGGAGAACATGCAAAACTCTTCTCCTGACAGACATTGTTCGATTACATTTAACGGTGCAACATTTCAAACTAATACAAGGTAAAACATCACCTGATTATGCAGGAGCACATGTTTTGTCTGCTTGCATGAAGTGGCCACTTAACCATTTCACTAAGCTTATTTTGTTTTTATTTCAGGATAAATATCAAAGTTTAAAATCATGGTTCAAGTGTTTTTTATATCTGTATTTCCACACAGAGGCCGGTGATTGACGTTGGTTGGTTGATGTGAAGGGTTTGCAACCTGACTTAATTAGTCACAAAACCGAGGGCTGCTTTCTCTCTCGAGATAATCATTAAAAATATTGTCAACATTTGGCGTGCTCCGACAGTCGTGACCTTCTGCTAATTGATGCATAGGGAGGACTATTGTGGTCGCAGTCAAAAGAAGTGAATGACAGACTTTTTTATGTGCTCCAAAAAAAAACTTCGATATTAGGGGACATTTTTTGCAGCTGAAGTATTCTTTTATTTAAGTCCAGTTTAGATTTTTTTTTGCTTTATTCCTGGAAAATAAGAAGAACGATGGGTGGCTTTGATTCATAATGATGTGGCTTCAATAATAGAGAAAAGCCTTTTAAACAGAAGCTTTTCTGTTTTCTTCAGTTTATTTTTTTTCAATTAGTTTAATCTGCTGCGATTCACACATTTCCCTCTCGCTCTCTTTGCTTGCAAACAACAGACCTCACTCAGCGTCAGCCCTTCCCCTGCGTGCCCATAAAACTTTGAACGGTTTGCCCTACATAAATGATGCTAGTACAGATATTTGGCAAAATTCTATCTGGTGGGGATATCTCACTTTGTTGATTTATGCAGTCCTTTCAGTGGGACCTTGCCCCTCCGCCCCCGCACTTCCTCCTGTGCCAATAGCAAGAGGAGGGGGGGGAAAAAAAAAAAAAAAGAGATTGCTCCTATTCATCAGTGTCACTCGCCACAGACAAGCACTCTGAAAATTTATGCTCGTGTGTGAGCTCAGGGGCCAATCAGAACGGATGCCTCGGGGATCGATGGATGAATGGTGCGGTTTTGTCCACGACGAAATGAAGTGCCTTGACAGGCCTCATACAGACTATGATCATTGTGAATTGTTTGGGGTTTGCCTCTGTTTGTAAAACCTTTTCATGTCTTATTCTTATGTTTTGATCAGAGAACTAGAATAAAATGTATCTCCTTGTTTTTCACATATTTGGTATCTGCAATATTTCTTTAACAACCAATTAAATGTTCTAATCTTAGTTGTAGCTCATATAAAAAAAAAAAAAAGTCCACAGAGACTTATTATCTCTTTCTCTGCAGCTTTAAAGAGCTTTGTGGCAAATTCCAGCTCCTTTTGCAGATGTCCAGCTGCACGCTCGTGGACTCCTCACGGACTCCGGCTTGACCCCAGCGTGACGCTGTTTTTAGAGAAGAAATACCTCAGTGCTGACAGCTGGGTCTCCCCTGCATGGCAGAAAGGCCCGGTTAGCAACAAGCTAGTTGACACAGCGGAGCACTTAAAAGCTAAAGAGGGGGACGTTCCCCTCAGGAGTTTTTTACAGACCCAATATAGAGGTAAAAAGAGAATCTAGACACCCAGACGCACCAAACTCTGTGACTGATAATGACCTACAACCACTAAATATATCATTAAATGGTTTTTATGTGTTGATGCTGTGTTTTCAGTCCTCAGGGGGAGTAAAATGAAAAAAAAAAAAAGATTAAAAGCTCATCAATTAAAAGAAGTGATGTCAGATTAGCTTACCTATTGTTTTTTTTTTTTTTTACTGTGCATAGCAAGTGGTTTCTCAGCAGTGTGAAACCACTTGAGGTTTCGATGACTTACGAGCCTCCAGCTGCATCCCTTTTCCATTTTGTCAGCTGCTTTCACAGAACACCTGCTTGGAATGAAATTACAAGCAAATGCCCCCCAGTAGGAGAATATCACTTAAAAACAAAACAAAAAAAAAAAAGATACGATTCCTCTCTTGTTTCACGTTTCGATGATTAGTGGATTGTTCTTAAAAATTGCCAAAGTTTCTGTCGCTCCCACTTCAATTCACACATTGATCAATAAAGGACAGCTAGCCTAGCTCAAATGATATAATATTTTGGAGCAGAAATGCTCTGACTAACTCAAGAAAACAGTGTTGCACCTCTGTATCTAGCGCAAGATCAAACATGAACGAGGTACCGTTGCGTTCCAGGCCACCGATGTGGACACAGGAAACTACAGCGCTATGGCCTACCGGCTGATCATCCCACCCACGGCGGAGGGTCGGGACAGCTTCGTCATCGAGGCCTACACGGGGATCGTCAAGTCCGCCATCATGTTCCGGAACATGCGCAGGTCCTACTTCAAGTTCGAAGTCATCGCCACCGACGACTACGGGGACGGGCTCAGCAGCAGCGCGGAGGTGGTGGTGAGTATCCAGCGTGATGCTCGCGTGTGTGTGTATATGTGTGTGTGTCTGCGCAGATCGATAAGTACATACAGGACACCCATCCGCCGCTATGATTTACATGTCACTGGCACAGCAGATGCATATCGATTGTGCGCGGCTTGCCAAGTGTGGTACCACCGCCGCCAGCTTTACAGTGCCCGCAAAATACTAATAACGGAGAGCGGCGTGAAGGGGAACGGCGCCGGCGTAAAGTCTTTATGGGCTGCAGCACAGCATGTGATAACTGTTGCACTCTGTCTGCTCTATCTCTTCAGGAATTTTGTCACATCTGAGGAATAAAACGACACCGCTTTGTTAATCTTTCATTCCTCTTTTCAGCTTATCATTTTTAGAGAGGCTTTTATCCACTCACTGAAGGAATTACTCGACTGCGGTCCTGCGTCTCTTCTCACTGATAAATACACACCTCCGGATACAAGGTTATAAACTCAAGTCCAGTGATTTAGTGGCTGCTAAAGAGATTTATTTCCTACCGCAATTCTTGGTACTTTCCTGAAGTTTGATACTCGGTTACTGGAGTGCTGCTAAACTATTTAGCAGAGTTTTTGTTTTTTGTTGTTGTTTTTCAAGTTGCTGGTCTAAAATGTAATTTAGTTTTGTGTTTAATATCCTGTGCTGTGGTAGTGCTGTGTCTCAAGCTCCACCTCCAACCGTGTCCGAACACTTACATTGTATGAATAATTTGACTTGAAATGTTGACTGCAGCCTCCAGTGTTTGTTGAAGCTGTTTAGAAGAAGATGTTAACAAACATCTGCATCTCTTCTTTTAAAGTGACTAGATTATGTGTGAAATGTAGACTTCCAGGTTGGGAAATGTTTTCTTGGACAGCAGATTGCTATATTTAATGGAGTCAGAGAGCTGGAGATTTTTTTCTAGAAATCAATTAAAACTTATTTAAAGAGCAGACAGCTGCACTTATTAAGCCTAAATTTAAAAAGTAAGGAATTCAGCAAGTCTGGATGTGACAATAATCCAAATATCTTAAACGGTTAAAGAGACTCTTATTTAGACTGAATCACACAACCAAGTCTGACAGTCAGTTAGAGGAGGAAATATGTTTCCGGGGGGGGAGAAAGTTATAGTGCAACCTTTTGCAAGAGGCATTAAAAAAGAAAAACCTGAGACACTGAGAAAAGATCATCGAACTGCAAAAGGATTTACGAGTGAGTCAGAGCACAGAATAATCCTGATATGGAAGCAAATACTGGCACATTAGTTTTTTTTTTTTTAGTTCAGTTTAGGTTATTTCATTTAATGTTAAAAAATAAAAAAAAAACATTTCAATAATACACAATAGTTTTCACATGGTTGAATTAAAGGGAGTAGGAAGAAGAATTAACTTTTCTGCTCTGCTCATTCATTCACGTTATAATAAGCAGCTGAAACTCTTAAGTTCAAGTTACAAGATTGTTAAATTGATTAACCTTGTTGCTTACAGACATTCACAGCAGAGAGCAAATAAATAGTTTTCAGCTAAATGTCACCTAATAGTTAGTTCTCTGTTAAAGTTTGAATATGTGAATATAGCACTTTGCTCTTCTGGACAGAGATCTCAGATGTTATTTCCAGTATTTCCTGGAGCCATGCATCCAAGTTACTGCCCCTGCTGTCCCGATCACAGTTGCCTTCAGACACACACACACACACACACACACACACACACACACACACACACACCCTTATATAAAGAAGATATTTTGGTCTATTTAGAAAAGGCAGAGGAACTAAAGTTTCAACAAACACATGCGAGCATACACACATACAAAACAACTTGACATTTCTTTCTTTATGCAGAATTTTAACTGGGGATAATGAACAAACTTGCAAAAGAGAAAGTAAAATAAACCACAGTTTGGTGTTTTTTTAACTGGAAAAAGTTCAGGACTTGTAGAAGTGTAGCTCTTACAATTCTCCCATTAAGTTAAAAATTGCCACAAAGAACAACCACAAATCGCTGCAAACTTATTATCTGTTCATGTTTTTTTTTTTCTTTGTAAGATGTATCTGGCTTTATGTGCATTACGTTTTCTTTTTTTTTAGGTACAGTGATATATACTTTATTTTGTTTACTCAGCAGTAAATGTTTTGATTGCGCTGTATTGGATAATTCAGTAGGTACAACAGGCTCAACATGTGCCCTCCGCCACGAGCTGATGATCCAATTAAACTCTTTCTCTCAGCCATAAGTATTAACTCTGTAAACATGATGTGCATCCGCCCGCTTGTAGGTTCATCTTAATGTGTGCCGCTCTGTGTGCTTTCTTCTCCCCGATAATTTCCCCACACACCCGCTGCGTAAGGACTCGGCTTTGCCCCTAATTCAATGCTTATCTTTCCTGACCGTGGGCCGGCTTATTTTTCGTTTCAGTGAAATATGTCTGGCTAACAAGCTTCTAACGAGACAGAAGGAGGGTCTGGGACATTGCCTCGATGTGAGGGAGCAGCGAGTGCTTAACCATGGTGCTCGTTAATTTTCAAGGGGAAACCTAATTTCACAGGAGCCACATGGGAGATGTGGCTTCACAGCACAGAGGCTGCTTCCCATGCTCTTCACTGCAGCATCAGAATTACGTCCTGTTAAGTTTGCCGCACGGCGGCGACGCAAGCAGGCAATTAGAGGGTTTGATTCGGTCCGCCGGGGAAAAAAAAAAAAGCATTCTAATGTGGCGAACAATCACAACGGGGGCACACCTGAAAAACCCCGTTTAGCCACAATTTATCTCAATTTTGTGCTCTCACTCTCATTTATTTTGTCCTTCCTTCTTTTTTTAATCTCTTTCAGGTTTCTGTGGTCAATGCACTTGACATGCAAGTTGTGGTGTCCACTGTCCCGCCCACCCTCGTGGAAGAGAAAAAGGAGGAGCTCATTCGGTGAGACATGACTCCCGTTTCAGGGGAAGTGACAGCGGAAGCATCTTTCTCAATTTTCATTCCATTAAACCAAGATTAGTGTTTTTGCAAGGAAATTCAAGCAAGGAATTCAACGTGATTTATTTCTTGCTTTGATCGCACACCACAGTGTTCACATAACAAACATACACAAGTAAACATGAGTAGAAAGAAGTCGACGTGCAGAAATAACACCCTATTCAATTTGTAAGTCAGTAAACAACGAATAACCAAAAGTCGAACACAGCAAGACGTCAGCGCAGCTATGATTAAAAAAAAACATCTGCTGTGGCATTCCCAACTGGAGACGTCCCCCATAGCGCATACAAAGCACCAGAAAGTGCAGCATACTGTACTTGATCATGCTAGTTTACTTTGTGAGGAGGTAGGACTAAGAGAGAGCTCCAAGTCCTGGTGGTGTTTTTGGGGGAAAAGCTGCTGCAGAGTTCAGATCCAACAGAGAGGACATGTATCCACCACAGCATCAAGAGATCGTTTGGATGAAATGAACAATGTTTGAGTGACACAAAATAATTGATGTGAAAGGAGGAAGACGGTTACATTACACAGTGTGTGTTAGTGAGACCATCATACCGTGATATGAGTTGCAGAGAGTTTATCTGAAAAAAACACTGCTGTCAAAATAATAAATCAGTAAACTTTGATTGCTTGGAAAATCAGAAATACGAAAACTTGTCGGTTTGATGGATGTAGAGAGAGAGAGTGAATATGAACTCACACAATCAAGTGCCATTAGTACGGATCCTATAGCCAGTCTAAGAGGGCTGCCTCCGAGCTTTTTTTATAGCTTGTGTAACCTGCCTCAGCTCTAACTGTTAGTGGTAAAAACTGGGAGATACAGATATTTTTCCCATCAATGCATCAATTACCTCACGGACCAGTATCAGAAGGTTCTAGGTCGCTACAGGAGAAAGGGAGGCTTGACAAACTGCAATGAGTGACGGAATAAAGAACTTCACACACTTCAAAGATAAGTTGATAAATGATTGTATTGAACAAGAATAGTTGAAGAAGAAGAATAAATTATAACAAAACAATTCTTTCTGCTTTTCAGCTCTTCAAACATGAAATATGACCCACGATCCGCAAATAAATCAGTTTCTATCAAAATCAGAGTCTCTGGTTCTTTCCTTGGGTTGGCCTGCCACAACCACTGAGGTCCCGTGTTACCTTACAGACACAAGATGAGTCCCCAGTAGAAGATTTCTTCAAGGTCAGCACAGGAGTCCATAACAAAGGAAGGGGATAAAATAAAATAAAAAGACGAGGAAAAGAAAAAGACCCGGCCTGTAAAGGCCAAGAACAGGGTCAATGTGTGGTTCTCATAAACAAAATATACTTTCAATTTTAAACAGATACAAACACACATTCTTATGCATATACTTTTTAACACATCTTCTTAACAATTAATTTAACCACTTGGTACTGTAAATTCAATGAACTGAATACATTTCTGAGTTTAAACATAAAGCAAAATAGTTGAACATTTCATTTCCCTCTTTTATCTTTTCCTACTGCCACTCAAAAAAACAACACAGAATGAGGGCAACTGTAAACAAACACTGTCATACAAAACATTTTAACCACCACATTCATTGAAGTAACTCATTGATCCATATTAACATTTACAGAAACAGCACATTTCACTCCATTCATAAGACTAATTTCAACAAAATTTACTCACCAGAGGCTCACAGTTCACACACACTCCAGGCACAAGGCACAATACAGGGCTCTCATCAGTCCAGGATCCACGCTTTTAAGAAACAAGTGACATGAGGATTCAGTAATGTGTAACTTTTACAGCTTAGCCTGGGATGTGGCTAATGACTGGAGCTAGCGCCGCATGCTAGCGCCGAATGCTAACGCCAAATGCTACTCACGTTCTCCTCCGTTTCCGTTGTTAAACACACGGTCCGCTGATCTACCATGAAAAGAGAAGGGCTCCACTCTTTGCTCCAACCATAAAAGTGGCTTAGACTTGGAAAATCTGGCTCTTTTAGACAAAAAAACCGGCGTAGTCTGCAGCAGAAGCTAACAAGCGCTGCCTCTAACACGATGCGGCAGACAGAGAAAAAAAACCGGAAGCTCTCAGGCACGTACGCCCTGGTGTCGTCTGATTGGTTACACCATTACATCATCTCCTCATGTCACCCGAATCTTTTACAATAAAGAAAAACACTTTTGACACACTTGAAATGAAATAATACTCTTTTTTTTTTTAACAAATAAATTAACTTCTCTGAGTTGATCTTTTTAATCTTTTAACATATTTATGATTTTTAACCATAAATCCTATTTATTCACTATTTATTCAGGACTGTAACTTATTTGTCACATGAAGAAAAATATGAATTTATTAATTTATTGATCTAATAAATCAATTGGTGAGCTGGACTGTTCATGAGGCCTGGTAACCTGGGTTACACCCTCCCCTCCTAAAGGTGTGTATGTCCCATTACACCCATATGACTATGAAGTTGCCTTGGGGTTCTTTGGGGGAGTATCTGCATAGCCAGGGTTCTGGAGGGCATCGGCAAAGGCAAGGTTGAGGCCTTGGAAGAGTGATTGGATTATAGACAGCAAGGGATTTCCCAACTGAGCATACTGCAGTCGTTCAGGCGGTTCTCTGTGCCTTTGGGATCGTCTGGGAACACCGTCACTCTCACTCTCTCCGATGATGACTGGAGAAGCTCTTCTCCCAGGCATCCCAACTGCTGTTCCTTCATTGGTTCTGTCCAGTGACACGTCTTCACAAGGTTTGTGGACAGAGCATCCTTCCACCTCGCTGCTGTCACTGAATGATAGGTCTGAGAAAACAGGAAGACTTTCATCCATGATGTTTGGTTCTGAAGTAGACTCCAACATGCTCGGTTGGACAGGTAAGGTCTCATCCTCTTCCCTTGAAACATCAGGGTGGGTATCCTGAGCTTTCCCAAACAGAGCTCTTCTCACTCTGGGGTCATTAACTTCTCTGTGCCCTGAGATGACCTCAGCTTCCGGATCCACAACTGCTGAGCTTCTTTTCCATCCAGAACCGTTTGGTCTGGCAGAGCTCGGCCCATCTGCATCCCCGGGAGCTGGAGGCTCCTCTGATTTAGATGAAATGATCTCCCCAGGTATCCACTGTACGGTTTCTCTTTCAGGTGCACATCTCGTCTCTCTGTCCTGTTTCTCCATCTTCAATGTCTCTTTTTCTCCTTCCAAGTTGACAGCAGCAGGAAGTCTGCCAACTGGAGTCTGGATTGGTTGTTTTGTCTCTCCAAGGTGTCTTCCTCTTGCAGGTATCGTCTCTGGCCGGGTCAAAACTCGTGTTTCGATTAAGTCAGTATCCAGTGTCTCTCCAGGTAAGTAGTAGTGATAGTCAATGTCTTCCGACTCTGAATTGTCATCTTCCACCTCAGATTCAGCTGTGACTTCCATTCTCGACTGTCTCCTTGTTCTGGGTCTGCTGATGGTCTGTTTCGGAGTTTGCTCAGGCTCAGCAACAGATAAGAATCCACACGGCAGCAAAAGGTCACGGTGTAAGGTGCGAAGCGGTCCATCCTTTCCCTCGGGCTTGACAATATACACCGGAAGGCTGCCAGCACGCTTGACCACCACGTGCACGTCTGGTTCCCATTTGTCGGCCAACTTGTGCTTACCTCTAAGCCGAACACTCCTCACAAGGACACGATCTCCTGTCTCCAGAGTGGACTCAACGACTCTCCTGTCAAACCGTTGTTTGTTGCGCTCAGCTGTCTTTGAGGCGTTTTCCGTGGCAACTCGATAGCTCTCCTCTAGGCGGCCCTTTAAATCATGCACATAATGGGAGTGTGACTTGGGTTCACAGCTGGAGGGTAGACCGAATGCCAAATCAACTGGAAGCCGTGGTTGTCTGCCGAACATTAGTTCATATGGGCTGAATCCGGTCACGTCATTCCGTGTGCAGTTATACGCGTGAACCAGAGGCTTGACATATTCTTTCCAGTGAGATTTGTCCTTGTTTTCGAGAGTGCCCAACATCTGGAGGAGGGTCCTATTGAATCGCTCCACTGGATTCCCTCTGGGATGGTAAGGAGTAGTCCTAACCTTTTGGATGCCAGCAATGGAACACAGTTCTTTGATGGTACGAGATTCGAAGTCTGGACCCTGGTCACTCAGAAGCTTTTCTGGAAACCCGTAATGCACAAGGAAATTTTCCCACAAGCATTTAGCCACCGTTGAGGCTTTCTGGTTGCGTGTTGGTATCGCTACTGCATATTTGGTGAAATGGTCCGTCAGAACCAATATATCCTTAGTGTTGCTCCGGTCAGGCTCCACCGACAGGAAGTCCATGCAGACCAGCTCCAAGGGCCTGCTGGCCTTGATGTTACACAGAGGAGCTGCCCTTTCGGCTGGAGTCTTCCGGCGCACGCAGCGTTCACACATCTTGATCTTCTGCTCTACACAGGCAGACATTCTAGGCCAATAGAAGCGTGACCTCACGAGGTCGAGGGTCCGCTCTATGCCTAGATGACCTAGGTCATCATGTAGGCCTTTCAGTGATGCGGCTCTGAGTTCGGTTGGTAGAACCAGCTGGTGTGTGACTCGTCCATGTTCTTGCCGTGCTCGGTACAATACTCCACCTTTCAGCTCTAGACGCTTCCATTCTCGAAGCCACAAAACAAGATCTGGAAGTTCGTGTCTCAAGGTAGGTGAAGGCATGTCTCCCGACTCTTTGGCCTCAATGATCACTCTGAGATCAGGATCGGCTCGCTGCTTTGCTCCTATCTCCTCTTCAGTCCAATGGCCAATGACGGGGAGTCCATGATCCTCTTCTTCCTGGAAACCACTGGGCAAAGCATCGGAATGGATGGCGAGGGATTCAACCAGTGTGACTGATGGGCATGTGGAGTTTTTGTGAGACCACTCAACATCATGCTTCTCACATATGGCTTTCACCGCGTCGGGAAGGACAACATCTGAAGTCTCCTGCTCCTTCAGGTAACATAGGGTGAACTGCTTAATCCTCTCACGCTCTTTCCTCGACACCGCATCATCCAGTAGCTCTCCATGTGGTCGACGAGAGAGTCCGTCTGCGTCCTGATTCTGGGTTCCTGCTCTGTACTGGAGCTTGAAGTTGTATGTCGATAGTGCTGACAACCACCTGTAGCTCGTGGCATCCAACTTCGCGGAAGTTAGGATGTAAGTTAAGGGGTTACTGTCAGTAACAACAGTGAAGTCGGTACCATACAAGTAATCACTGAACTTAGCTGTGACAGCCCACTTTAGCGCGAGGAACTCTAATTTATGAGCGGGGTATTTCGCTTCACTCTTGGTTAGTCCTCTGCTCGCGAAAGCTATAGCCCTCATCTGTCCATCTTGTTCTTGGTACAAGGCCGCACCAAGCCCTGTCGTGCTTGCGTCAGTGTGAAGGAGGTACGGAAGGCTGGGGTTCGCAAATCCCAAGACAGGTGCGGTGGTGAGCTTGTCAATGATCTCTTCGAATGCTTTCTGACATTCTGGAGTCCACCTCTTCCCAAAGGACTCTTTTGGATGGAAGTACAGGTGAGTTTTCCCTTTTTCTTGACTCTGTTTCCTGAGAGGTGGATACCCAGCTGTGAGGTCATTTAGGGGTTTGATGATCTTTGAGTAGTCCCTCACAAACCGTCGGTAATATCCCGAGAAACCCAGGAAGGAACGCAGCTGTTTGAGGTTCTCTGGTACTGGCCAGGTCTTTAAGGCCTCAATCTTCTGTGGGTCTGTCTTGACTCCATGCTCGGACACAATATGGCCAAGATACTTAACTGAGGTTTGGAAAAACTTACATTTTTCAGATGACAACTTCAGCCCGTACTCTTTAAGTCGGGTGAGGACCTGCAGTAATCTTGACTCATGTTGCTCCAGGGTATCAGAGAAGACTATGACATCGTCGATGAAAACCAGCGCCTCCTTGCGGTTGAGATCGCCCACACATCTCTCCATCAATCTCTGAAAAGTACTTGGCGCATTAGTAACCCCCTGGGGCATTCTATTAAATTCCCAGAAGCCCAATGGGCACACGAATGCAGTCTTCTGTTTATCAGCCTCTTCCATTTCGACTTGGTAATAGCCCGATTTTAAATCAAGGACTGAGAACCATTTTGAGCCAGTCAAAAGAGAGAATACTTCCTCCAGATTTGGTAGAGCGTATGCGTCTCTTATGGTCTGGGAGTTGAGTTTCCGGAAGTCGATGCACAGCCTCACAGAACCATCTTTCTTTCGCACAACAACTATGGGAGATGCAAAAGGGGACTCAGACTCACGTATGACGCCAGAATCTAGCAACTCTTGAAGATGTTTCTTGACTGCATCGACATCATGTGGATGGATAGGTCTGGGTCGGTGTTTGAAGGGGGTGTTGTCACTCAAGTTGATGTGATGCTTCACCTTGCTGGTATGACCAAAGTCCATGTCGTGCTGAGAGAAGACTTCAGGCATGCTATTGAGCAGCCTGGTGATTCGCTCTTTCCACTCTGGTGGCAAAGGGGACTCTCCAAAATCGAACTCCATCTTCTTGGTTTCAGGAGCGGTTGAATCGGCGGATGGCTCCTTCCCGATCACCTGTTGAACAGCATGAATCTCAGCCAACACGATCCTTGGAGGGATGGTGATGTCGTGTTGGGTCTCATTCTTCAGCAGGATTGACATTGAGCACGGGCGCTTGGCAGGTAAAGTGCACAGGGAGCTAGCCACCAGCAGTCCGCCAGCAAGAGATGACACAGACGCGGGCTCCACAACAACCCACTTATCCTTGTGAGCTTCACTCATGTGAACCTGCCCTTCCACAGCGACCGTGCTGCCTGCTGGTACCACTTGGGTGTTGTTTCGTGCTTTGATCAGCCCCAGAGCTCCAGTACTCGCCTGCTTTTTCCGTACTTCAAGGATTTTCAAAACCACTTTGTAGCCAGAAATGGATGACTGAGGGCGACGATCGTGTTCTTCAACATAGTTGGAGTAGAGGACGTCTAATGAGTTGGTGCCAATGAGGATTTGAGGCACACCGCTCACGTCAGGGACAACCAACACCAATGTAGGGACTTCAGTCTCCTTGCCCAAAAACTCCTCTGGAAACATCAGGTTGAGTTCGACGTACCCAAGGTAAGGCACAGCCTCCCCATTGGCTCCCTCTACTTGCAGCTCCACATCCAGAAGATCATCCAAGGATTTCAAGGAATGATGGGACAGGTGGGTCTGGAAAAATGACAATGGGATGGTGGTCACCTGAGACCCCGTATCTAGCAGACAGTTGGTTTTATGGCCTTCAATGATGACTTGAGCAGTGCATTTTGTTCCAACCAGTTTAGGCGGTAGTATG
Organism: Salarias fasciatus; assembly: GCF_902148845.1. NCBI lineage: Eukaryota > Metazoa > Chordata > Actinopteri > Blenniiformes > Blenniidae > Salarias > Salarias fasciatus. The sequence goes on from NC_043757.1 coordinate 19,648,463, forward strand.
GTGGAGGAGGTGTTAGTATTACCACACTTGCTAGCCACTCGCCTTGTTTTTCTAGGGCGTTTAGTTGACCTTTCAGTCCCTGTTTGCCCTGCAACAGGGGCTTCTAGTAGTTTAACTGCTGCATGCCAGTGCTGAAATTTTGCTGATCCCATTGTCTTTGTCTCTTTTTCAGTAGGTGTCTCTTTTCCTCAACCAGAAGAGGATTTGGTTCACTCTCACAGTTGATAGCCAGGTGAGCGTCTTCACCGCAGCGGAAGCAGTACCATGGACGGGGTCTACTGTTTGCTGTCGACCCTGAACTGGACTGTGTGTTCACTCTCTTGTAAGGTGACTGGTGTCGACCTGTGATGGAGTCTCTTGAGAACGCAGGCGACAGTATCTGCTGGCTCTGGACTTGAGCTGGAGTCACCTGTGCTTGAAGAAGAGAAAGCTGATGTTTCAATGCTTTAATCTCTGTTGCTTCTTGGTGCTCACTTTTAGTTCCATGAGGTGCTTTCTTCATGTCAGCTACTTGTGCTTGAATGTCAGCGATCTGCCTTTTCAGTGTGTTGATTTCAGTTATGTCAGGACAGTTGACTTTGGTTTTTCGTGGAGTTGTAGTCTGCATGGCAGCGACCTGCACTTGTATCTCGTTAAGCTGTTTCTTTAAGACTTCAGCATCAGTCGCGTCTCTCTCAGGTGTGGCACAACTGCATACTGCTAACTGCTGTGCCGCAGCTCTGAACTTTGGGACAGCAGGACCTGGTTTGTGCAGCCCAAGATGTTTCTTCATGCGATCGCGTTTACCTGCCTGTTTGTCTTCTTCTGTCCTGACGAGGAGCACTAGTTCAGCGAAGGAAGGTGGTGCATTTGTTTTCCGCTCCAGCTGGAGATCAGCGATCAATCCATCATTCCAGCAGCCTCGACAGAACTGCTTCAGGAGGTAGCGGTTTCGTTCACACTCTGCGATGCCACCACGTCTGACTGCGGCACTCAGAGCAACTTGCAAGCGGTTCAAGTAGTCAGATGGCTTCTCCTCATTGTTCTGCAGTGTCCCCATGAACTTTGCTAACAGCTCATCTCCATCCTCCACAGAGCCATAGACTGAATCGAGCAACTGAAGATACATCGATGGCGAGGCTTGAGGGCTGATATGCTTGATGACGTCAGTAGCTGGAGGCAACAGACTGTCTAAGATCTTGCGGGTTCTGTGCAGGTCAGACATAGAAGGATCTGTTAAGAACAAGTCAACATTTGCCCTCCAGGTATCATAATCAAGTTCACTGCTTGGACGGGGAGACTTCCCAGAGAAAGGTCTGAGGCGGAATGAAGAGTGCATGGGAGACACAGCTTCATTAGCTCGCATGACATGTTCAACAACGACCCGTTGTACAGCAGGAGGATTGACATCATTCATGGTAAGTAGTGAACACGTGACTGTAGCATTGTCATCATTACTGTTGGTTTCGATTGACAGAGACGCTGGATGTTGAGCGTTCCTGTTAGCAACCATGCTTGGTGATGGAGCGGCTGTCAACACAGCAGGATGCGACTGACCATTCACACTGGTAGGTAAGGATGTTACCTGTGGGCTCTGAGCAGCGGCCTCGAGTCTTTGGAAAGCTGGTGTTGATGCTGCTTGAACATCACCTTTCAAACCACACTGACCACGCCTGGGTGGAGGAGATGGCGGGAACACAGTTGGTAAGCTCCTGACAATCTCAGGTGAGACAGAGCCAAGTAGGAGAGAAGGCTGCTGTACGACCTGTGGTGACACTTTAACACTCACAATCTCTTCCCCAGTTGCATCAGAGGTGTTCATTTGAGAGTCATCGGTTGAAGCAGTGTCAGCAGGGAGAATCACGCCTTTTCCTGCACTTATCTTCATCAGTTCTGCTTGGAGTACACTTTCAAATGACTTTCCACACTTGTTTGCAATGGCTTGCAGTTCCTCAAGATACCCCTTGGTGGCGCTGCTGCTAGCAGTGCTAGTGTAAACACTATCTAAGGCGCGCACTTTAAAGGTAACATTTGCATTTGCCGAGCTGGGATAATCTTTTGGTAGTAGAGGTCTAAATGTTTGCATTGCTGAGCTATTTGCAAATTCCACAATGGAGCAGAGATGATACTCTGATTCTGGGTCATCAATAACTAGTACTCTGTTAATGGAGCCGTAACGTTTTACGTGACTCTCAAGCTCCTCATCAATTTCAGTTTGAGTTAATCCAGAAACAATAACTGAGTTAGGAACATTTATCTTTTCATTTTTCACAATATCCATTTTACTCTTTATTCGTGTCACTCAATAACACTCCACTTTCTCCTGGCCTGGCTCGCCAAGTTTCTGTAACCTGCCTCAGCTCTAACTGTTAGTGGTAAAAACTGGGAGATACAGATATTTTTCCCATCAATGCATCAATTACCTCACGGACCAGTATCAGAAGGTTCTAGGTCGCTACAGGAGAAAGGGAGGCTTGACAAACTGCAATGAGTGACGGAATAAAGAACTTCACACACTTCAAAGATAAGTTGATAAATGATTGTATTGAACAAGAATAGTTGAAGAAGAAGAATAAATTATAACAAAACAATTCTTTCTGCTTTTCAGCTCTTCAAACATGAAATATGACCCACGATCCGCAAATAAATCAGTTTCTATCAAAATCAGAGTCTCTGGTTCTTTCCTTGGGTTGGCCTGCCACAACCACTGAGGTCCCGTGTTACCTTACAGACACAAGATGAGTCCCCAGTAGAAGATTTCTTCAAGGTCAGCACAGGAGTCCATAACAAAGGAAGGGGATAAAATAAAATAAAAAGACGAGGAAAAGAAAAGACCCGGCCTGTAAAGGCCAAGAACAGGGTCAATGTGTGGTTCTCATAAACAAAATATACTTTCAATTTTAAACAGATACAAACACACATTCTTATGCATATACTTTTTAACACATCTTCTTAACAATTAATTTAACCACTTGGTACTGTAAATTCAATGAACTGAATACATTTCTGAGTTTAAACATAAAGCAAAATAGTTGAACATTTCATTTCCCTCTTTTATCTTTTCCTACTGCCACTCAAAAAAACAACACAGAATGAGGGCAACTGTAAACAAACACTGTCATACAAAACATTTTAACCACCACATTCATTGAAGTAACTCATTGATCCATATTAACATTTACAGAAACAGCACATTTCACTCCATTCATAAGACTAATTTCAACAAAATTTACTCACCAGAGGCTCACAGTTCACACACACTCCAGGCACAAGGCACAATACAGGGCTCTCATCAGTCCAGGATCCACGCTTTTAAGAAACAAGTGACATGAGGATTCAGTAATGTGTAACTTTTACAGCTTAGCCTGGGATGTGGCTAATGACTGGAGCTAGCGCCGCATGCTAGCGCCGAATGCTAACGCCAAATGCTACTCACGTTCTCCTCCGTTTCCGTTGTTAAACACACGGTCCGCTGATCTACCATGAAAAGAGAAGGGCTCCACTCTTTGCTCCAACCATAAAAGTGGCTTAGACTTGGAAAATCTGGCTCTTTTAGACAAAAAAAACCGGCGTAGTCTGCAGCAGAAGCTAACAAGCGCTGCCTCTAACACGATGCGGCAGACAGAGAAAAAAAACCGGAAGCTCTCAGGCACGTACGCCCTGGTGTCGTCTGATTGGTTACACCATTACATCATCTCCTCATGTCACCCGAATCTTTTACAATAAAGAAAAACACTTTTGACACACTTGAAATGAAATAATACTCTTTTTTTTTTTTAACAAATAAATTAACTTCTCTGAGTTGATCTTTTTAATCTTTTAACATATTTATGATTTTTAACCATAAATCCTATTTATTCACTATTTATTCAGGACTGTAACTTATTTGTCACATGAAGAAAAATATGAATTTATTAATTTATTGATCTAATAAATCAATTGGTGAGCTGGACTGTTCATGAGGCCTGGTAACCTGGGTTACACTTGGATAAATACACTCTTGCTGCGTCTTATGTCAATGATCGATCCTTTGTGTGAGCACATTTGTTGAAGCATGAAGCTGATTTAATTAGCTTCTACCAAGCAATCCGGTGTGAAAATGAAGATGCACGAGTTTAGGTTTCTTTGATGTGTTGCCCTTCAACTCATCCTTCCTCCTACTTACATATTCTTTCCAGTACATTTCCTTTTCTTCAGATTCTTTATTAGTCACTTCTTTTTCTTGCATTAGCAGTCAATAGCCACGATGATACAGGCTCATGTTCGTTCAAGACAGAACCTCCTTGAATCGGCGGATCAGCTTGAAGTGAATAATTCAGCTCTGGAAAACAACCTTTGAAAGAAAAGATTGCCTTAAAAAAAAGTGTGTTTTCATTTCTCAGTAACCATTAATCAATTGATCATGAATTAGTAAATGAGATGGCACAGCCTATCCTCTGGAGTCTGTTCTCATAGTCAAAGTTAATTAATGATAGAGATTCGCGACGCATCTTTTCAGAGCACGTGGGACACTGTGTTTTGCCTAATTAGTCGATCTGAAAGGCAAATTGGGTTTAATAGTTGAGCTTTCTGTGTTCCGTCTCACACAACTGAAGCAGCTCTTTACGCTGGAAAACACACACACACACATTAGCTATATTAAGGTCTTCGCTGTGATGCCATTTGAGAGGTGTGTGATGCAGTCCAGAACCATTTTACCTGTGTGCTCGAACCGTTTATCCACCCTGGCAAAAGCTGACAGCAAGGCTTTCCTTTATTGGCTGTAATTTGAGGTGTGGATTTCTCTGTGCCTGAAGAGGATTATCAGAGCCTTATTTTGCCAGAACCCCAGCGTGGAGAGGCAAACCGCTGTCCAATGGGACAATCAATGCCAAAGAGGAGTACTTAAGATCGGTGGCTGTCATATCGCTTTGGGCACAGAGCGGTGAACTGACGTGAACCTCGATTTCAGCTTCTGTCAGGCTAAAAGTTTACCTGTTTTCCAGTGTTTAGACGTCTGTTTCTCTTTCTCTGTGTAAACTGAACTTGTGTTTTTTTTGTTTTGTATTTTTAGCATCCTCGAGCGTCACGTCCAAGACCAGATCCCAGGAGCCAAGCTGATCGTGGAGTCCATCGGACCACGTCGTCATGGCGACGGCTTTGAGCTGGAGGACTACTCTCAGTCGGACCTGATGGTGTACGCCATTGACCCGCTCACGAACAGGGCCATTAGGCCCAAGGAGCTCTTCACGTGAGTGGGCGAATTTTATCACAAGAAGTCCAGTCCGGCCTCTCCTTTAAATCGATGTCCTAATGTCCCCGCTGGGCCGCGTGTTTTCCCTGCAGCCTCTGTTCAAACAGTGAGTCAGCAAATATCTCTTTTCTCAGGCTCCCCTCGGTTTCGTCTTCTACTGCATCTCCACTCCGCTGCTTTCACTCTCTCTATAAGACTTTGATGATCCGGCAGGTGCACAATACCCATCATAGGGAAAAGGGACGATGTCGAGGAGAAAAGTAGTGTGGCGAGGTCATGGTGGGACGAGAGTCGACCCATCAGCCCACCGAGCCAGTGCCTCCAAGGCTGTGCTGAGAGGCGGTGGTTACATTTGCCAGTAATATATATATATATATATATATATATATATATATATATATATATATATATAGATTTGTTTTTTTTGTTTTTTGGTTTTGGTTTGGAATATCGATCTAGAGAAAGTGCCTAGGGTCAGTCGGTCTGTCTGTCTCTCTTTCTCTCTCTCAGTGGGTTTGCTGATCCTCCATCCATCCATCAGAAAAGGAAAAAAAAAAAAAAAAACAGCCTCAGCTGTCACCCCACGAAAATTGTGCACTCTCCATTCTCAAGTTTCGTATCTTTTCTGTCAAGCAGATCTGACACCAATTTTAGAGTGCAGGCTTCGCCAGAGCGTGAGCGTCGCCAATCGATAGGAAACACCCACTTATGAGTCTCTTCTTCACTCGCCGACCAGTCTGTGCACCTGCTTACCTTTCATTTAGCAGCCCGACGCAATCTCCTGTTGTTACTCCGTCTAATCCATAATTACTGCTGCTTCTCTTCGCCGCGCGGCTCTTCAGACCTCCCCCGTCTTTCCAGTGAGGTTGTGACAATTGCAGGTCATCGAGAAGCCCTCCACCTAAATGACAGTTAGAGGTGATTTGTGTATGCACTGACTTAATCTATAAACATTACCCGTGTGTCCTTGACGATCAGAGAAGCTCCACATCCTCTTTAACGCGGGGATTTGAGCTGCAGCCATGAGGACAGTGGCACCGTGTCATAAAAACTGTATTTTCTATCAAGTGAAAACTAGTGATCATTGTGGAACTGACAGTTTTTTGGAATCCAACCTGATTTTAAAAGATGTTTTTTTTTTTTTTTTTTCCACTCCAATCTGCTTCCTTAGATACAGATACTGTCAAGAAAATCCTTTAGATGTGAGGCAACAGCCTTTTCATGCACGCAGAGCACGCCTGGCAATGTTTTGGGGTAATTGTATGTTATATAGCTGTGACTTTGCTGTCAGATCACAGAGGGAGAACGATAACATTGAAAGTGGATCCCTATGTTAAGGGCGTCCTTACCCCACCTTGAATTCAGCACTCGCTACAATCCGAGGTCTCGAGAGAACACTGTCCAGTTAATAACCTTCATCTCCGCTCATTTGTTCACCTATAGAAAAAAGAACAATGACAGAAATTGGATAGGCCATTCTGCTCGCTCCTTTTGTGATGAAGGATGTTTGGAAGCTGAAACAACTGCTTTGGTTTTGATAATTTTAGAACAACAGTGGGTGGTTCGCTTGTTTGCATCTGCAGTTTATCACAGTGCCGAATGCAATTTCTGTCAGAAGTCTGCGCATGAAGCCGGGAAAGTTTGTATCAACACAGTTTGGTCGAAAGTATGTCATTTTTTATATGCTCTTAAAGTTGGACATAAATTTTAATGATCAGTATGGTTCTAGCACCCCGCTGCCTTTAAATCATTCATAATGTAATTAAATTACCAGATGCCTCTGACCTTGTAATATTGTCACTCAGCAAATTAAATTCTCAAATAGGCACTAGGAGACACTCCTGGCCTCTTTAGGGGAGCTGTAACAATGTATGAACTCTGTGTTTACTTTTTATTTCCTGAAAGGTCGAGTGAGGAGCGTCCAGGCGGTTTGTCTCCCTTCAGTCGAGCTTTCAGAATGAGTTAAAAGTTGCCGTGAACATCCGTGTTCCCTCGCCTTTTTCTTTTATGGTTCGACTGCAGACAGACTAGACAGTAGATCGATTCTTTGCACCACTGGCTGTAGCAGCTCGTGGAACAAAGCCTGGAATGGAGAGATTACAGGTATTCGGATGTCAGAAGCCGACAGCAGCATAAGTCAGAGATCTTTGAGATGACATCCTGACTGTTCCAAACATCTCCTTATTTTTGCTCATTTAAAGTGATTTAAATTAACTAGAATGGGTAATATACATTAAAACACTCTTCCACGACGTCGTGCCTGATGATTTTACCAATCCCCCCAAAATTTTACAATTTCACCCCCAAAATTGCAAAGGAATTTGCAGCACTTTAAATTCAAGGCTTTTTTTTTTTTTTTTTTTTTCAGGAAATTGTGAAAATTGAAAAAGTCCCATGCAAAGTCTTGCATGGGACTGATTGATTTTGATTGACTGATTGATGGCATTGATTTTTCTAATCAACGACTGATCACATCTCAAATGGAATAGCATTTGTGGTGTCATCTACGTAGTTATTCATGTTAGAGCATGTCAAGTTGATGTATTGCAAACACACACACACACACACACACACACACACACACACACACACACACACACACACACAGAAATATTTGTGGAACCCTTGTTGAATTCATAATACGTTACATTTTCAAATTTTGGTGAAGATTCATTCAGAAAAAAAGGCCTGTTGAGTCAGTCTGTTGTTGGATGAGGCAACACAAAAGCTGGAAGCCCAATGATGGAGGCCCTTGCTTTAATAGTTGTGAATTAAATGCAGTATTTCCACGTGGAACAACTAGTGACGCACAATAAGTAAAAAGTTATACGTCATCCAGCTGTAGTTTTTTTGCCTCTGTGCATTTTGGTCTTATTCTTTCACTTATTTCTGTGCCAAGGTGAATATTAGTATGATTGATATGTCATCAGCATCTGCAAACAGTTGAGCATTGTTACATATAACTAACACATGTTATCCGTTTGAAGTGCAGAATTCTGGCCAACAAGTGAATTTAAGATTTGTGTGTCTGCTAAATAGACCATATTTTTCACGACCGGGTTGTTGACCACATCTGTCTGCTATCTAGTGCAGAGGCAGTCCATGTACAGTGTTGTGTGTTTTAGAGCTTTTTAATGAAAACACCTGTGCGCTGTTGCCAAAAATGACATTATGAGAGAAGTGAGAATAAACCAAACATGACAGTCACAGAGGGAGCTGCGATTTCTCATAAGATTCCTTGAAGAGCAGTATCCACCTCCACATTGCAAGCAAAGTTGCTTGACAAGAATATTTAACGTCATAGTAAAAAAGTAAGGTGATTTATTGTAAATGTATCCATGCAAAAGAAAAGACATATTTATTCAACGACAGTTTCAAACAGAGATGCACCTCTTCAAGCGCTGGCACAGAGGCGCTATATGCAAAAAATCTTTCTCCGAGGCAATTTCTTCACCTGACAGGTCTGCATTTACCCTTCATATTGTCACATCGTTCTCGTATTTTGTCTGACGTGATAAAAAATATTGAAGTCTATTTAAAAAAAAAAAAAAAAAAGACTTATTTTTAAAAGTTTCCATGACAAATCTGAAACCAGAGAACTTCTTGCTGCCAGAAAATATTTTCTTATCCCACCTTTCTGTCTGTGTGTGCTGTGAATCCCAGATTTCTGGATGGTAACAAGTTGGAGATCAATAAGGAGTTCATGCCACATCTGGGTGAGGGAGGCCGCATCCTGGAGATCCGAAATCCAGACGTCGTGGCCAGTGTGAAGAAGGCCGCCCAGGCCGTGGGCTACACCGAAGGAGCTCTCCTGGCCCTGGCCATCATCATCATCCTCTGCTGCATCCCGGCCATCCTCATCGTCATGGTCACCTACAAACAGTCAGTGCTCTCAGTTTCATCAGAGTCCGCGATCGATCGGTCACATTCAACTGTTGGTCAGGAAATCACCAGGGAAATACATGTTGCTAAACCTTTGACTTTGCACAGACCAAAAGAACTTCACCACAGGAGGTTAGAATTGCTTCCTGAACCTTTTGGTCATTTGCACAGCTGTGTCAGCAAGCAAAGCCACAGCCCACATTATTAAAAGGAGCAATTGTTAAGGATTTAATATATTCCAGATAAAGTAGGAGCTGTGTGTGTGTGCATGTGTCACTTTTTTCTGCGTTCCCCTCTCTCCCATCAGACATGCTGACTGCGCACTCTGACGGGCTATTCTTCCTGCTCATGCTCTGTGAAAGCAGATTAATTAACACTCATTTGTGACAAACATCTACAGCCAATTGTGACCGTCACAGCGCGTCTTCACGCTACTTAATCATCTTTGCCCAACACGGTCGCAGTAAACAGGGCTCTCCCTGTTTTTCCAGCGCTGTCTGTCTCACAGACACTCTGTGGTTTGCTAGAAGGGGGGGGGGGGAGTGACACTTTTTGTTTTTAGCATCTTTCAAACCACCGAGGTAATTGAACTCTTATTTGGCAGCAGCCAGGTTCTTATCCCCTCCAAACGTTGATATGCTGCAAGTGATCTGTAAACATTTATGGCTTGGAAATGTTTATTCCCAACAGATGGGTAGAGTGGTTGTTCTGATCCAAAAAAAAACGCACAGATCAGACACACGGCAGAAGAGCGTTGATGGTGACATTAGACGCCACGCACAAACTGTCGCAGCAGATGGTGCTTTGTTGGCGGTGACACCGCTTTGGTGAAGTTAAATGATTTACAAAATAATCTCCCCCATTTCTGTTTGTCAACATAATTTGCCCTCTCCCAAATTCAGGAGTGAATGCAATATTCAAAACATCAATTTGTTGACTCATGTGGAATGATTGAATTTTGTTGTGAATAAGTAATGGTGATGTGAGGCATGTAAGATTCACTTAAGAGAAAAACAGGACCCACTTCTCCATGTAGCCCCGCAGACACCACCGGCGACTTAATGGCTTCTCGCTGAGTGTAGATATTGCACAGAAAATGCATGTTTTGGGCTTGAATTGGTGAGTGAGAATTGGCTGTAAGCCAATAACTAAATATCATATGCAATTGTCTTTTCTTTTCTATTTTTAACACTTTCCTTCCCTTTTTTTTTTTTTTCTTGATTTATCCTCTTTCCGCTGGATCAAATCTTCTCATCAGGTTCAAAGAGTAAGTAATTCTTCTTGTTTTACAAGTGATTACGCTTTCATTGCTTGAAGTGCACGAGAGAAGTACAGTTTCTCTGATCTTCATTATTCATCAGCAATTTAAAGATGAGCTGTGACAAGTGAAACGCATGTTATTTAATGTCACCCTTTTGAAATGTCTTGAGTATAATTATTGGAAGGGACACGGTTCATCTTATATATTACTAAATCCATGGACATCGAGCAGCACTGTTTTTCCTAATGTGAAAAACTGGTGAAATTCACAAGAAAAACAACCTGAATTCAAAAAATGATGTAAATTCAAGCAGTGAATGAATCAGACACACTAGTTATTCAGTGTCCTAAGCATGAACTGCATGGTTGTAATATTCACCTCTCTAATTGAATTTATTATGACCCCGATGAGTGAAGCCAGATTGAAAAAGTATACGAGAGAGTTTAAAACTTTGTTGTCACATTTTCAAGGATTTTTGTCTTTTTTTTGGGTTTTTTTCTAATAATGATTGACTTATTGTAGTCACACTTTGAGTTAGGGTTAGTTGTAGAAAAATTAACAAGAACCTGGCTTCAAGGAATTAAAAAAAAATACTTGTATATATGAATAACTCGCATACAAAAAGTATAGTTAACAAACATACTGACTGTCGCTTTTAAAGCTAATTAAGAAAATCTAGAATTAATTAAAAATGGTTTTAGGCAAGTTTTCATGTTAAAACAATGTGGTGTTGCTACTCGGTGTAAGCACTTTTAGTAAATCTCTTTAATGAAGTATTAAAAATCAACAAAAGATGAAAAATGTTAACTTTACGATTTCTGTTTTACTACCTCCAACAGTCTTTTACACTCGGCTGACTCTAGCCGTAGTTTTAATTCTACCCCTACTACTCTGTGGACTTCCTTTTTGCAAAATTGACTTACGAAAACACATAATTAATTCATGCTGGAGGCTTCATACATAAGTGATGCGGCTGGTTTATTCTTACCTCCATTAAATGTGAGAGAAACAAACTATTTTTTCGTGGTAGATTTTGCTTTGTGTGTTTCCCCGTGAGTTTTCCCTCTCATGCCTTTTCTGCACGCGGACGAGGAAGTGCACCTCTCGGTGACTGTAAATGTTAACGCTTTGCTCAGGCGGCAGGCAGAGTGTGCCAAAACCGCCAGGATTCAGATGGCTTTACCACCGGGAGGGAAAGCAGCTCCAGCGGGTGCTCCCAGCGCTAACCTCTACGAAGAGCTGGGCGATAGCAGCATGTGAGTCACCCTTGTCGCTTCAGTGTCTGTCTGCCGTCCTACACACCCCACCAATTGCCGGGAACAGCGGGTACTCTGTGCAGCTCCGCAGGTTTCTTCCTTTGAGTTTTAGATCCTCACTCGCAGAAAAATACTTTCGCCTTGATTGCTATAGTACTGCTGGATTGCTGTTTTTTCCTACTTTTTCATATCAAAAGTTTCAATTTCAAGCCACGCTTCTGAAGTGACCACTGGCACTTGAAAAGATGGTCTGGGTTTGACCTCAGAAATCTCCCCGCTGCTTCAGACTTATTAGCAGCTGCATCGGTGGATCTCTCTGCTGTTCATTTTTCTGACTATAACCCATGTCTGACATCTTCCAGCTACGCTGCATATTTCAGCACAGCTGGTGACTTGCTTTTAGCTTATGTATGTGTTTCTGATTGAACTGCTTATGCACTTTAGCAAGACCCCGTTTTAAGGTAAGCCTGGGTTTAGTTTAATAGAACTACAGTTCCATAAAAACAGAATAGAGTCTGTGTTTAATAACTGACAGAATAAACCTGAAATGCCTGACCATTCTTGCTGCACACTAAACACCTCAAGACTTCGGCCACACGCTGAAGTTCTTTCTTTGGCCATCAGCGCGGTCAAACTTCACCTTGAGTACTACGGTGAAAGCATAATGAAATGTTAATGCTCACGGATAAATGAGGCTAAATTGAAACTGCTGCCCTGCTGGATTGGCAGTTTTGATCTACAGCAGGTCAAAGCAATACTGCTGCTCCAGGCACAACTGCCGACTCCAACAGAAACCGGAAGTTTGACGACAGGCCGCGGAGAGCTTTCGCCAAAACAGATGGAAGCTTTTGGTTTTGTGGGTTCACAAAATCCCTCGTGGGTAATGGTTTGAAGATGTCTATTTTGCCCTTTTTTTTCAGCATCCAAAAAGCATGAAAGCAGCTGGACTCAAACTGTAACACTGTGTATAAAAATGAGGCATAATTTAATTTGCAGTAAACCTGTATCGTATGCATTTGAGCAGATGCATACTGCACATTAGTCTGTGCAGGATCTGCACGCAGACTATAGGAACTTGCTGTAGTCTTGCACCTGCACCTCATGCAACTTTAATATATTATATTTAAATGTTATTATTAACACATCTGACTTTTTTATCTTCTCCATAATTTCTATTCCCCTGTCTCTCTGGATTCAGACTGCAGTAAGTAATCCTTACATCAAATCTGAGTACGAGCAATCTTGTAGGAACAATAATATAAAGTGTAAATATAGCACAAAAGAAACCCCCAAGACTCTCCTCTTCCTTGTTGTGCTCGCTCGGCAAAAATATAGATACGACAGAAGAATGTAGATTTTTTTGCATTTATTAAAAAGAAGAAGAAATCCAGTGCCCGGTGAATTGAAATATTCTCACTCGCTTGGTAATTCTTAGTGAAGGTACAGCAGTTTAAGGTGTTTGGAAAGTTTTGTAGACTCTCACACCTTGTGAAACTCTTTATTGCCCATGCTGAAGGGGAGCTCCCCTTCTTTAGAAGTAGTGCATTTCAGAAAATATCAATAGAGCCGTCTCCTCTCTTCCCTCCCATTAGACCCGCATCTCCTTTTGTGTCCTCTTGCCATTATTTTTACATCTCCTCACATCTCTGTGTTGTGATTGATAGTACGTATCAAAGCTGGTACTGTGTGTCACACTCAGTAGAAAGTCCAGCATTTTTTTCCTGTCACCTTGTATATTTTTTTAGCATGAGATGGAGCATTATAAAAGTGGTCAGTGTTCAAGTTTACTCAAATTACTGTCTGTAATTAGTGTCTGTTGGAGTAAAATCGATAGACAAACAACAAGCACTGAACCAAACTTCAACCCATTATGTGCATCACTCACAACCCAGAGGGTAAAGATTCTGGCTTTAATAATATATAGCACTGTTCTTTGCTTCCCCTTTTGCTTCATTCATCTCTAAACCAAGAAACTTCCATATGTTTCAAGCTTTTTCTTTTCTTCTCCATCCCCACCCTTCACTGGAGCAGGGCTAAAAAGTCTGTCATTAAGGAGGCCGACCACCAGAGGATTCATGGCACCTTTGCCTGTCGCACCGTTGCAGCCCGCAGCAACGGAGCGTTGCATGTCAGCGTGCCCAGGTCAGAGAGCAACGTGACCTTCTTCTCTGACTTCAGCCCCCTCACCACGCACAACCCGGTCTATGACGACAGCAGTCCCCCGCGCAGCCCGGATATCTACGGCCAGGGGATGACTCCGTTTGAGAAGCAGTTCTTCGCTCCTCTCCACTCGACCGGGTCGGGATCCGCCTGGACGATGCCTGCTCGCCTTCACAGCAAGCTGCCAAAGAGGCAGGGCCTCCTGGACCCGGCCAACTGGGAGCTGCAGATAGTGGAAACAGGCGTGAGAGGCAGGCAGAGGCTGGACAGTGCCGATACGCTCGACCTGAGCGGCAGCACGGAGACCAAGTTGTCAGTTCGCGAGCAGGCCAAGCAGTTTGAGCAACAGGCCCTCCAGGAACAAAGCCTCAAGCAAAACAGAGGCTCTCTGGGTTCCCTCTCCTCCATCCTTCTCAGGGATCGAGACAGTGTTGACACCCTGGAGCTGACCTCAGAAACCCTGCTGTCTCTATTGGATTACTCGTACAGCCCGGCGTCTGTGGGCAGAGACGTGCCCCCCAGCGAAATCTTCACTCAGGGAGACGAGTCGTCCTGGCCCCTGGCGAGCCAGAGGCCCACTCCACCTGTTCTCCGGAAGTTTAGCTCCAGCATCTCCAGCTACATGACCCTTCAGCCCTGTCAGATCACTGTGGAGATTATCCCAGACCCACCCGAGAATCCCCCGCCTCGGCCGCCACAGCCCCCGCCCCCGCCCACCTCTCCTCCCCCCAGCCCTCCTCATTCTCCTCCGTTCCCCTCCTACTTTCACGAGCAGCCGATTCCTCACTCGTCTCCGCCCCCTGTTCCTCCTTCTCCTCCTTCTCCTCTTCCTCCTCCCCCTCCCGCCGTCGATGCGCAGCTCGTTCCTCCGCCCCCTCCGCCCCTCCCTCCCCCTCCCTCGCCTGCCTCCGATCTAGCGCGCCCTTTCGTCCAGTTCATCCCGACCTCGCTGCCACCCGTGTCCTCGCTCCGTCCCGTCTCAGAACGAAAGCGCCCCGTCTCTCCTCCCCAGCCCCGAGCCGACGTCGGCAAGAAGAAGGAACTGAAAGGAATCCTGAAGAACATCCAGAATCTCGCCGAGATCGAAAGGTCTGTTGCCAATCTGTACAGCCAAGTAGACAAAAATCGCAAGGTGCCCAAGTTCAACAAGAAGCCACAAGTGACTGAGGAATCGGAGGATGCTCACAAACAGCAGGACTCTGACGCCGGCGATGAGCAGAGCACGCCAAAAACAATCAGTCCCAGCTCTGCGGTCCAGATCAACTCAACAGCAGGCATGAACTGCGCTGAAAATGGAGCGAGTCAGCCGAACGTGGCGGCGGACGTTCTGCCAGCGAGCCAGTTGAACTCAGACAGCCCGAAGACGGCTGAACCCAGTGAACAAGTTTCCTCTCAGTCCACAGTGTTCTGACTTTCTCTTTCATTCCCTCTCCTCATTATTTTCATTTCCTCATCTCCATGCCTGTTTTCTGTTGTTTCTGTTATTATCTTTTTTGCACAGCTAGTGTTTTATATATGCTTTAGTGCTTAATGTGCAGAATTTAAGAAAAAAAAAAGTTTTTTTTTTACTCAACACTATGTGGAATTCAAATTGTAGAGCCTCCAGCCAAAGAACTGTACACAGGTCTGCCAGACCGTTACAGTGTGCTTCGATGCTTGCATTAGAACAAAAAACTGTGTTTACGCAATCAATCTGAGTTTTTCTCTGTTTACAGTATTTCATATGTTCGTGTTTTCATCATCCGGTGTGCTCTGAGAATTTTGATCACATTAAGCGTGACCCAGAGTTAACAGATTAATCAATTTATCCTGTTGTACATATGTTGTTGTTTTTTTCAGTTAATTGTAACATGAAACCGTCACATCCAAGATTAATTAAATTCTACAAATTACCTGGGAATTCTAAATCCCCCACGTCTTGAGTCAGTTTCGAGTTAATTTTTAAACCTTGCGCTGGCTGCATGTGACGACTTTGGATGCAGTCGCTTTGTGCAGAATGTAAATTAGGCAAAAGGGGGGAAAAAACAAAATAAATTGAGATGTTTGTTTTTCCCAATGAAGGCAATTACCATAACTGTTTTATTCCCATTTTCTCAAAGGTATGCAAATGTGTGAAATAAGCTACCGAGGATGATCACATACTTGTTGATGAAACATGTTCGGAGAGTTATTGCAGTGATGCTCACCCCTGTAAAACTTTTAAATGTGTTTCACAGAGCGTGTTTGATACTGTAAAATGCAATGAACCTCCTCTGAGCGGAGAGCAGCAGGGGGTACACACACATAAACAATGTTGAATTATACAGCCTAAAACAAACATTTAAAAGATTAAGATATAAAGGATATCAATATAAAAAACAATCTAGATGGAGCCCTGCCAGACGTGTCTGTGTAAAAGCTTCTTCTTATGCCGGTTGGAGCATCAACAATTAAAAGCAGGCCTCAGCTGGACTCCCTGCAGGCTGCTGTTGAGTGAGGAGGACCGACCTCTGGGGGAGCTGTCTATTCACATGTCTGCACAGATCCTCTCAGCATGATAAAGTAGTCACTGTGATATTCGTCTGCACACTGGAAAAGGCTAATTAGAGAACCAATCAATCGTTAACCAGGGCCGCTGCCTGTGGGACTGTCAAAGACCGTTAGCCTCTCCTTCTCTTTTCCATCCCGCTGACCTTCTGCTGGTGCTTCTTTTTCTCTCTCTCTCTCTCTCTCTCTCTCCCTATAGTTGGTTCTAATACTTTCCAATCCTCGGCCTCCTCTGGTTAATCTTTCTTTGTGGTCCTCATGAGATTCCATTACCTTCTTCAGACTCATTGCCATGCGGCCTCTGTCGCCTCTCTTCTTCTCCACTTCAGTGCTCAGGTTTTTTTCTCTCTCTCTCTCTCTCCTTGCTGTCTTTTCTCCGCCGTATTCTTCACGTGTTTGTTTCACCTTTTGTGCCCGACGGCAAATGGTCTTAGCATACCTCGCTTCCAGAGCAATACAATGTTTGATTCATCACATGTTCCCCTGATGGGCAAATCGAAGACCTGCTAATTCTGTATTCCATGTTCACAGCATGGGGTAATGTTTTTCGTAAAGCGGGCGGCAGCTCACATGCTGTTTCTTTCACACGGAGAAGTAGAAAACCTTAATGGATGATATTCCATTTTGACTGGTAACTTCAAATAAAGAATTGAATACAGTGACATGAGGAGAACAATGATACCAGTATTCTGATAAATTTCAGAAAAAAAACATTCAAATGTTTAAAGGTTAAAAATTAAGTGGAGAGATTACAATTACACCCCAAGCGGAAAACTGCAACTCAGTAAATCAGATCACAGAACAAGTATGCTTGAAAATTGGATCCAATTGAAATCCTTTTTTAAATCTTTGTGTGCTGTTTCATAAAAGATTTACTCTCATTTGGGGATGTTCAGCTTTATAACAAAGTTAGATAATAAACTTTTTGGCACGTGTACGAAATCTAAATTATTAAGCTCAGAGAGTAATCTTCACATATTGTTTCCAAAGATGACAAAAATCATCTGTTAAAGGATCTAAAAGCGTGCCGTCTACCCTACATTTAAAAAAAAAAAAAAAAAAAAACAGGTTTGTTTTTGGAGTCCAGAATAAAATAGTGATTCTATTAGGAAGCTACAGGAGCCTTTTATTTAGCACTGTGTGTACTCTCTGTGTGAAGCTAAGCTAAAAAGCCCCGTGGGAACCTGAGTGCCATCAGGGTTTGTCTCAACTTGTTCATCGTCGCCTGGGTTTTTGCCATAATGAGCAAACTTTGTTTTATTGTCGTGTTTATGGCAGCAGAGTAAAAAAGTCATTTCTTTCAGTAATTTTTTTTTTGACATATCTTTGTAAAATACAGAGTTAATAACTTACAGAGCCCGAACCTCCCTGAGCTCTGCAGTCGTCCCTCACATCTTTATCTTCCACATCTCTTCATCGCCCCTCCACTGCCAGCACCGTACTAACTTCCTATGGCGACTGTCCACTCTGCCATTTTTCTTGATGTTGTGTGGAGCAGCAGCAGCCAAGCCAACAGGTCATCCATCAGATCCCTGTCCCATCATCCTCTCTGCCCGGGAGGCGTGGCGTATGGCTTTGCCCTGTCCCCCTGGTCCTTGCCCATAATAACAGATTACAGCTCTCCAGAGGAATCTCACATCATTGCTTGGCTATATATCTGAGTGTGTGAAAGTCGTCATTATTTATGGGCCCGGACAGGTTACAGTTGTACGCTTGTGAACCCGGAGGTTTCGGCCGGCGCTGCTCCATTACTCGCCGTTTCTCATCGACTCGCGCTGGAGGCGCTGTAGAAGCGCTGTTGTCCTCGGGAACAGCTTGGAGTTGTTGTTCTTCTTCTTAATGTGTTTGATGAATTAAATTTTAAAGTTACTCACTTCAGTTCAGCCCCTCCTGACAAAGCACTGCTCTCTGTGCAGACAACCAGAGATCATTTTGTTAACTTTCTTTGAGTCAGCCCTTAATCACAACTTCTGTTTTTGATATCGGCTTGTAGATACTCCTGATATGACGTTATAAACACTGACTTTTTCTTACTTCCCAATCTTTCCAGCCTCTCCAACATGCCTTTTTCTTTTTCTTTTTTTTTCTTCCTGTTTGGATGAGATAACTGGGGGAAAAACAGCCTACGCCAGCGTGATAACATTGTGGCCTTAGGCACTCTTTTTAAAAACTGAACAATATCTGCAACTCTGTAATTTAACACGTGAAAATGCACAGTAAGTAATGCTGTGATTTCCTCACTGGTCAGCAAAATGTAGACACCCTAGTCCCGTAGACTTTACATTTCATTTATGTGAAAGCAGGAGAGTTATTGCTGTCAATCCATATTCATTGTTTGTCTTGTTTCCTCATTTCTGCGACACGCAGGAGGCGAGGCTACGGCAGGCCGGTAAGCATTCCTCTTCTTGTGCTTTTATCTTATTATTGTGCCAAGACATTTTGTCACCGGCGGCAGCTGGAGGCAGCTTATATCCCATTATTCTTATCTATCATTCGCTTGATGGAAAACACTGAATGAGATTAAGATGAGATCCCGGCGATAGAAGTTCTAACACTGACATCACAGTTTAGGTTTGATTTGAAAGTTTGTTGTATTCGCCAATGTCCCTGTCCAATATCAGATAAGCCTTTCGGAAGAATTTTTTTCTCATCATGGAAAAGAAAATGTAATCAGGGACCAAATGAAATGGCTCTGTTAAACAGTGTTTGAAAATAAAAGCTTTCCATCACTTTGAAATGATCTGTGAACCCCTCGTTGTACGTAGGATGTTTTATTTTTACTTTTCCATGGCTTGGTTAGCATGCTATCCCCTTCCTCCTTCCTTTGTTTTCCCTCATCTTCAATGTTTCAGTCTGTTCTCATGATTTGTGTTGATATATAACCACGGTGCGATTTATAAAGATCCCGTTTAAGTTTAACGAATGCAGTTTTGGGCCTACATGTAAATCTATATATGCAATTTCCAGTTTTATAGTAAAAACCTTTAACTTGAATGGTTCAGATATTGCTTTTTATTCTCAAGAAATCCCAAAAACCATTGCAATAATATATAATTAAATGTGAAATTCTTTCAGAAGTCTGACCTGAAGTACAACTTTTTTTTATTTAGTGTAAAACTAAATACATTCAGCGTGAGATCTTGTATTGAATATAAGTTTCACCCTGGATGTGTGGGAGTTGCGAGCCCTGCTTTACTTACATTTTGGTGTACATTTATTCGATGTTTGGTGTAGTCTGCTGGTGAAGTAGCTTTAATCACTGAGACACGGGCAGAGATTTTATCCCCCGCTGCTATAAAAAGAATTCAGCGTACGGTGGCCTGGGGTAGGTCTCTCCTGGCAAATCGCACCATGGTTGTAACATAAACCAAACATTGAATGTTGAAGATAACAGCATTTTCTGGCATTAAACGAGACATGAAGCAGCCACACGTCTGTATGTTTGTGTCTCTCTTGACCACCTCTTCCTTCCATTGCCTTATCCCTCTCCTGTACTAATCTTTGGCAGCAACAGCAACTGCTGAGGCCATCTCTTCTGAGACCTGAGGTAGAAACCCTGCTTTTCTTAATTCACAGGGATTGTAGTCATTCCTCCTGTATACGCTCCCTTGTGCTGCTGTTGCTGCTCTTCTCCTGCCGTCCGTCTCCGAGGAGCGCTGAGCAATTT
Source organism: Salarias fasciatus (assembly GCF_902148845.1). Lineage (NCBI taxonomy): Eukaryota > Metazoa > Chordata > Actinopteri > Blenniiformes > Blenniidae > Salarias > Salarias fasciatus. The sequence continues at coordinate 19,668,427 of NC_043757.1, forward strand.
CTCTGTTTCTCGCTTTGAAATGCAGGAGCTCTCCATGGAGTCAGGCATCGACCCGGGCCAGGACTACTACACGCAGGACTACTATAATTATGACCAAGGGTGAGCATGCAGCCCGCTAACCGTCTCATCCCTCATCACTCCTAGTCTAATCCATGAAATTGATCCCCATTGGTCTCATTTGAAGTTTTAAAAAAATTACATCATTAGGACTTATTTATCATGACCTTGCCCTCCAGCGCTCAGAGTTTAGATCCTTGGAGGATTTGTAGCTTTTCAGAGAAGTTTAGTATAAAACGGTGAGCATAAGTTATCCCCCCCCCCCCCCCCCCCCCCCCCCCCGAGCCTCACGCACTATCCAAGCATTTACCCTCGCTACCCCCGTCTGTTACGAGATCAATTATGCTGCCGAGAGTCAGGCACCTGCAAGTCTGAAAGCCTTTTCCCTTAGCTTAATGGAGAGAGGGTGTTTGGGCTTGTGTGTTACATCGCCCATATGGTCTAAAGAGGAAAAACATGCAACTCAAAGCCATAACAGCTGCTGCAGAAATTGTTATTCATTAAACGCTCCTGTTCCGTTGCAGGTGACTTGCACCGCTCTGGGGAATTACGCTGCAAGTTTATCATTACGAGAAGAAGCTTTTGCCCCTTGCAGGCTTATATCAGTGAAAGGAAATCCAACAAAACAGCATTAAACTATCCTCAGCCATATTATATGGTGTAATTGCCTCTTAACTGCTCGAGTGTACCTTACAAGTCACCTTTTTTCACTGATTACTGTATCTGAATCACCGTGGCCTTCATGTGTGGGAAGCTGGAATTATATTTTAATGATATGTCACACACTTCACCGTGAAAAGCTGCTGTGCCAGTGAGTGCACCATTGATACGACTCCATGCTTTTGATCTTTGTCTGTTTGTGACGAGGGGCAAACTTTACCAGCGTTTAAGCTTTTAATCCAACAGTCAGCAGACCGTGTGATCCCTATAGCGACCTCCATATGTTCAGAAAGTGGCACCGACAGAAACTGCAGCTGGGCTTTTCAACCTCGGGCATATCTCCACTTTAGTACCATGGAATTTAAGATGTAATACCTCATGAATATGCATCTCAAATGTCTCTAATATGTAAGTCGGGCTATTTCCAAAGCATTGAGCAATGTTAATGTCAATATGTATTTAGTATAAACTGTTATGCTTTGTGCATTTAAAATAGCAAAACATTATTTTAGCACATTTTTTCTTTTTTTGTATTACATTGCATTGCAGTCACTTAAAAATGTTTTGGCATGCCTGCAGATAGGGATGTAACTTTTTGATTATTATTTTTTTCCACCTTCCACTGAATATAGACTAAATTGTGCCTCTTCTTCATCGCAATATTAAAAACACACAATCATAATGTTCTTTGTTAGGTATTTTTAACAAGGCGGGTTTCTTTCTCAGAGTTTGTGTTCTTCAAATTTATTACTCTCTTAATGAAGGTTGTCAAATTAACTTCACTATGTTCGTTTTGGGAAAACAATTTTGCACCACACGAGTTTTTTCCACATCATTAAATTCCTCCTAAATTGAAAATTAAATTCAAAATGACAACAAAGACGCTGTAATAAATGAGACCAGCTTGATGCAACAGGGGAAGATCCTGGACGAGTAATTTAATTACAAAAAACACAAGACCAATAATTACACCCAAAATAGGCCCCTTTATGTCCTCTTGAAAATGTCACACTATCGTGTGCACCCTAAAGGGAATACTGTAGATTGCTTCTTTAAAACAGTGCAAAAGGTTAAGGGTTAAATAACCTTTCATTCTACCTATTGAACCAGGAGTGTATCGACTGAGCCGTCAGTCTTGTCCTCCATTCACATTAATATTGGCCACGCTGAATGTCGAGCACTGCTTTCTTAAATCATACAAGGCAATCTCTGTGCCTTTTTATGTTGCAGATCCTAACTGGAAGTGTCTTTTAAGGCTAAATTTCTCCTGTCTAACCTGAGAAGTGAATATAGTGGACAGTTGTTCTAATTACGGTTTCATTTCTCTTGTCTTTTGTGAATCTTTCTCTCAGGTATGACTTTCCTCAGTATGGCAGTCGGCGGCGGCTGATTACTCCCATGTATGATGAGTATGGCGAGGTAATCATGGAGGATGATGGGTATTACTACAGTCCGCATGGCCCTGAGGTATTATTGTACCTTGATGTCAAATTGTTGCTTTTAATCAGTTGTGCTTTCTTGAAACAGCAATGTCGAACCAAAGTGTTTGAAAAAAGTTTGCTAAATGAAATGTGACTGTCTTAGGGCCGTGGCAGAGGCAGAGGCCGTGGTGGCATGCGAGGTAGAGGTCCGCCGAAGAGGGTTGGGTTTAGAGACCTCCCACCAGAGGATGAAACTGAACAGGCTGAGCCGGCGGAGGAGGGCGAGCCCTCCAAGGCTGCCAAGAGGCTGAAGTCTGTCATGAAGCTCAGCAAACTTCTGGCGGCCAGCAAAGGAGAACTGCCATCTGATGGCGGCCCTGGCCAATCTGCATGGAAGAAAGCCAAGATGTTCAAGATGTTTGGCGCCGGGAAAAAAGACAAAGATTACGCTAAGCTGATGTCAGCCCGCCGAATTGACAGCCAGGAGAGCCTGACTGATGGACCGGCGCTGACGGGTCCAATAGACAGCAAGTCTGATGCACGAAGCCGGCTCGGAAAGGTCTTTAGGAAGATCAACTTGGGCAACAAGTTGCAAATACGAAGAAAGTCCCAAAGCAGTGTGAGTCGCAGCTCAGTGACTGGCAGCGAGCGAGATGAGGAGGCTTCTCAGGCAGCCAGCGAGGATGAGAAGAAGTCGAAAGTTTCTATTAGCGTAACAGAAAGTGAACCTGAAGCAGGTGCGAGTGGGAGTAGCAAGGAGAAAGACTCCGATGAGGAATCCTCCGAGAAAAGCAGTGTTGATCATCTGAAAGTAGATTTGGACCGAGACGACACGAATGAAAGCACTGTTGACTCGGAGGAAGAGCCTGAGGAGGAGCCAGGAGATTCTGATGAGGAAAGCAAATCCAAATCTGAAGAAGAAACGGAGAAGGAGTCCGGTACTGAACAGGAATCTGAGTCAGAGAAAGAGTCAGAGTCGGAGAAGTCATCGGCTCCAGAAAAAGAGTCTGGGTCAGAGGACGAGTCCAAATCTGAGAAGGAAACAGAATCGGGCACAGCTACTGAAAAGGAAACCAGCACAGAAAAGGGTTCCGGAACAGAGAGAGACTCTGATGAGGAGTCTGAGGAGGAAGAGGCTTCAGGCAGCACGAGAGAAAGTGGGTCTTCTGCTCGCTCTTCTGTGAGATCGTCTGCTACTGAAGCCAGCAAGGGGAGCAGCGCAGCAAGTGGCAGCGGCAGTGGAAGTGTTAGTGGTAGTGGAAGTGTTAGTGGCAGTGGAAGTGGTAGTGGTAGTGGGAGTGTCAGTGGGAGTGGGACCAGAGGAAGTGAAAGTGCCAGTGAAAGGAGCAGTGGGACAGCCAGCAGTGCTGCATCTGTGTCTGGCTCCAGTCTGAGGTCATCTCAGAGAACCAGCTCATCAACAGTAATCTCAGAAAAGTCCAGTGAAGGGCTCAGTGAGGCTGAATCAGGAACCGGCACCGCCAGTGAGACAGAAGCCGAGTCAGGGTCAGGGACTGAAGAGTCTTCATCTCTCGGGTCCAGTCAGAAGAAAAAGTCTGGCTCAGACCGGAGTGGGGGGTCCTCACTGGGGAGTCAGATGACAGATCAGAGTTCTTTGGGGAGCGAGGAAAGTTCAGCTGGTTCCCGGACCACCAGGGGCAGCCGAGGCTCCCAAAAGTCCCGCGTGAGCCGTGGATCTGAGGCCACGATCACTGAGGAAAGTGAAGAAGAGGAGGAAGAATCTGAAACAGCTGACGAGAGTAAAGAGTCCTCCAGCGAAGTCAGTGACGAATCGTCATCGAGGAGGTCCAGCGTGGCATCAGGAGAACCTGGACCATCCGCCCCCTACACGGCTCCCCCGTACAGTTCTGAAGTACGAAGCACTGGAAACACCTCTGAGGAGACGTACGGAGGACTGTCCCCCATCACCGAGGTGGACGAGGACGCCATCTCCACCGACAAAACATCTGACAGTGGTTCCTCCAGCTCGGCAGGAACTGAAGAAACCTCAGAAGATGGATCAGAGTCTGAGGGAAACTCAACCGCCTTCTAGAGATATATTGTCCACGATGAAGTAAGACTGAGTGAAATCCACCACCCTTGCATGGGAGTGAGGAAATATTCCCTCTAGAGAGTGCTTAAAACCTGCACTTTTCTATCTTTCCCCTTCAGCAAGAAAACCTAGAAAGTTGCCTGAATCTGACTCTCCTCTCGACGTCTTTGACTTATTCTGCTGTTTTGAATGCTTTCTGTGTGCCTCTTTACAGGATTTCACTGTGCTGTGTGATTTTGCATTTTATCTTCTGTGTGACCTGTTTTGTGAGATTGTTGTGAAAGGTTTTGCTTAGTAATTCAGTAATGCGATATAATTTCATCAATCTCAATTCATTTTGATAATTTTTTATTTAATCAATCAATTTTTTTTTTTTATGATTTTGATGCGTTTGCTGAGGTACAACCCTTTGATTTTTTTTTTTTTTCTGCCGGGGGATTTCTTGCCTCAGCTACGCTCGGACCCTGAGCTCTTCTCCTTTTCTTCCTTAGCTTGGCAGAAAGACGCGGATTAAGCTGGTGGTAGATCGAGAGAATGAGACCACCTCCACGGGGGAAGAGAGCTCTACGGAGACCCAGCGGACCAGACTTCCCAACAATCACACCAACATCAACGGGAACATCTACCTTGCACAGAACGGCACTATCATCCGAACTCGGCGCCCGCCGCACCTGAACAATCTAAAGATGGGCTCGCCGTGCCGGCTGGGTAAGCAGTTTAAAAAACTTGACAAGCTTGGGGTGACTCACGAGGAACCCCCTCCTGGCATCAGCATCGAGGGTTCAGGAAACAACACGGAGAACGGGACGGGTACGTCTGTCCCCCCGAACACGGACGTCAACCTCAACACTCGGTGCTCCAGCAGCGGCTCCCTGGGGTCGACGACCATCGCAGACCCCAAAAGCGTCGGGTCTAATTCCAATATTGCCAAGGTCGTGAACGACAAAACCAACAGTGGCCCTTCCGTCACTGAGGAGCAGGAGACTTCCGTCGACAACCACAAGAACAGTCGGGAGACGCTGGAATCCCACAGCGACCACACGATGTCGGACGAGGAGGAGCTGTGGATGGGACCCTGGAACAGCCTGCACATACCAATGACGAAACTCTGACTGGCCATGCAGAATTAGATTGTTTTTGGTTTTGTTTTGGAGTTTTTTTTTTTATTATTATTATTTTTCAATTTTTTTTTTTATTCTCTATCTTTATCATGTGGTTTTTCTTTAGAAGATTATCATAAACTGTGTGCCTCAGCTGGATAAGCTCCAGTCCCCGTCTGATGGGTGACTGCATTTACATTCAACTTTTGTTTTGTTTTTTTTTCATAAAACGTTTGAAAGCATTACAGTGTTTCTCACTGGCAGGGCTATTGTGGATGAGGACATTGACCTGAAATGCGATGAGCGCCTCAAGAAAATATAAAATGTTATTGGAACTGTGCTTGACTGTAATTTTAACTTTTTATTCAGCACAGAGGATGGGCCTCTTTTATTGTGTGATTCTTTTCCTTTTGTCAGTTTCTGCTCTGTTTAGGCCCTAAAACAGATCACAGAGATTGTCCTTCATTTTCACTCAGATATTGAATATATTTACAGAGAAATCATAGAGGGCGTATAAAGAAATGATTATATAGTCCAAGAAAAGAAAGATATTTTGTTAATCACATTTTTCTTGCAAATGATCGAGATTGTCATTGATTATTTTATGTTGTGATCACTTGGCAATGTTTTTGAAGATTTCTGAAAAATATATGAAATTATTTTTGTCTATTTTGTATCTAACAGATGGAGAATCTAACATATATGACATTAAGAAAAATGATTGATGTTGATGATTTTGCTGTCTTTCAGCAGTGACTTGACAGTATGAACAGTGTTTTTATATGGACATTTCTACCTACAGAATGTGGTCTTTTCAGTCCCTTTACATGATGCAGATTCACTCTGTCCATGTCATGATAATGAAAGGAATACCAAAAAAAAAATGTATCACATTCAACAATAAAGCTCTATCCTGCTTTACTGTGTGTCGTGACGCACAGTTTTTGGAAACAGCTGCAACATTTCTGGTGAAAGTCATCCTGCAAGTTGAATTTTTTGAGTGCAGCTCTTTGTGTGTTTGTGATCCAGCCAGCTGTCCGTCTTCTTCACCACCAGCTGAGGGTTTTTGGCAGACAGCGAAAGGAGGATGCACCCTGGACGGGTCGCTTGTCCATCACAGGGCAAACTGAGAAAAGCGACCACACACACTCCTTTTCACAACTAATGGCAATTTTTAAGTCACTAACTAACCTGAAACGTGTTGTTTTTTTTTTTTTGGTAGGGGGCAAAAGTTATAACAATGCGGTGTTGACGGAGAGAAATCTGTCAAAATGAGGCATCCTCTGTGAAGACGGCTTCCTCTTTCAAGAAGAGCAGTGACAGGTCATCTCACATTGGGATGTGGATCGGTACTGTACTAAAAAAAAAAAAAAAAAAAATATTCCACGAAGTGAGAGAAAATGACAGCACTGAGCCCACTTTCCCACCTGTTAACACAATGGCAAACACAGTGATTCTCGCCAAGACAGTAAAACAGAAGCGGTAACGGAAAATCTTAACCACATTCTTTGTTTCTCAATTTATCAAAACAGCAACGCGTTTAACACATCCAGGATGACATTTACAAAAAGTGTCCCGCAGTCAATCAAACCCTGAGAATGCCAGTCAAGTTCACGGAGTCTTTTATAAGCTGACATTCAGAAGGAAGCAGGAGCCGAATACCAGAGTGAAACAGCTTGAAAAGATATACTGGGAAAATAGGTCAGGAGGGAACCTCGTCTCCACAACAAGCCCAGTGTCCTGAAGGATCAAATATAAGCTCAACACTGGAAGCCGGATTCTCTGTTTTATTAGTCATTTGTGCGCATTGTGTTCTGGTTTTGACTGTCTTTCAAGAGTCGATTTCTCCACTCTGCATGCACGCACACACATATAGAAGACAGGAAAACACATCCACAGCGCCTTTCAAGGTTACGACATTGTTCTAATCTGTTTGGGTCAATCATTTTAAAGTAAACATAGTTTTTTTTTTTTAATATATATAAACAAAAAAGGCTGAAAATGCAATCAATGTTTCTGCTACGTAAGTCAAAAAAAAAATTTCCATGCATTTCATGCATTTTTCTCCTAATCTTCTCAAGCACAAGGACGCACTTCACTCTTTCTGCAATAGTCGCTGAATTAGATTAAAACTGGCCAAATGAATAATGGAAGCGTTTCAACTAAGCATTTCTGTCTGTCAAAGGATTATGTCCACAGCCTTTTTTTTTTTCCTCCCCGCTCCCCGCCATGATCATTTCACTTAGTTGATTAAATTACAGCATTTAGAATGGACATATCCCTCTAAATGAACGTTAAGCTTGAGTGAACACACAATCCAATGTGTCCACAAATGGGATTTAACTTACATTTGCATTAATTATTTATTAACAACACATGATATAAGGATGGACACCTCAAGACCTGAAGGCTCGCTACTGTTTACACATGTGTTTTCAATAAACCACTAGTTCTAAATGGATGTAAAATATCTAAATATATAATTAATTAAAAAAAAACATTGAAGGTGAAAAGACAATTACGACAAAAATGTTCAACAAATATGAAATACATTACTGTATTTGAATAGCCTTTTTTGGTACATCTATGACAACTATGACAATCTAACAACATAGATGTACCAAAAAAGGCTATTCAAATACAGTAATGTATTTCATATTTGTTGAACATTTTTGTCGTAATAATACAGTAATGAAATACATTACTGTATTTGAATAGCCTTTTTTGGTACATCTATGTTGTTAGATTGTCATAGTTGTCATAGATGTACTATGTTGTTTTTGTCACATTTTCAGTACTATTTTCATATAATCTCAGTTTTTAAATCAGAAATTGCTTCCGCATAACCCTGACAAGTCATATTGATATTCAAAACAGTTCATCTACATTTATGTATCCAATAATATCGTTCTTTCAACCAAGTGAATATTTCCACGTTTTCAAAGCGATCTTCCATGATGTAATTTCTATATAATTTACTCTTTGTAAAAGGTGTTTTGCACTGGAATTGGAAAAAAAAAAACCCTCAGTCTGGCCACTGTGTGACAAATAAACTGTGTGAGAGCTCATCTGTCTGAAGAGAAGAAAAGCACACAGCATCAGCTGCCATGATAACCCTGACCAATCCTGTCCTCCTGTCTGGGATGATCGCTAAGTCAATAATTAAGTTATCATTGCCCCACATATGAGAGGCACATAGAGGCTCTCAGAGAAAGGACAACAGGTGGAGATGACCAGTAAAACTATAGCTGTTAGTGATTGTTCTGTTTCAAAATTTTCTGTTTTGGAATTCATAAACAAATTTCTTTTGAGTGATCAGTACTGCAGTCTGACGGATTTGATGCTGACAATATTTTGCCAGTTATTTTTATTGCTGATCTCTCGACTGAAAGCTGGGCCCCTTTGCTGCATTATTAACTCTTACTAAAACATTACAAACTTTCATGGACAAATAAGAAACAACTGTGTTTTTCTGTAAATTTCAGTTTCCATCACTGTCATTTCTTTATAATCTTTTTTCAAGGTCAACCCAGAAATCAGATTGGACTCTTCACAGGCCAGTTTTGGCCACATTCGTGTATTTATAGCTTTTACTTTATGAGATAAATACCAAAACATAGAAACATTTTTGCATTTTCTAGAAGATTTATCATGAATATGTTTCTATTCTTGATCAAATCTTTTAATCAAGTCAGTTTTAGAGGCGGCTGTGGCTCAGCTGGGATTTAGATCCTCCGTCTGTCTTTGACTCCATGTCGGATTTCAGGCACCTTGCATGGCAGCCGTCACTATTATAAGCGTGTCTGAAAAAGTGAATGTGTCTAACACTGAAAAGGGCTTCAAGACCGATGAAGCAGTGAAAATGGGCTGTAAACGTGAAGTGCATTTACAATTTAACTGAAAGTATCCCCTTGGGTTGAAGTGCATCATTCGACAACCTCTCATCTGCGTTGGGTGAAAATCTCCCATCTCTACTAAATACCTCCAAAAACTTTGCATCAACGTCAGCTGCACGTTGAGCTAAGTCAGCACAAAAGCACATAAAATGCTGGTATATGTTAAAATATTGAAGAGCTAAACAAAAAGTGTGAAATGGTACAGTAAATACTGGCTCACTGACTCTCAGCTCATAGCTGTGCTTCTGCAATTTTGGAGGATAAACATATAGATTTCTAGTGACATTATTAGTTTCGAACATGAGTACTTTAGGTCGTGATCAGTTGGACCCATTTTATTTGTCCTGCAAGGCCATCACTTCTAATGATTCTTAAGTGTTAATACCACAGTGATCTGGACGTCATAGGTGTGTCGATCTTCAATTTTATGAACAGATCATCTACGTGTCAAGCTGTATTTCTGTACCCCTGTGCCATATAATCTTGCGGGGTTCATCTAAATGTATTTACACAGCCTCCGAAACAGATTCTGCTACAGTTTGTGTTTATGCAAAGTCATTTTCTGCGGCAATAATTCTGTAAGAGACCTGTGGATGTAAATCATGATACAGAAATACTGCGGTGCTTCTGACAGATTCATAAATCTCCAAAGATTTTATGGATGTGATTATCCCTATACCAGGGAGTCTGCGAAGTTAGCAGGGCCATGGATGAAGCGCACAACGCTAAGGGCCCTGCTCTGTTTGTATCTGAGGTTATGAGAGTTCGGCTTTTTTCTAACTGACCTGTGGAGGCCTTGTTTCTGGCCATCAGCCAAAAAGTGTCAAGAGTTAATGCATGCTCAGTCACTTCTTTAAATAAAGACACTGACCTGGATGTAATGTTGCAGCATCATATGGAGCCACATATTGCTTCCAGTATGTTAATGTTCAAAGTGATGAGAAGCAGCTTCACAGAAATTTATCAGTGTTGAATTTATACTGAGTGTAAAACAAGAGCAGGAGCTCCTTTTTTTGTGAGAATAGTCTGATATGCAATAATCTTGTTAAGTAGTCATTCCCTCTCTGTATATTGTGTTAACACATCTTATCACATTTGATGGCAGACGATTACATTCTGGAGCAAAGCTTTAGAAAAAGGTGAAGGAAGAAGCACAGTTAATAACTGGAAATATTATGCGTAAGCTGCACCTCCCAGGACCATCGTTGATGTTTGATATGGTGATCCACAAAAAGGAACAGGCTCTCTGAGGTATGAATCATTTTCTTTGCTATAACAGCAAACAAAGCAGAAAGGAGAGAATCAGCACAGTGGTTAATGTGAAGCTTCGGTGTTGAAAAGCTGCAGGTTCAAACTACTGGGAAACGGAAATGCTGCACATCAAGAAAGGGAGACAGCAGGGGTGTATCCTCAGAATCTTTTAATTGGGGCAGTAGGAAGAACGGTGGTACCACAATTTAAACAAAACGAAGCCTTCTTTTAATCTGAAGACACTGTGTTGTATACACTGCAAGCAAAAACTGAGAAATTCATAAAGTATGCCTTTTGTTGTCTTGCAGGCCTGCTTTGTGAATTCTTAAAGTTTCCTCTTTTTTCTTTATAAATGGTGTCTGACAAATATTAAAATGCAGAGGAAGTGTTCTCAGCAATTCTGGACTTAAATCTCTTTTGAAGTTAAGAAATCTCCTGCCCAGGAATAATTCCGTGCTTGTTTTTTTCCAACTCTAAAAAAAAAAAAAAGAACAAACAAATCCCTCTATTATTGTGGCAAATGTATCATCAAGATACAGAGTAAGTGTTCACTTACTGCTTTCATTTTTCACCTTCCTTTGGTCAGATGAGGTAAATATTTCTCTTTGTGAAATCAGTGCATTTCCCCCTTTTCTAACAATGGCTGACACCACATTGAACCAACGTTAACTGTCAGTCAATTAGTCACCGTGGACACTGCGTTCCTGGGGGAAAGTGATATTTTTCACACAAAAAAGAACAGATTGGTATAAAGAATAACCTTAGTTCAGTGTAGACACTATAAAAATATATGTTTGGTTTGCACATCTATGTCTACTAATCTTTATTTCTTACTACAACAGCCCCACGTATATCACAAATAAACACAGCATGCCATAGAAGTGTAAAGAGACTGTTTGTCTGAAGCCATAACATAAGCATGCAGATTTGGTTTTCTGTGTACACAGCAGGAGTGGCTAATACAATAATGCTCGGTGAGGGCTCTGCTTCCCAGGTACAGGGAAGCGCTGTTGTCATCCTAAGTCCCCCTGAGAGCCTCCTGAGTTTCACCTATTAGCATGGCCCGTCTGGGATATCCTGGCCTACAGCAGGCAATATGGTAATCTACCTGTGAGTCATCCTAAAGGAGATTATCATAAATCCTCAACGGAGGCAGGAGGAAACTCCTCATAATACTTATCTGTCAGCAGCGCTCACTGCGTGCTCAGACCTGATGAGACGTAATCGTCACTTCATCCAAAGACCACAGCTCCAAGATAAAAGAAAACGCTTTTAACAAGAAATATATATAAATCTGAAATGCAAATACAATGTTGTAGAGTCGTGCTACATTTTATAATCCTGAAAAAAAAAACAAAAATGGGATGTTGTGTAAGCACACACATCGCAGCTAATAGCGAGATTACAGCTCATGCCAAACATCAGCCATGTTATTATTTGTGTTATTCTGTGATCTGTGGCTTTTTACTCATTAAATGAGACCAGGTCAGTGCTGCAGCCGGGGCAGGGACAGATGGGAGCAGTTGTGTGCTCCGGGGCAGATTGAGGCTGCTTGCAGGTTGGTTATTACAGAGGAGCCACATTAGAGGGTGCTGTGGATTATTGTTTGTACCCAGCATGCACCATCTGGTGTAGGGTCACTTCTAATACTTTCACGTGAAACACTTTCTTTTAAATAAACGTATTTTCTAAAATAAGTAAAAGCTTCCTTAAGAGCAAACAGAGTGGGAGACGTTTTCATCTGTGATAAGATGCTGTGATTAGTGTCTGATCCTCAAGTACTGTAGACACAAAGACACAATAGCAATTAAGTATATGTAAATTAAGCTTGAATTTAAATTTCTTCAGGTTTTCAAATATGTGCATGATCCCCCCTGAATCTCTGTATTCCATTAAAAACAGGTAGAATAACGTCCAACAACATCACTGCTGCAATAGTGGCAACGTTGCTTGTCTTAGTAATCAATAAGTCCTCAGAAGAAACACAAATATCCACTGAAGTTTGGATATAGTTTGTGAAATACACCAAGTCAAAGTCAAATCCCGAGTGGCTCACCTAGTCTTAAATGACATTTTAAACAAGATGGGTACATTAGAAGTGGATCTGAGAATGAAAAACGGAGAAAGTGTGAGCTTCCACCGCTGACACGGAGGTTTCATGCTGTGTTCTTCATTCTTCTTGTGTCCTTTTCTGCACAGCAATTACAGCTGAGACACTTATTGAATTCTGACAATGTTGTAGCTTTCAATAGTTCATTACTCCTGCTGACGAGCGGCGGTGTTCCAGGAGTCGTGGCCTCTTCTGATCGATGCTAAATTCATCAAAGCCTCCCTGTCGGCCATAACATGATTAACTGCATTTAAGTGCAATTCATAGACATTATGTGGATTCTCCCCAGGCTGCCCAGAAGCCGCTCGTTTTCCCGCTGATCAATTTGGCTTCAACTTTTTCAGTTTTGCCCTACAGCTCATCCACCTGTTAAAATTACACTTAACCCAACTTCCTCACTTTTCAGCACATCACTGCCTGCTAATTACATTTCCTCAGGAGTGCAGCGGAGTTCAAACTGATCGCAGAGATACCAGCGGAGGCGAAGTGAGAATAAGTTTGGGAATCCCTGCATGACCCCATGGGAGAATCCCCAGCTGTGAAGCCCACTGAGAGACAGAGACAAGCCAAAGAAACGATAAATGGAGGGAAAGAACTGATTGCCGAACTGATTTAAAGGGAAATGTATAAGATTATTCCCTACAATTTATTCCCATATCACATTACATCATTCTCTATAGGTTTTTACTCTGACAGGGTTGACAGCTATGGCATTTCCATGGATGGTCATTATCTCTCATTCAGGTGGTTTCCTGCTGTGATTCATACCTAATATGGTGATTTTCACATCATGACAGCATGATGACTTAGAAACGTGGGGTTTTTGTTAACTGCTGTCCATCCATACAAATGTTTGGAGATATGAAATTATTACAGCTAATTCCTCTATCATTGTAGCAAATGTGTCTTGATTTTCACAAGAGAACCTAAAAAATCTGTTTCAGTCTTCACTGGCTGTCTGTCTGTTTGAGAAAAGATTTGAAAATTCTTTAATTGTTTATGAGGCACTTGGCGAAAGAGCACCGTCATGCATTTCAATCCACTCGGCAAAATGTTTCAAAGTGCATTTTTTGGCCAGCTAATGCACCTGGAATAAATGTTCCCGTGACGACAGACAGTCCACCGAAGCTGCTTTCAGTTTTGATGCAGAAATGTGGAATTTATGGACCACTTTATACTCACCGGGTTTAAAAAGCAGACTGGAAGGGACTTGTTTTGTTATATTTTGGGGTGTTTTTTTTTTTCCTTTTTTGTTATTTACTTTGAACTACATTTTAAGTAATATTGTTTTGCATGATTCTTGTCTGTTTTATAATGTAAAAGCTCTCCTTTTGAAAATGTAAAGCACTTCCAGCTGAATTTCTTTATAAATTATTATTATTATTATTATTATTATTATTATTATTATTATTATTATTATTATTATTATTATTATTATTATTATTGTTATTATTATTATTATTATTATTAAATGCGCCCGTTTATGGTGCGTCATGCACACATGCAGCCACCAGATGGCGCCTAAAACTCACGACTGTGCCTCTGCCTGACAGAGTTTGTGAAGAGTTGGTGCTGATGGAGTGGAAATTAAAGGTAATATGTTTGAGTGTTGCAGCCTCTGGACACTGGAGGCACCGCAGCACGACTGGTTACTCATCCTTTGTGGGCAGTTTCTCGATCTAAAGTGAGTAAGTGAGAGCTGTAAATGATGATGGAGATGACTGTCGTTGACAAAAATAGAAACATCATGAAATAAACATTCGACTTCAATCAGACATGTTTTGGGGTTGAGTTTTTACTGAAGTAAAAGTTTTCTCTTTGCATGTTGTTGATGCTTATTATGTCTGGTCTTTATTTCGGTGTCTATTTAAATCCCTTTCAAATCATCTTTCTAAATAAAGTAAGCCCTAAATTATAATGTCAACATTAATGATTTGTTGCCCGTGTAATTGTTTAACCTGTATTTTAATTATTTTCATTTTTTTTTCTTCATGCCATGTAGAAAATAACACATCACTCCTATTTTCAGAAAAAAATGGCGCTCAGGCAGAGAGTAGAAGTCCATCATCATCTCCTCATTTCCTGCAGCTATTTAAGACTGAGCGTCTCCGAAATAGGCGCCCGATGACCGCAGTCAGAGCTATCTGGGGACCTGCTTTCAAACTAATTCAAGGATATTAGGATGTCTCCCAAGGTTTTGTTTTGACATTTCTATACCTTCGCCGGCTGTTGTGTGTGCAAAGCGTGTGCCGTCTGACTTAATGCCATTTCAGAAGTCATCTCAGATGCTTTTAGGTTCCCATAACTATATATTGTACATTTTGAGTGCTTTATAATTTCTATGCTGCACATTGTTATTTTGGAAATGTACTCCAAACCCAAAGTAAGGTTTAAACTGACAGGTCACGCACGCACGCACGCACACACACACACACACACACACACACACACACACAAGTGCCGCTCAGTGAGCCCAGTCCTACTACATCCCGCCCAAAGGTTATATTCTATCCGAAATGTTGGGTGTGTAGTAAAATACATGCTCCACACTGTCTGGCTCTACTAATGAAGGGGTTTATGACTGGTAGTCCCGTGTTTGTACCATGTATCATGCGCCACTCTATCGCTGGATACACAGTCAGATCATCTCTCATTCTGCATCTTCCCGCTGTGCAATGACAGCTCAGTCTATTAGACACAGTGGAGATTATATTCCTGGACATGAAACTGCTTTTTTGTTGTTTTTTTTTTAAATGCGATTTAGGTAAATATTTGAACCAAGAAAAAGCATCAACTTTGTTTCATTTGTTCATGGTAATTTTATAAACAGTATAACTTATAAGTAAGGAGTTAACTAAAAGCCTGTCTTGTGTTATTCTGACTCTGACGCTGTTGTACGTGGCTAAACTTGTCAGACTGTGAGCTTTCAGCACCCACAGTGTTAATGTATAATGTCAACGCAGTAGGGAGCCTTGTTAAAAAGCAATTAAGCCAAAATGATTTAAACATTGTGTGGTTTGGCCATTGGCGAGCCTCGAGGTACACACTGTGTTGTTGTCTTAAAATGAGAATTTCACTGTCTGCTCACACAGAAAACCGCTATTTGTGTGAGTGTAGCTCTAACCACACTTTCCCACACCCGCCAAACCATACCAAACCACAGACTTCAGATGAGTCTGCGCAACACATACACACACACACACACGCCGACACACACATACACGCACACACACAGAATTCACATGAAGAGTAATTGAGGGGTTTGACTAGTTTTTGGTGCATTAAAACAGTAGCTGTTTTAAATGACATGGGTTGAGACATACTTGCATTGATGTCTGCGAGGCTGGTAAAGATGGCTGATTACTCAAAGAGGACGTGGCATTCGGTAACTCTTATTATATTCCTCTTTATTCTGTGGAGTTTGACTGAATCACACCATTTAAGCTGTTCCTGACAGTAAGACATTCTTAATCCGAGGCTTTCTTGCTCAGTACATTCATTTCTGGAGCGACTTCAGGCACAAGCCTTTCTGCAAACAGGGTTATGCTCGGTCTTATATCTGATGATCAAAACACTGTTGCTGACAGTTGAGACTCATCAACAGGCAGCCCAGAGGTATTAAGTTGTTCGCCCCGTTTCCAAAGCAACAACTCATCCCATATTCCATGCGATAATTTGCCATTATATGCGTAAGTCTACCAGCGTTACGTAAGCAGCTCCAATTTTAGTTCCAGTGGCCGTTGTCTTAGACACAGATTAGCGCTAGGCCGGAGTCAGACACATTCTAGCTGCTGGCAGATTGTTAGCTTACACTCCGTGTGCAAATGTGCTCATCACAGCCAGACTGCTTGGATGTGGTTTGGAACATCTGTGTGGTCCCCACTCCACAAGGAGACAGACGGCGAAGAGACGGAGGGCGAGGAGCAGGAGCCGGAGGGAGGGGTGGGCGGCGGGACCCCGGGGCTGCTGAGAAAGACGCCCTCACTTTTTCCACCGCTGCTGTCGCCGCCACCACGGTGGCGTTGCCTCTGAGCGGAGCCAGGGGACAGTGTGAGGCAGATGCAAAGTGTGAGTGTGTGTGTGTGTGTGTGTGTGTGTGTGTGGGAGAGGAAGAGAACGGATGATGGAGAAGAGAAAGCAAGAGCGGGACAAAAGCGACTGTGTGGGGAGCTGTCAGTCTGGTCGATGACTTATGAAGCTGAAGGTTAGGTCTGGCAATCGCGGCGCTGCTCGCCGGGGGTGGGGAGAGGGGCGCTGAAAAGAGTCTCGGTCCAAACCTGCGGTCGGCTCCCCCGCCACCAGCGGCAGCAGCACCGCGGCCCAGCGCCCTGCCTGTATGCCTGTGGTGTTTATTTACGAGCCCGTTTAACCACGGCGCGGTCCCTGTGGTGGACTGACACAAGATGACAGCAGCCTAAATGTCTTGCCCTTTAAATCCAGTCTAATGGTCGCTTAGTGCTGTGGAGACAGGCACTGGGATAGGCGCCTGGGGTCTTTTCATAGGGGCCCTCTGAGTAACACATCAGCTAACACATCTATGGGCCACCATCCAGGGCCTTATTACTACCTGCTTCTGTGGCTGTGGCGCCACTGATTTAGCCATGACTGCGTGTGGAGGGACAATGCTAGCATGGGAATAGACAGTATTCTCATATTACAGCTGTTCTGACAATGATTTTAGATTTTCGAAGTTTTTCTAATGTATGCAACTGGACCACTAGCCAGCCGGTATAAGATATGTGGTTAAAACTGCTTAATTTCTTAATTTCAAACCAAAAATCGCAGAGAAAAAAGCGTTCTTGTATTGTATATGTTGATTTAAATGTGGTCCAACCTTGAACTTAAAGAGTTAATCCCTTGTGTATTGCCTGAAGTAACTCTGTGGTGAGTTAATAGCAGACGTGAGTGTTATTGGGCAAATTATATGCAATATGAGAGCAAACATACACTTCACATAAAAACGACCTGCGTAAACACACCATTCATAACTGCATACCATTCTGTGTGGGCTTACCAGCCAATGCAATTAGATGCTTTCTGAGAGGAAGAAAAGATTATCATCCAAAACCTCGTGCCTTGCTCGAATCATGTGAAAAAAGGGATGCTTATTGTGAGTCAGCTTCTGCCTGTCAATAATCCACAACAGATCTCGGTTAAAGTCATTCTGATCACACCTCTGGGATCTGGGAGAGGAAACAGGCAGAGCGGAAAAAAGTGCCCACAAATCCCATGGGAATCCATTTCTGCCGAAGCGTCTTCCCTCTGAATCACCTGTTGCCCTCGCTGGCTCTTGGTACACCGACCTCAACTTGTTTCTCAATGCACGTGTGCACATGCACACACATGCATGCATGCGTGCATGCGTGGACACACACACACACACACACACACACACACACACACACACACACACACACACACACACACACACACAAAGGCTTTGAGTTTCAATCTGAATGCTTCGCTCCTGTGCAAACACAGATCAGACCATACTCATTGGGCCGTGTCTCTGGCACTCATCAGGCTGTTTGTACTGCAATTTCCTCCCCGCTCTTATCCATGTTTTGTCCACTGTCATTCCAGCGGGATTATGGGATGCTTTCATCATGCAGGAACATCAACTGAGGCACTGAGGGAAATGCAAAGGAGGCATGTTGTTTTGCTCCTCTCATCAAACATAGTGTTATCATCACATGCCATAATGAACGCTGCAGTCTGGAGTTATCCTGGAAGCTAATTATTATTTTCTAGCTACTCTCCTGTCCATCTAAACAAATACTGTATTTACAACAAACTCTTTCAGTCAGCTTCCTCCAACCTCTGGAAAAAAAAAAAAGATAATATTGACACAAGACAGGGAACTCTCTCCCGCTCTACGTGCACTTTATGTCAACTATTATGTGCTTCCGTTTTTTATCATTGAGCTGCGGTGGGAAAAAAACAACAACATGGCCATCAGTATACAAAGAAATCTTTCAAATTCTTTTTGCCACACTCATCATTTCCTTGGGTGAAGAAATAAAAGAAACACATTTCAATATAATAAAATGAGGTGCAACACTTCCACACACTCTTATGATAATAAAAATTCATACGGTGTCATCAAACACTGAAACTCATGTAAACTGTGTTTGCAACAGTTGCACCACATTAAACTGTGCTTATTATTATACTTATTACTTAATGAAGTGACCAGTGCACCATAAACGGTAAAAACACAAATTAGCTGGAATCCTCTTTTAAAGAAAATGTGACTATTTCACTTTTTTCACTTTATTAACCACCAAGGCTGCTTGAGTCATTCAGAAATCAAATTAAATAACACAGAATTTGTGTCCTGAGGCACACCTTTATTTGCCTCTCCAAGGTCTGGTTTGACATGATTTCCTTCTCTCGCTGTCACGTCCCTATGAATTTAAAATAAATTGTTTGTGAAGCACAAAGCCGAATCATACAGGTCACCGTAAAACGAGAACGTTAGTTTATGTATGTACAACATTAGTGACCAGTCTGTGTGCCTCAGTGTGTGATATTATCCCTAAAGCAGACCGGTGATGTTAGTGCTCTCAGTTCTCAGAATAAGTCATCAGAGCAGATTAGGGCTCCGTCTAGACACAATCTGTGGTTCGTTTTGTGTTTTCTCTGCATATTAGCCAAGGCTTTGGCGAGGTTAAGATTATCCTAAGTCACTGCTCCAGGCATTGGCCACTTGCGGTCGTAATCTCTGGGGGGGACAGTTTAGTTGATTCAGTCTTTGACGAGGTGCCCTCCCTCTTCAATACTGATGAGCTGTTAGTCGTCGCCACTGCCCGGCTTTGCTGATGCGGTCTGGGCCTGCCGCCTCCCTTCTACCCAAGAGCCTTATTCATCCCAAGACAAACAGACGCAGTCATTACAATTAAGCGGCGCTATTAAAGGGACAGGCTACTGGCAGATTAAGAGAGGAGAAATTAAGTGGCACTTTATGTTATTGCAAGCAGTCAATTTATAAAACTCGAGAGTTGCTAAAAGTTTTGTTTGCCGACCATGAGTCTTAATATTCGCCTGAATGTGGAAATTTAAGCACCGTGTCGCCTCCTGCAAAAACAGCTCTGCTTTTTATTAGTTTAAAATTTAAAATGTACGTTTTTAGTGTCTGCAGAGCAAATGAAAAAGGGGCCAGAGGAGACACTGAGGTCTCAGACTCCATTCTTAAGGGGCCTTGAGACTTGAAGGATTAAGATTATGGGGGAGGTTCTTTTAAATGACTGATAGTACAAAGTGAGAGAGGGAGCAAGGCAGGGCAGGGCAGGAGTCTGTGTGGCGGACCAACAGCAGCTTTACTCTTCAATCAGTGAGATGAAAATTGCCACTCGTGTCAAAGTAGAGGTGTTTACTGAAAGGAGGACACAAGAGAAAAAGAAATAGCGAGAGACCTGAAGAGGGAGAGTTATGCAACCTGGATGGTCCAGGTTACCAGAGAGCAAGCCGGCTAAATTTAGCCAGCAGAACTTCTCCAAATGTGCAGGCAAACATAGCAGAGGTGTTGAAGATGAGCGCTGGGATTTAATGTCATCCTAAAATTATGTATGTTTATACAGAACCAAATTGTACATCTACGAGGGAGGCCAAAATGACAGTGCTCTGGGAATAAATGTGTGGCATCAGACATAGAGACTTGCTCTGAATCTTCCATTCCAATCTTCCAATTTTCCGCCAAAGTCTCTGTGAAAGTGAGCAAACTGGAAGCGTCTTGACCTCCAGGAAGCTGTTTATGGCTGAGCTCTTGACATGTGAAGAGTCACTCGCGACCTCTGCTCCTAATCATTTCAAGAGGTCTGAGCTAAACGACTGGCTTGAGGAGAAGCTCAGTGCGGTTTGGTAGCACGGTGGTCTCATTGATGATTTATGGTACAGTAGAGTCTTGTGGCAAAGCTGCCCACGGTGTATTCTGAGTGTGTCTAGATAACATTGATTCCTGTTGTGATGGAGAGTCGCAGTGAGGCCTGTTCGTCAAAGCTGGACGTCATTGTTCAGACACCTCAGCTGTGTGGGGGCTTCCTAAAGTTTTGCCCTGTCTTTGGACTGTGTGATTTGCTGTTTGTAAGACGTATCTGTCCAAACAAATCTCTTAAAACTTTTCCAACACGCTAAACAGCAGTGTGATCACCATCTTTCAGACCAATTTGATGTCACACAAAGAAAGGTTGCTTCATTAAATGCTCATCTATTCAGCTTTTTAGGGAAAGTGGATCTCATTTTTGTGGAGTGCATTCTGACATCTTCATAAATCAGCCTAATCATAGGGTTGCGGTACACCGCGGCCTTGTTTGTGTCTTTGTTAATGCCATGCACATGTGACCAATGACACGCTTGCACAGAATACTGAGGGCAGGCGTGCTGTCTGAGTCGCCGGGTCGGTTGGATGTCTACCTCCAAGAAAGTAATATGAATTGAACATGCATCATGTTGCTCGGATGTGTGACAATGGACTTTGACTTAAAATACATCATGAAGTTTCGGCTCACGGCCAACAACTGTCAGTACCGTCTTTACATTTCAAAACATGTGCAGTAACAGCTTTGAGTTACTAGTGATTACCTGGCATCGCTCATTGAAATCAAACATACCTCTTAAATTATGAGAAAGCTTTAGAGAAACAGCAACAGCTCGCAAATATATGAGCTTATCCAAACTCAGGCACTCCAGGCACACCTTGATTGCAGCATCTATTAGCTAGAGCCTCTTTCTACAAGCTTTGATTTATTCATCTGGGCTCCACATGCTACATGTTCACGAACCATTGAGAGACAAGACACTGCTCTCTCATGTGTTTCATCTCGCTGGCTTCACATCCAGAATTATGTCTCTGAGTATTGGTCATTTGCACGTTCTTTCCTTCAGACTCTCTGCTTCAGTAAATTTAATTTGAGCTGCAATATTGGATACTGCACCAAAGTGACAAGTCTCAGCACTGATAGGAGTAGGATTACACCAATATTGACAGAGCCGCGTGAGAGACAGTCATTTTAACGCGAGGGGTCCAAATTGCAATTCAGAAGTAATTGCTACTGGTTGCTGGAGGTGTCATGAACGGCGGTGTGTGGTTTCAGTAGTTTGTGCTGATAAAGAGCTCACACCGGGCTCAGAGTTGACAGAAAATTGCTTCTACATTGAGGTGCATTTTGTTAGTGTGACAAGGTAAGAGGTGATCTTGAAAAGAAATGAAACAAAACAAAGCAGTATCAAAAAAAAAAGTAAATTGAGGAGGAGGATGACTTTGTTTTGTTGCACTACGGAGCCTCAAAGCATCCAGCATAAACTAAAAGCCTCCAAATAAAGAGCAGTTTGCAAGAAATGAAAAACACTTGGAAAAAATTGTTAACTGAATAATTTGGCAAAGCTTTTGAGTCTGTAGAAAGAAAAATGTAACTGTCAAAGTGTTAGAGAGTGTGAGACATGGAGGGAAAAAAGGAAAACGTCTTGATTTGAAGCAGGCGTCGCCTCATCTGTCAAGCATGGTGGCGGTTCTGTGATGGCCTGGACATGTATGACTGTCAGCTGAAGGAGCACGTTGGCTTTTATTGAAAATTTCACAGCGGAGGGAAGTGATGGGATGAACCCAGAGACAGATTTGTCAAAATACACGGACAGCATTTCATCATTTAACTGGATGACATTCATGGAATGAACAGCAGCCAGGAGCTTTTCATGATAAGGAGAAGAGATATTCCTCACTCGCACCTTCACTCTATTAAATATTCCCTCCTTCCACTCTCAAGAAGATTGTGCAAAAGCAAAGATGTCACTTTTTCTAGTCCGATGCTGATCTCTGGTGAAGTGCTTGGTGATAAATTCTTTTGGTCTTATCAGGACGATACAACGACAGCAGACCATGCTCTGGGCACACAAAGGAGACATCAATTCTTCTGGAAGGGACTGCCGTCATGCAACGTTTCCTTCTGACCGCTGATAAGAAACCCATGCATCCTCCAAAAGGACCAAAAGAAGGGACTGCATAACCTTTCTGTGGGTGCAATTTTTTCTGATTCCACTATCTTTCTTTGCATTACATTCCTTCTTTTTATATATTATGTACATTTATTCCTATGTTTTGATAAGACTTCCCACTCTCATTTGATCTACTCAAGTTAGCAAATTGACTCAGATTTGACACTTTCCAGAAGAATATTATCTTCAGTTGAATGTGCTAAAGCAAACCCCTCGAAGAAGAAAAACATACAATGCTGATTTTATTTCACTTTCCTTCAACCTAAGATTTACATCAGTCATCCTATCTACATCTGATGCTGCATTCAAGTTCACGCTCTGTTCAAAGCGATCCACGCCGTCTAAAGTAAAGGTAGGCCTTCCCCCAGATAGCAGCTGATGAACGCCGGGATGCTTTCGGTCTTATCATATTGTGGAGAAGATCTAACCACAGGGGACCGTGCTCAGGATGCACGGGCGAGATGCCGTATCCTCTGCTGTCATGTTACATCCTTCTCATCGCACTGCAGAAGCCAACGTACAAACGAGGATGTCACATTTCATATTTAGACGTCGATTGCAGCTGGAGTGCTTCCTTTGTTCTTTGAGCTGAACTGAGCTGCGCTGCCGTTGTGGTTCTGACTCCAGCATGAATACATATTTGAAATGGAGCATTTTATTTAAGTGCTGGAATCGCGCTGCACTTGCTGGATTTCATCCACATGAGGCAATATTTTTCCAACGATATCTTTTCAGTCTTTGACTTGACAGACTTATTGGGTACCAGTTTGTCATATAAAGGGCTATTTGCTCTCCAGGCTCATTAATTTTGAATGTTCCAGTGTGCTTGTTACATACCTCACTTTTTTTTTTTTCCAATAGTAAGTTTTTATTTACTTTGATGATTTTTTTTTTGTGTGTGTGCAGTGAGTGTTTTATGAGTAATGCTACAACAACTGCATATATAACCAAGCATGTGAGAAAAAAGAGAGCAAAATATTCATTCCAGTGGGTGAGGACATTTAAACACTGTGGTAACCATCAGCCGAGTCACTGAAGTGGGGCGGTTGCTGCATATTCAGAGCGCCGGTGGCTCAGGCGACAACAGCACGACTGGCCGTCTGTCAAAGTTTCCAGCGTTTCGTCGAAGTCTACGGTGAGCACAGATCTGGTTGTGATTACTATAACGGAGACAGTAAATCATGACGCAGCATGAGACTAATTTGTGGTGGGAAAAAAAGACCTGGCCCTTTCTTTATGGAGTCGCAGTTAACTACAAAAGACACATTAACATGTGCGAAAGTACATTTCAGTGGCAGCGAGTCAGAGTGGAACAGCCACAAAAATGAGAAGAGAAATTTACTGTTGTTTTGTGCTTGTTAAACAGTGTGCTTATGACTCACAGATTAAGG
Source organism: Salarias fasciatus (assembly GCF_902148845.1). Taxonomy (NCBI): domain Eukaryota; kingdom Metazoa; phylum Chordata; class Actinopteri; order Blenniiformes; family Blenniidae; genus Salarias; species Salarias fasciatus. The sequence continues at coordinate 19,692,356 of NC_043757.1, forward strand.
TAAACAATTACATTAGGTGTCTCACACCTCTTTCGAACAAGTGACCAGGGTCAGACTGTGGTGATCTGACCAAATTCCATTTATCCCTGTTTGATTTCGATGTAAGTCCGCCAATTAGAGTTCATCCCCGGTCGTGATTAAAAAAGAGGGAGAGAGAGATCTGTACTGGTAGACGCTTATTAAGTTGGAATTGGGCGAAGTCAGACAACACGTCATATATGAGAGTGAAGCTAAACTGGATTAAGGAAAGCAGTGTGTCCAAAAGCACTACTGAACAGACCCAAGTATTCCCAGACCACTCTTCCATCACATTCTATTTGTTATTGTAGTTATGAATCTTTGTGCTTGAAGTGCTTTGAATTTGTTTGTTATCTGTTTCTGTGACTGTCGTGACGTCTTTCTCGCCATGCATGACGGCCTGCCTCCCAACATGCCTTGGCACATCTCCATGTTAATTCCGGGATTGTTCACCGGCGACGAATCTGAAGCCGTTCCTGCTGGTAATCACACATTCGCTTGTCCCCAGCCAGCAGTCAACAAATAAAGCAAAGCTTTTCACATTGAAATCACTCCTGTCTGACCTTCCTCCATCCACCTGGAGGGCTGGGCCATGAATTAAAGTCAGCGTTACACGTCAACCCTTTCATGGATGAAATTGAAAGCCCCTCTTGAATAACAAAGCAGCAAACAAAATGTGAAATGAATTTGACCTCGCATGCATGTTTGGGCCCTGATGTCTGCCCCCTCTTTTATTTTACGAGTCATTACAAAAAGGCCTGACTCATTACTTAACCCAATCTTCTTAATAGCAATGAGGCCAATGAAAAAAAATTGGAAAAATGCAGGATGAATCACTCCTGCTCACCTGTCTGGGTGTTGAGTATTTAAACAAGAGTCCCTCTGTCTCCAGAGCAGATCTAAAGGCATTTAAGTATAAAAAAAAAAAAAAAAAATGTTCCACTCTGGTTGGAGACCAAGTGAGTCAGCGTCAATAAAAGTTTTAGGGTCATCATGTCCTGTGAGAGGCGAACTCCAGCGCTACCAACAGCAGGAGATAAAGCCGGATTGCCTCACATATCATCTCTGTGGGACAGACTGAATGATCACGTCGAATATTTACTTGTGGTTTGTGCTTTGACTTGACCCAAAAGAGCATCCCTGCAGAGTGGCCACAGTGGTGTAGTATAACTAATAGGCATTGTAAAGACGCCTTAATTTTTCAAGTCTCCCATACTACACAAACAATGTTTAGAGAAGTGTGCAGTCTGCCCCTTAATCTGTTGCTGCTGAGATGTTTTTGTCTCTGTTGGCCTGCTTTTCACTTTAACTCCTTTGAATCTACCTCTCTGGGTCAAATGATTCCCTGGCTTCACAGCAGTTCTGCGGTGGCTCCACTAATGGTGCTGTAATTTTGCATCTCTTTGAAGTTCTCCCCGACCGTTGTGTTACCTGAAGTCTGCACTTCTCTGAGGTTTTGGGATGGGGCAGGCTAGCTACCCTCTGCAGCCTAATTAAATGTAATTGCTCTATTTTGTAGTGGTGCCCGTGTGGAGAGGGGAAGCCTTGTAATAAGGGAGATTGCGTGAAGGGTCCGAGGATCACAGACGCCAAAGAGGAGCCACGAGGAGACGATCGGAGACGCTTCCCCCTCTGTCGCCTCCTCTGTCCTGAGCAGACCTAGTCATTACCCCTCCACTCTTCTCGCTCTGGCTCTGTGTCTCCTTTCCTCTCTTTGCTCTCTTTGCCTGTGTTGCTCCTTCATCTTCTCTGTCATCATCACTCTTCCTTCGATTCACAGTCCTGTTTGTGTGCACTAGGAATGTTTTGCACACTATACTCTTCTGAGCCCCATGTGCAATCATTTGCTTTTTTTTTGTTTTGTTTTGTTTTGGGTTTTTTTTTGCGCCTCATCTTAAATGTTGTCATCTGGGAATGACACACCAGAAAGACGAACCCTGAGTGTTTGCGGGAAATGTCTGGTATGATCTCTATGGCATTCCCTCAGGTGGCGTCACAGTTGCGGGTGCAAAAATCTGGAATCCTTGGAATCCTTCAGGCACCTTTGCAAGAACTGAGTCAGACATTGAAATGGGCTGTTTTGCCCCTTGACACTGACTGGTGGAGCGACAGGAGACACATTCTTTCCGGGAGAGAGGAGAGGAAAAAAGAGGAAATTACAGAGCAGGAGGGAGACAACATGACACACAGAGAGAGGGAGCGCCAGCTTGACCGTGACCCGGCGGGATGACAGGCTGACAGGGGATGTGTGATGATGTGTGTGCTGCGGGTACAAAGGTGACTTAGATCCAGGGATAAGAATCATTCTTCCTCTCTGTTGTCTTTCTTTCTGACTGCGGTGGTGGTGAGGGAGGTTTGGCTCGACGGGGGGCATGCTGGGTGCCAGAAAGCCTTACAGTCGGGATGATGACATTCCTTCCTGCTGCATAAGCGCCACACACTCCCTCTGCGTCAGGGCGTCCAGCGATTTGCCTGCTTCATCTTCCTCGTAGACCTCCTCCTCCTCCTCCTCCACCCCGTCTTCTCCGCTCTGTGGTGCCAGTGCGTCTGCCACACGGCCCGTTAAGGCTAATGCGACACAGGCTCCATATCGCATTTCAGCCTCACATGAGCACCCCCCACTACTTCACCCTCCACCTCAACCCCACCCCCATTTCCTCTCCTCAAAGCTGACGAGGCTTGGCCCAGGATGCCTAAATTTGATCGGAGAACACAGATCAATAAAGGCTTCAGGATCCCAAAGCCATCATTTTGTGCTTTATGGTCCAGGAAAGTGTCCACTGAACAATTTCTGTGCTTGGTGAATTAGTTTTGTGGAAATGGATGACAGGAGCCAAGCATAGATGGAGGTGTGTGTGTGTGTGTGTGTGTGTGTGCTTTCCCTGTCAGTGAGAGTAGGGGTCCCCTCAGAAGCTATGATAAAAGTTAAGCAGGGAAACATCAAAAGTGCGGTGGGGAATGAGTGTGGTGAGATCGCACACAGCGCCGGGCCTGCTGTCTTTCTCATGACCTCCCTGTCATGTGGCTTCCATGAGAACCAAACATCCAGCCACAGTTGTTTCCATACAAAACCAAGCTGCTTTGGTGATCCCAACACTTTTTTTTCTCTCTCTCTCTCTCTCTCTCTCTTTTTTTTTTTTTTTTTTCATACCACAAAGCTAATCGTTTGGATGTTTTCTGCATGGCTGCCTTTTTTCTTCATTTTTTTTTTAATGTTATCACATGTGAAACTTTCAATATCACACAAGGTGACCAATTTCATCTCTCGTTTACAAAAAAAAAAAAAAATTAAAATAAATATGCCTTCCACATGTCTTCTTTTCAGGCAAAATCTTATAATCAGTCCTCCAGTCACACATTTGTCACACCTATTCTGGTAAACAGAGTTGAAAGATACTGAAAGGGAAAAAAAAAATCTTCTTCAAAACATCAGGGCTGTGCAGCTACGTGTACTAGTACTCCATAAATCTGCCAACCTGATCATGCCCGCGTTCTAAACAGGGGGCATAACCAATTAACGAGGCCTACACAGTAATTAGCTGTCTGCATGTTGAATAACTCCACACCCCCAGTTCCCATTAGTGGCTTATAGTGGCAGGGGTTCGTAATTATACCATGAATTGTATACGTGCTTGATTCATAATTATACCGTCTATATAATTATAGATCCAGGCTTCCTTCACAACCTGTTTTGACACATTTTTCATCAACTCTTGTGATCAGCGCTATCGGTGTGTAAATGCTGTTCAGTCAGGGATTACTGGAGATCTTTTGGCAGATGTTTTTTTGCTGTTTCCAAACATGGGGTAACAACTGTTTTGGGATGGAAACCCATCAATCTCTTGTTTCTGAGGGCAAAGATCTGCACCCCTATTATAAAATTATAGCAAGATTAGTTTCTATTCATGAGAGGCCAGTGTCGCATTCATTTGTGTTCTATTCTTAGCAAACGTTTCATGTTACCTTGAAGTTGATGCGACTGGATGTGTGAAGTATTTTCATCAAGAAACTGCATATTTTCGAGCCACGTGTCTGCTCTGTGATTAGCGCCTTTTTTGTTCTACGCTCAAAGTATAGTAGGTGCCCTGGAATTAATGCAATTGTTTGAAGTGTAAAGCATCAGATGGCATTCATTTATATGGGATTATCAAATCCAGATGGAGCTATATTTTCCTCAGCATGATTCAAATATCCATCTCTTTGAGTCTGCTTGCAATTAAACCATTCAGTGAATGTTCAACAGCCTGAGAAAAATCTGGTCTTTTGGAATCAGTGGGACACAAAACAGGGTGAGCTGTTAACACCATGAAAGACCACCCCTGATATTGACTGTAAATGATATTATACGTCCGTCGCGGCTCAAGTCTGACATCAAAGCAGAGGAAACAATACAACTCTGACTGCTTTTTGTCCTGTGTGAGAAAACTGGGAGTGTTTTGAGTGCTGAAGCGCTAATCTCTTCTTTGGATACACAACAGCGCTGGCATTCCTCAAAAGGCAGACTGTAAGAAATTCAGTCAATCAGGAGAACGACGGAGACCGTGCCGGAGGACCAATGAAAACTGCATTATAGCACACTCCAGATGTTTGGTTTGTTCAAGAATAACAAGTTCCTGTCAAAAGCTGCCCTCTGGCAACACGGGGTTGTAATTTCAACCCTATTAAGATGCATTAGTGTTAATTTGTTTAAAGACAAGGAGTTGTTGTTTTGAAGAAGAAGGCCCATTGTTTTGAGGCCGGGGTGTGGACAGCACCCTTTAGATTTATCTGCAAATGCTGGCAGATGAAAACATCAATTCTTAATGAATGGAAAATGTCTGTGTGCCGCTGATAAAAAAAAAAAGAGCATGCCCACAGGTGCAATTAATTTTAAGATGTTTGCTTTGTGGGTGAAAAGAAGAAAGACGTGAAATGTGTACATGTTTTCTCATTAAAGAGAAACCAACTGACAGTATTAGGACTGTCTGTGATACAAATCATGTTCTCACCACATAATGAGGTGGTATAAATGTGTTTATTTGAGATGACATGACTAATTCCAGTGAGAACAAATCTGCTGTGTATCTTTCTCATGAAGTTGAAAAGGTTGAAAAGCTTCTGATCAGCTGACAGCTAGCTCAAAAACCTTCATTAAAGTCTCTCTTTTATTTCCTTTCACTTTCAAACGCTGTATTTACAGTCGCAAAGGTATAAATAACATAAGATTAACCAGAAAAGGATGATAAATCACAGAGCGAAGGACCAAAAATATGATAAAGGGACCATTTGAAATCATTTCAGCGGAATGAGTTTTCCACAAGGACGGCGGCGGTGGACCACTGAGTACTGGATGACATTCAGCAGGGTCAGAAGGGCAACATCTAAATGAAATAAATAAATTAAATAAAATACATTTTGGCCTCTCTCATTAGAGTGCAGAGCACCGTGGGGACTTCCTGGGTTAATAACTGGGATGAGGTTTGCATTACTTTGTGTCTCAGCAGCAGGAGAGGAACACAACCCTTTAATACAGCGGCTTCAATTACACCACATCAGGAAAACGATGTCCCCTTAGATCCCATTAAAAAAATAATACTGCAACCACCGTGTGTGTGTGTCTGTGTGTGTGTGTGTCTGTGTGTGTGTTTGCGAATACGTAAGACAGAGACAGAATTCTCTTTATGATTCTCTAGTCATGACCCATGGCACCCTGAGGACAAAAAATGAGGCACCCTCCCACACACACACACACACACACACACACACACACACACACACACACAAAGGGCAAAGACTTCTTTGAGGATAAAACTATAGTTAGGATCTTTCAACAAATAAAAAAACTTCAGTTTCAAACAGGGTGGAATCTTAAACCTATGTGTCTCTCTGTCAAGTGTTTTCCCTCGACTCATGTTGGCAGAAGTTTCTCCCTCGCAGTGGACAAATGAGGAAAATCACTTACTGGAAAAACTGCAGTTAGTTTCTTCTTTGTAATTTTTGCGCCGTGTAGCGTCAAACCGCAGGTTGCGCCGGACACACTGGCGGGGCTGTTTAGAGTAAGCTCAGAGTAAGCCTGCAGGAAATTAATGTAAGTCGATGCATTGTCCCCACAAGGCTCAGAAACATAAACTCTGTGTGCATGCGTGTTTGTGCAAATATGGTTAGGGTAAGTAGAGTGAGACATTTTTTTTCTTCCTCTCGTACTCAAAATGCTTCTGGACCCAGAGATTTGACAGAGTTGTCCTTTAGCCAGTGCCAGGAAGACTGATGTGTTTAAAAGCTTTAACATCTGTTAAATTGCTGCCATTGATAATCATCACAACTACCGGCAAATTGCTGCATCTTATCATGGGCAATTAACAAAATACGGAACTTCTAAAACACCCTCCGGCTGTCCTTTCGCTTCCTAAACTTCTCTCTTTCTTTTCCCCTCTTGCTGTCAGCTGCGCAGACATATGTGGCCTCATGTTAGGGAATGCCTCTGTGAATACCCATTGAAGGAAGCTATTTTGCCAAATGCCAAAGCCATTGGGTTGCTTCATATCCTGTCAGATAAGCAGCCACAAAGGGCTCACTTTCCCCCCACCCCCCCGACTCCCAAACCGCTCCGAGCATCTCGACATCCTCCTCTCTTCCTTCCCGCGTCCCCTCCTCCTGCTGCTCCAGTTAGTTGATAAAGAGTGGTGTAATGTCAGGAAGGGCACACATTCCTCAAAATGTGGTCACAGATCTCTGAGGAGCGAGGTTTAGGTGGCGGTGTGTGTGTGTGTGTGTGTGTGTGTGTGTGTGTGTGTGTGTGTGTGTGTCAGATCAGAGGGATGGAGAGGGTGAATGACAGAACAGTGACACAGCATGTGGCAAAACCGGAAGACTGAAACAAATCAGGATGGATTTTCAAACAACAGTTTGTTCATTTCATTCCGGTTTCCTTGCTGAATAAAGGTTAAATGAAGAAAAGGGTAGATTGTGAAATTCAGAGCTCAGGTTGTTGTGCAAGCAACTGAAGCATATCAAATGGTCATAATCAATTAACAGCTCCCTCTATTGTCTGTAGTAAATATGGCAGGCAGTCAGAGGAGGTCAGGGTGGGTGTTTGAGTCAAAAAACATGAGACCCTGTTTTTACTGGAGACTACCGTTCATCCTCCACAACAGGTTTGACAAATGATCACTCTACATTTCCTGTTTTTGACAGACTGTTTTCACAGCAACAGGTGCTTTATTAAAGCCCTCATTTTAAAAGATGTACCAGTGTCTCTAACCATTAAAATGTGTATCTAATTCAAACAACACCGAATGAACACTTTTAAATAATATTATTCCCTAAAGCTGAATTCATGAAAATATTTAATATGATTCTGTTGAACAGATTTGCTATAAATCCAGCTTTTAGTAAGGTGTGAATGCTCGGGTTTGTTTGAAATATTCAGGGTGTGCTCTAATATTTAAGCCACCCCATTAACCTATTTTAGTCGCGCAAAACCTTTACAAAGGAATAATTTATGGCGGAGCAGCACTGGATCGCATCAAACTGTACAAGTGTACCCTGTGAAGTAACCTTGGAGTGTATGTGGTCATTCAAGTTGGATTGTGGTTCAAGGCAAACATGAGACATGTCCTGACTGGACTGGATTTAAACCAGCAATAATAAATCTAAACTTTACAGCACCTGTCATATGACTCGAGCTCAAAGCGCCTCAAATTATAAAGAAAACAAATTTACCGTACGCCGTCATAAATGAGCCACTAATTTGTTTATTTCAAATGAATCAGCTATTCTCCTCAGTGGAAAAACAGCGGAGGTCCAGACTTGGCAGCGACTGCAACGCCTCACAGCACAACATTCAGAGTGCATCGAGTTAAAAAATGAAACTTTATGTTGGTTTAAACGTGGGAGTCAACAGTAGCACACTCTCCAAGTCTTTCAGCTCGATTGTAAATGACACAGGCTGCGCAACAAAAATGCTTTTGTGTCTCCCATGAGTTTTAAAACCTCCCATGAGACAACAGTTGGATGTCTCAAAAACAGAACTCTCTATAAAAAGCAGGCTTGGTCCTGAGTGCCAAACCATTGGTAGTGTGCTGAGGCACTCAGCGCGGTACACAGGCGTTAATTGCCTGGTTGCTTGTAACTTGGAATCCTTTTTTTAATGCTGTTGTTTTTGTAAACAGGGTTTTTTTTTTAAGGGATTGTAAACACCTGTGTGCTGGAAAATATGGGACTGGGACGCTCAGATGCTATGAAAGCTGATAAGTCAAATTCTGTCCATGTGTTTGTTCACGAACTGGTGATCTGGGTTATCTCACAGGAGCTTTGTGGTTCTTGATGTCCATTTGGAGATCGTTTATCACTTTATTCTCTTTAATCTGGAAGTCATGCTTTGGTTTCTTACTCATCTTCAAATCCGGGTCTGAAAAGTGTCTCCAGATGCTCCAGCTGTTGTGAGTGACATCGAGAGAACAGGAGGAAACAGTCCAATAACAATGGGCACTGGCAAAAAAATATTGTGCAGTAGACTTTTAGTTTCAAGACTCAAAATCAAAAGATGTTTGTTTTTTTTTTCCCCATAATTGAAATCATATTTCAGTTCTTGTGTAAATTCTGGTCTGTTCTCGGTATGTTGACTGCTTTAAAACATTTTACAGTCCTTGTTTTCATTTTTCTCATATTCACACATTCTCGGGTTGTCAGCATGAGCTACTTCGCTTTAGCCTGTCCTGCTGACTCTGCAGATTTGCCGGCTATATGTAGGACTAGCACAAACCGTGTTGCATATGAAGCCTTCCCAGTTTGGCTCCTATCAAAATGGCTGAGATGTTTGTGGCTTTGTGATTAAGCTGTTGCAAACCACACAGCCCAGGGAGAGTAAACCCAACATTTAAACCGAAACTCAGATACAGGCAGCCTGGGCAACAACAGTGGCATATTAGTAATTACGCCAAGACAAAATGTCCGTCATTTGTGTGTATCCCACATTCAGGCAGTTCGGCTTCTCGGCACATGGTATTAAGTTTGGGAGGCTTCGGGGGGTTCGGGGTAATGCTGTGCAGTCATTTGACAGCCTTGAATTGTCTGGAGGAATTAAAATAGCTTGCTGTAAAACTGGCTCATGTGATTATTGTTGAGATTTTCTGTCATTGTGTTACTTTAAGGCTTTGCTTCTATTTTTTTATGTGTGTGTGTATCCTCTTTTCTATATCATTCATGATCGAATACAGATCACTTGGTTGTTGGACTTCAAAGTGAACACCAATTGGATATCAGCTGCACCATTACCTATCAAGTCCCTGTGAATCCCTTTTTTGACCCAGAGGGACCTTGTCTAGAGGGGGAAAATAACCCATCTGTCCAGCAAATGTTTCCATATGGACATAAAGAGTGAGGCGCATTCTTGTGGAAATGACGGCAAGTCCTTTAATCTAAGAGACATAATCAATAAATGATAAGGCCTGTAGCTGCAGGCTAAAGCGGTAGTTTGAAGATAACTTAAGACAAGATCCGTGATGGGACAAAGTGGGGGTGGTGGGGATGATGTTGAATTAAAACATTATGCACGGAGGACTGGAGTTACTTGCTTAGTAATCAGGAGTCCCTATCAGCTCTTAAGATCACTTCCTGCGAGCTTAGCTCAGTCGTATTCAAGTGATCATTGTTTTATCTGGAAGGAATGCTAATTAGAGTGGTGGAGAAGCTAGCCCTGGCTGGCATTACCAAAATACACTCTGTGGTCAGTTTAAATGAGACAATAGATGCCTTCAGAACAACTATTATGCAAAGGAGTACCAATTGGGAACGCAATTTCCGTCTCGCAAATATTTACCAACAGCTGAAGACAAGGGAAAAAAGCTCAACAGGCAGCTAGCATGGCTAATGACTAAGTATAGAGAAGAGCTGAAATGTACATTTCAGTGACAGGGGGTTAGACTGAGGTTTCTGAGTGCGATTCAAGCCCCTCGGGAATGTGCTGAGTATGACTTCTGATGCGCTAGATAACCGAACTAATGGGCATTTTCAATCAGCATGTCAACCCAGATTTCAGCAGTGATTCAAAAATAACACCAAGCGTGGAGGGAGGTTTTAGGCTTGGCTTTGATTTCATGGGACTATAGGTTTCTGGACCAGAATTACATCTGAGTGCCAGTAGAATTTGTTCATCTCTGGAGCTGTTTCTAATGATATGGAATGACCCAGACGGGTGCTACTGGTTGTAAAGTCTCTAAAAATAGAGATGCTTATTTGCAATACCACATTTGGGCCATGCACACAGTGAGTGGCAAACTGTGACACCAGGCAAGGAGTCTAATTTTCCCTCTTTTACGGTTATTGCTGAGAATCCACTCGAACATGCCAGGCAGCCTTTGAAATAATACATTTGGAAATATATAATTTAGCCATCGACTTGTAACAAACACCGACTGTAAGGATTTGGAGCTCCGTGGCATTTACATTATGAGCCTATCTTCAGTTTTTCAACGGTAAATTTAGCTTTCAAGTGTTTCTTTTTCATGACCTGCTGTAGGCGCCTCTATCTGTGTAAAAATAGTAAGTTTTAACGTGAGGACTGCGTTTTGAGGATGATGTGGAATGTATCCAGATGCATAAGTGCTTTGCGATTTGTAAAAGCAAAAAGCGTTTGTGAGATCCTTTTGATGTCCACAGTTTATCAAATTATGGTAAGACATGTCATACGCGATAAACGTAATTCTTTGTCTCTGGCTGCGGCCGACTGAAAACACTGGGGTGTGTACGTGTGCGTGATTTATACCTTTCTCTTAAAAGTCAACTGTGAGAGTGACAGTAATATGATGTTTCCCACCCACAACGGAGGAACACACACAGTCAGCAGCCCCGGCATGGCTGTTTGCTGTGGCTATAGGGTGTTCCCAATCGTTTCCTTACCCACAGCACAGACAATGAGCTTACTGTATTTATCAAGGGTTGGTTCTGTGAGAGAAAATAGGAAAATTAAGTGCATTTTATTTTATTTTGTTGTATTGTCTCAGAATGTTCTTTGAAGGAATTTTGCAGTCGAGGAGTATTTTCAGATGTTTTCGGCCTGATCCAGGCAGACAGTGTGAGAGGGCCTGCAGAGATAAATGAACTTGACCACTTTGCTCATTTGCGTCTTCTTGGTGTTTCCTTTTGTCAGCTCATTTAGAACTCCTTAGATGTTGGTGTAAACAAATCAACATTTAGATAGTGTACTAATGTGGCCCTGAGAAGACCCTCTGAAGATAACTACCTTTGATATGACCCCCTGCAACTCACACTGCCCCCAGCTTAGCCTCGCCAGCAGGGGCAAGACAATCCAATCCATTTGCCCCCAGGAGAGATCAAAGCTCCCCTTCATTCTATTACCACAGGCTCCACCTTTGAAAAGCCCTTACACAAATGAGGTTGCCCATCAGCTATTGTCTTTGGTGGGTTTAAAGGCAGACTTTTTGAAAGGATTGGGAACAAGCACGAACATTAAAGAGTTTCGGTGTCGGAGGAGGCGAGATTGGCTGGGGGAGGCAGGATGGCATGAAAGGAGGTGCCAAGTAGTGAATGCTCTGATTAAAACCTGATGAGTGTTAATGGTTGAACCGCTGGGGCCATTACTGTGGCTTTGTCTGATAGGATGCTTCCCTGTTGAGTTAAGGTATGCCTTTTCACAGCTACTGGGGCTTTTGATGCTGCTTGAGCAGAGACGTGTCTGAAGCAGACACACTCATGTCCTCAGACGGATTTTTCAATAAGTACAAAATTTAGAAACATCTATTTCCTGCTCCAGTCTGTCTGCTGCGAACATACTGGATTAAGCACGCTTACCAGCGATGCCTTCTGATTGTGCACTCTTACACTGGGATTTGCCAATCGCTGGTTAAACTGTCTCTCCACAGTCCTAAAAGTTATTTTTCAAAGTATAAGGTTTCTGTGGTCACTTGTACTCAATCAGCTGTGCTAATTGACTGTGACTCTGCAAGTCTGCCATCTTTCACTCTTATATAACTGGATATAACTTTATTTTTTACTGAATAGCAACTCAGTCTGCATTACTTTTCCACCAACTCTCTCGCTTTGCAATATTTTTTTTTTTTTTTTTTTACCTCTTCGAAAACTTTGTAAATAATGAGTAAATTATATGTGTGAAGCAGCTTTGAGCAATGTGGTTGTGGCTGAGGCAGACTTTACATAGCAGCCAGGAGCTGAGCCAGCTCTGGCCCTTGTCCTAGCCCCAACCCCACGCCGCCAAGCAGTGAGCTTCTGGACCAGCCATAATGAAGAGTATGCATTTTTATCCCCAGCTGCAACTCAGCCTCCTTCCTGGTACATCTGTTCAATCCCAGCCTGGCAGAGCAGGCAAATGTTGCATATTGGGGCAGTATTTGTTTGTGCTGAAGTGGTTCCAGATGTGCGCACAACGAATATGTTACACACAGAGGGACTGCAGAGAGCCGGGGAATCCACCTGAAGGATACAGGTGAAAGGAGGATGCGAAATGTTGTGGCTGTGTCGCCATTAAGGCCAGCTGCCTCCGTTTATTCCAAAAAAAACAAAAAAAACAAAGTGGTAGCATAAAGAAAATGTACATGCATGAGTTCAGGAAGCAACCAAGCATAACAAAAGCACCGGGTGTTGTGGTGAAGTATCACTCTGCTTCCACTGCAGTGTTACTGTAATAGGCAGCTGATGCAACTTAATATACAACCACTTGTTTTGCTTCTAGTACAACGCACTCAAAGATTTTTTAGACCTTTAAAGCTGAATTCAAAGCAGCCAAGTTTCCTTCATGTGGTAAATTGCGGACTCAAAGAGATGACTTCATCAGAGACAGACCTGAGACCACAGCAGGGATACCGAGAGCAGATGGAAGCAACACCAGGATGAATCAAACCCCTCATCCGTTAGACTGCCCTGGCAAAACAAGCCTGCTGTCACAGCCCGGTCCCCACAGCTGTAGTTCTAGACTGGCATGTTTCTGAAGGCGCAAGGACAAAATCATATCTACATATCTGTCATTGGAAATGAGTGGAATTATTATCATTTTTAAATGTTCAGCAGTAACAAACACATGTGTCTGCTGGTTGTCTTGTCTATCCTTGGTATGAATACAAACAGAGCTGGCATGGCCTGGCACACCGACCTATTCACAAGTAATGTCCCAATGGTCTGACCCTTCAAGAAATCATCAAAATACTGTAATGACTGACATCCTCATTCGACAGACTGTAAACACGGAGGAGGTTCTACTTTTACTGCTAAACCAGTTGACTGGGCTTCCATGAAAAAGGGAGCAGCTCTACTAGCAGGGTTGGTCCAAAACACCAGACGTGCTCAAGTCTTCAGTTTGACCAAAAAACCACTTGGTGTTAGGAAAATGATTTTAGATGGCCCACAAGTTTAATCTAAACCTCGAAAGACCTCCAGTAGCAAAGTGTAGAGGCTTATCAATACTTGGTCAGATGAACTGATTTTGTGGTTGTTTGTGGTCGCCCATGAAAACTATTCTGTTTTTCGCCCTTACAACCCGGTCGAAGTGAAATCAACCCATGTTGACATTTGACCCCAAAGAAAAGGCTCTAGGCAACACACACATTGTGAAAACTTGTGACTTTTCCTTAAATTGACCGAAAGTCCAAAAAAAAAAAAAGAAATAGACATAGATTTTTTTTTTAAATTGTTAATTCTGCTTTTTCAGTACAAATTTTTACAAGTGCTTCATATTTTTCATGCTGAGGCTGGGCCCAATTTGTTTTGAGGACATTTAGGTCCACCAGTCAGGTCAATTCAAATTATGTTTTTAGGTAAACTTGAAACTGTAAAACTCGTTCTTGCCTGAGTGCATTTTATTGTTTAAGACTGATGGAGTTCAGTAGGATGTTCAGCTGTCTCCACAACTTTCCATGTTCCCATCAAAAACCCTCAACATCGAATAAAAAAGAAGTAAGCTGCTTTAAGAACCTCCTAAAATAAAAAAGAAAATTTAAAAAATCAACTACTTATGAATGTTAGCAACTGTATTATTTGCACATCCTAAATAAATCACTATGGTCCGTTTCATTTTGTATTGGCATTATCAAAGGGTTGAATTTTTATGAAAGTTAAAATGCTATGTGGGTTTTTCGAGGAATGTGAATATGATGAATCAATCGTGGAAAATTAATGAGCAGAATTCTGTTTTTGCGCGTGCTTTTTGAGTGCAGAGGGGAAGTGAACAGAACCAGGTGAAGGTGTGAAAGTTTTCTGTTTTTCCTGGACTATATCGGTGTGAAGGCAGGCTTAGGGCGCTTTCACACCAGGATAATCCTTGGAAATGTCTTTTTGAACGTTCAGTATCTCACTTCAGCACCTCAGACGCTTTTATTGTCAAGTATCTCTTTGTTCTCTTGGCACATTTTATACCTTTGAATTAAAAATCTATGCAAAGCCCAATCCAGCGGCAATGAGAAAAAAACACACTGCACAAACACACAGTGAGAAGTGGAATGTAATATGAAACTAATTAAAGTACAGCGCGTCATCAGTTCACTATGAAAAGCCTTGTTTCCCCTCTCGCATTGACATCACCCTGGAGTTAAGTCAGTGGAGCAAACCTGTTCTCCACCTGCTTTCACACACTCAACACATTGTGCTCAAAGAGTTGTCTTTTGTTTAATTATTATTTCCCAAGTGCCGGGAGATTTCCCTGTATTGCTCAATCGAGCAGATTGTCATCACACACAGATGAATGGCGAGCATTGTGTTCCTCTTCCATAAAGTGATCAGTGCCAGCACCCAGAAGTTTGACAACACCCCCCCCTGTAAATTTCTGTTTACATAAGCGCTTGGTTTTTGATCCGAATATTCATTCCAGGAGTATGCCATCTCTTTCATCTGATGAAATAGCATGCGTTGCCTCTGTGTACTTAGCCTTGTTTCTTCGTTTCTTTTACCCTTTCATCTCCGACGATCCTCTCATGAGTTTGTTAACTCAGGGATGTCTGTCAAGGGGTGTTTGGCAGCAGTGTGTTAGAATAACAATTGCAGATACACTCGGCGCTCAGGCAGATAAAAGCTTTATTGTAACTCCAAGATTGTGAAGAGAGATTGCACATTTTAAGACACCGGTATAAACAAATTCCTGGGTTTTATTGCCCATTAAATGTTATTACGATGAAGTTGAACTTGTACAATATCTTACCAGCCAGATCACAATCTCATTTGTTTGGATTCTGCAAATAAAACAGCACAGCGGAATGAACAGAGCCAGACTGTGCGAGCGTAAACCAGTATTTTCCTGAACTATAGCATGCATGTGTGTTGTTGAGATAAATGTTTGCTGTAGTTACATGTTTCCAGTTTTCTGGAAGCGTACGCTAGCATGAAAACGCATGCCAGCAGAAGTGCTGATTCATTCTTGTGGTATGACAACACTCGCTGTTGTTGGTTGGGATGCCACTGCGTGGGCGAGTGTGCTTTTACTCCAAACGTCTCACACCCCAAGATTCACCCCCCGTGAGGGTGTGTGTGTGTGTGTGTGTGTGTGTGTGTGTGTGTGTGTGTGTGTGTGTGTGTGCATGTGCAGATGTGTCAAAGCTGTCAGGGTGGCATGTGGGGACCTGACTGCTGCGTGGTGCTGCTGTTGTTGTCGTCATTGTTGCTTCTCTGGAGTCCAGTAAATGTACAGAGCTACGTGTGGAAGGCACACACACACACACACACACACACACACACACACACACACACACACACACACACACACACACACAACCTGGCCTTCCTGGTGCTTGGGCACATGCCTGTGGCCTGTGTTAGCCTGTGGTTGGCGTAATGATGACAGGCTCTCTCTCTCTCTCTCTCTCTCTCTCTCTCTCTCTCTCTCTCTCTCTCTCTCTCTCTCTCTCGCTCTCTCGTGCACACACACACACATGCACGCAGATTCCAGGACCCCCACAAACATGACTTGGCTGAGCTTGCTTGGTATATTGTGCTGCTGCTGACAATGCTCCCATTACTCTTAATTACCCTGAGGAATGGACACTAAATTGTTTAAATGGAGTATGTGTCTCTCTGTCTGCCTGCCTTGTGGTCAACGTGCCTTTTCTCAACAGTGGCGATAGAAATATTCAGATTGTTTACTTCAGTAAAAATAGCAATACCACAATGCGAAAATACTCTATTAAACCAAAATGCATGTCGACAGGTCAGATATAACTGCTAAATTGTGAAATATTATCCTGGTATGATCAGTATTATAATTCTTTGCAGATTGAAAGGCTTCTGGCACAGTTATACTGTATTATTTCGGTAGTGTTGTGCAATTTCTACTTATCGCAAATTGTGCTTCAAGTTTCTTTTGAAAAGCACATTGTTATTTTCACAGGCTCTAATAAACAGTGTGGTTTTACTGCATGCTTTAGAAACCTTTTCTCATCAAAATCAAATTAACCCTTTGGATTCAGTCTCTTCTTGCCCATAGTTTATTGACTTGAAGCACAAAGTTGTTACTGTTAAACAGACAATATGAAACTGAAGACTGTTTCATTCTCTTTATCTTTATTCAATATTAAAAGATTAAGAAACATAAATCAAAATAGTGTTTCTAAATTAAGTGGTGTTCATTTTTTTCTCGGTCCATGGACGTTTGATTTAACTGACTGTCCATCTGTTAACATGTAAAAACACAATGTGCATTATGTAGCTAGACATCAGTTCCTCTGCTTTACAGGTTGTTATGTTGTTAACTTGATCCAGATAATTTAGAGACAAACACATCAGATAAGCACTTGTGCTACTGTCCTTAGTTATTTTTTAACCACTCATCTTCAGTGACAGGCAACACGACCTTGTTTGCTTTTGACAAACTTCAGACTAATGTCTTTGAATGTAAACAGATGAGGAGGTTATTCGACTTGGTCCCATATCAAGAGGGTCCTGTGCTTCTTTTGATCTGAGTAGTGGATCATGCAGAAAAGTACAGTGATTTCCTCAACATCTTCTAATCTAAATAGGTCTAATTACAGGCACCAAGGTGTATTTGAGTGGATTCATTGCCTACATATTAGAGCACATCCAGCCATTGCTCAACAGCCAGGAAGCGGGATGTGCTATGCAATTGGAGAGAGACAGAGATCCCAGATCCTTTTTTTGGATTGCGTCACAAAAAGTGCTGTGGTGCACCTCATTTCATGAAGCCCTTGTGTAGATTGAGTAAGATGAAGTAATTAGAGGCTTTAGCTTGGGCAGCTAGCTATCTGCTCTGCTGCACATAAAGGCAGGGAAGTTATAATTAGAAACTAGCCAACACCAAAGCTTTAGGTGGCAAACATGTACCAGGATACATGTTATTACCTCTTTGCAGTTATCATTTGATATGACCACATCCTGTCTTGTTTTCAAAGTTGATCTAATGACATGACCTTGCTTGACCAATCCTGTGCTCACATAACAGGATGTGGCCTGGTAAAGCTGTAGTAATGATTCATTAAGGAGGTTTTTTTTTTTTTTTTTTGGATGTATTTTCCCAGCATAGTGGAGCAGTTCTGTGTTTGGGATGCGTAATTGGGACAAACAATAAAACCATCCACTCCTAAAAGGTCTTCTTATGTTTCTTGCAAATAAATAAGTCAAGCAAGCTATACCTTGAGGGAAACCTTTGGTTTTATGATGGCAAATTAGAAAAAATGACAGTGCAGAAAGAAGGACTATGATTACATTTAATAAAACAAATATATTTTACATTTTTTTTATAAAACAATATACATGCAGCACCACGTCTGTATAATACTGGTGTTGACTTAATTCTGTTAAGTGCCACTTCCAGGATATTTACAACACAGTAATTTACTGCAAAAAAACGTGGCTTGAAGTTTCATAAAAAGAAACAAAACAACTCTGCCATTACTGACAGCGAGAATCGATCTGCCCAATACTTCTGACATGTCACTTCCTAACTTCCGACTCTCCATCTGTTGATGGGGAATTGGATCAGTCCATCTTGCACCGCCGTATCCCTCTGGGTGTATCACTTTTCCAGGAATCTTGTCTATCCTTCCGGGTGATGTGTTTGTGTCAGCAACTTTGGCAGGAAGGAATGTCTTAGGTGTTGGACATTTATCTGTGTGTGTGTGTGGAGGGTGTGTGTGTGTGTGTGTGTGTGTGTGTGTGTGTGTGTGTGTCAGCATCTGTGGTGTATGCAAGGCTGAAGTGTTTGTCAGTGTCTGTGACTGATTTATGGGTTTTGCAGGGTGTGTGTGCTCCAGAGTCTGTTGTCCATGCGTTTGTGTCAGCGTCTCTGACAGGTGTGTAGGTTCCGGGCGGCAGTCCTGCTGATGCCGTGATCTCGCTCTCCCTTCTCCGGTCGACAGGTCAGCCCCTCGCCACAGTCGCAGCGCTGGAACAACTCCAAGCCGTGGTTGCCTTTCCTGCGGTGGCGCGTACACACCTGGCCCTCTGTCAGCACAGGCTTACAGATGCGAGACCAGAAGTGTCTGGCGCAGCACAAACCATCCGAGCAGTCTGCCGATCTCAGGCAACTATCCCCCTCTTGTCCTGGAGAAAGGAGAGAAGAGAGGAGATGTAAATAACCTACATGAAACAGATTGATAACTTCTCACTTCTCCGCAGAGGAAGGATTGTTGATTCCTAACAGAACACTCACCTTTGACAGCGTTGGGATGATGACCCTGGGCACTGGAGGTTTTCTTGCCATGGTGCTCGGTGGTGTGATTGTGTTTGTGCCCACCAGTGGTGATGGATGGCTCTGTGACAACCATGTCATTTGCATGGCAAACCCCTGAAAAGGTCACAGAGCAAAAGGAGAGTGCATTTAGGGTCTGTATCAACCACAATTATATATCAGCTGGTGATGAATGTGCATCACGAGACAAGGAGACATACAGGATAATGCAAGTAGTCTTGGTTCGGGAAAATCAGCAAGAGCCTTGTAATTATAACTGTCAGTAATTATTTTAAGTGAGATGTATCTGCTTACCATTGCTGCAGCGGTTTCCTGCACAACACATGGAGTCCCTTGTGCAACGCTTCCGGCTCTTACGGCACGGCAGACAGGCGCCTCGAGCATCGTTGCAGAATTCATCACCTCCGCAGTCGTCGTCAGCCGCACAAACACCTGACTGCTGAAATGACAACGAAAACAAAAGCAGCGCGTCACAAAACGCGGCGTTGATCTCAGCGCGAGACGGACTTTCGCCGTTGCGCACCGACTTCGCTTTTACGCACGGAGGAGTTGGTTACCTGCAAGGTGTCCGGCGGTAATTTCTGCCCAATACTGCCGGGAGGGGACGTGCGCGGACTTGGACTGACAAGGTCGGTGCCTTTGCCAGCGGGAGCACCGGGTAAGTTTTTGATGGCGTTGGAATTCATAAGAGCAGCGCCCGCGTAAACCTCCCCAAGGTATCCAAACAGCGTGAGGTACACAGCCAGGCAGCGGCGCGCTGACGGCATCTTCATGATTCACCTCTTTTCAATCCACCAACAAACACACGCGCACAAAAGGGGGGGAAAAAAATCCGTTTGCTGTTAAATAATTGAGCGACAAAGTCCAAAGCGGGCCTCGGATCCTGAATCCCAAAGTTTCCAGAGAGTTTCAGCGCGATTCTTGGAAGTCTCCTGACTCTCAGTCCTGGGATGATCTCTTTATACATGTGGACCTGTTTGTCTTCCCGCCCCTCGCTGTGCACAACAAAGGCGGAGGGGTGGAATTTCAAACAGAGCCCCACTGTACGGAAATGGCCTCTATTCTCCCTGCACAGGAGACTGGTTTCACTGACCTGCGAAGTCTCAACGCGCATCACACACAGATGCACGTTTCATCTAAATTATTTAATATAAGAATATCAAATGCACTCTAGCTCCTTCCCATTCCACAGCATGACAGGAGCAATTGCCAAAGTTTGCCACCACTGAGATTTATTGTTTTTTATTTCAATTTTATTCAATAAATATCTAAAAAAAAAAAAAAACAATGCCAGGAAGTCTTATACTTTTATTATAATATTCCGTTTAAACAAAGTCAAAGGTGAATCTTTATTGATTTGTTAAATGATTAAAACTATTTAATTTCTTCACAAAACTTAATTATTTGTTTAGAATATGTTGGTGACTTTTCGGAAGCTTTTTTTTTTTTTTTTTTTTTTTACTTTGGGGCCGTTTCACACTGTGGGGGTCTTGCACGTTACTTTTTTCATACCTGCACGTCTTTGTAAAAGCTGCTTGGTTATTCCCTCTTCTTTGACATTCAAGCCACTGCCCTTTGGCTGTGTGAAGATCCTGATTGAAGTTCCCTGCGTCGATGAACTACTTCATTTGATCCCTCTGATTGCAAAGGGGGCAATTATCCTCCAAAGTGTGCGTGATTACACCGGTGGCGGACATCAATGTGCGGGATATGCAGGCCATTAGGAGTTGTGAAAAGTTTACCGAATTAATAGACTTCCGTGGAGAGGCCCTTCAGGACTGGCTGGCACTTTGAGATTAAAGGAGACTCTGATGTGTCCTGCTCTCTGACCCTTCTGGCTCCACCGCTGCAAAAAAAAAAAGCGCAACCTGGGGGATGTGCTTATTTAACAACAGTCAAATAGTCTCAAAATGTGTATTCTGGATCAATCTTACAATCAAGTTTTTGTCGTTTTTTTTCAAGCCTCAGATAAGTGCAAACTTAAACCACCTTACAATACAGTTCTGAGGGATTTTCAGAGATTTATTCTAATATCAAGCAGGACGCTCCTGGAAACTATCAGCACTGACTGTCTTATTATCTCCGCCTTCAGTTTGTCAGTTTTAGAACAGTTTGTGAGTCAAGAAGCTTTTCAGAGTTTGTCTAAATTCATTATTTCACTTATTTGTCTCTGCAGCCCTCCTTGGAGGACGAGTCCACAGGTGATGAAGGGGCGAGCTGGAAACGAGCTGTTTATTCTGTACGGAGACGTTTTGGCACTTGGACGTCATCTGCTGGTCTTACAGCCTCCCTTTTGGCTGTCTGCGTGCGTGCGTGCATGCGTGCGTGCGTGCGCATTTAGGAGATGCGCATCGTACGTATACCTGACAAACACACGCGGGCACTTTGCGCGTTTCAATTGCTGCATATCTTTTGAAGTGGAGCTTTTATCTCCACTTTACTAAATGTCAGTGCTGGTAAGGTGAGCTCCTTTGATGCACTTTGATCCCTTTTGATCTTGACAAAGTGTCACCCTGTTGTTATAGCTGGAGCCATTTCCCTGTCCCCCCAAACAGATCTGTTGTGCGAAAAACACGGGAGACCAGACAAGCTGAATCATCTGCACTTACTGCTAAGTGGACGACATTAGCCCCTTCACGTGATTATTAGATATCCGGGAACTTAAACCAGTTCAGATCAAACTGGGCACTCGTGTGTAGAAACATTATTCTTACCTGTAGCGCCCTCCAGTGGCAAATACCACCAAACTGCAGAATAAACCCCCCCCCCCCCCCCCCCCAAGGATGTTTCAAATAACTGAGACGAGCACGACTCAAAATTATGTTTTTACTCTATAATTTTAAAAATCTTACACGTGGCACTCTGCAAAATGAATTTACAGCAGAATAAAGAAACAACAGAAACACAAGGCCGATACCAGAAGGCAGTCAAGAAAGGTCAGAACCAGTGGTGTGGGAAGGGATGAGATACATAAGGCTTTTTGACAAACATGTTCTGCCCTCAACACAGTAAAATACTTAGTGTCTATCTACAGAATTCATATTTTTGTCATTTTTTTAGGTCTCTGTCAACAATTTGATATAATTTTCTGGGATGACGGATGACTGATGAGCTTGAAATAAAACACTGAAGTGAGAATTTATGAGCGATGCCTTCATACAATTTAAGATTGTCAACAGTGGTAAACAAGAATACGGGTTTTTAATATTTTCGAAATGTTCAAAGCTGCAATTCATTCTTGCCATCTCCGGATGCTTATAGCTCATGATGGATGGATGAGATCTCTGAGCTACGAATAGTGCTTTCTGCTGTTTCATATCAGGCTCTAGAGGTTGAGATCAGATGTTTTGAGAAAAGCATGTCATTGCAGCCACATCGGGTCTGTGAAATTCAGTTCACTGGTAATAAATGTTCCCGTGAGATAAATCAAAGGCATACACGATAAATTTACTTCATATACACTTCCGGTAGCCATCGAATGACTTAGAAATTATTTTTTTTCCAGGGTGATTAATGTATTTATTAGATATAACAAAGGGTGAGAAGCAGCCGTCTAAGAGGACACAAGTTTCTGAGGTGTATATGTGTTCATGCAGCATCTGAAAAGGTCTCGTGATGTTGAATTTGTATGCCGTTGACTTAAGGCACTTACATTCCACTGAACTTTATGTTCTGATTTTTGGACATGAGGGATGATGGTTTAGACATCATAGCGCTAGTGGTCAAAGTTTTCACAAAATATAGATTTCTTCTTCTTTTTTTTTTTGTCTCCTGTTTTTTTTCTGGAAAAAATATTTCAAAATTTCCACATGATGTTATGTTTAGGGTGGTAGATCGTGCGAATGCGGTAGATCCAGCTTCCAAAAAGACAACGGTGACTTCATACGGAAGAAGTTAAACCTGTTGAAAATCCTCGAGAACACCACTGACCACAATGCAACATGGTGTCAAGCGATACCGAACAAGTTTTCACTCGAGTACATAAACTTTTTCTAAAGAATGACGTCAAGTACGTTACAAAGTAATCAAGCACAAAAAAAATAAAAAATAAAATAAAATCACAATACAAAAACAATAACCAGTACTGTCATCTCAACATCGCTTATTACAATTTATCAACAGCACCAAATACACTGAAACCAGGTTCACAGTAATGTCAGAAATATACAGGAGTGAACGGAGGACATCTGGTTTGGGTGAGAGGGATGAGGCATTTTGGGTGAATTAACCAAAGAAGAATGCGGCGAGAAAAGAATTCATGGACGCGAATAAAAGTATAACATAACAAAACAACAACAAAAATAAATGTGACTTCAAATGAAGCTTAAAATGAGCTCGAAATAACAGCTGATTTTCTCAGTTTATGGTCTTAAGTGCATAATGACTCACTGTTTGATGGGAGTATTAGCTGACATTTCATGTGCGCCGGTGTGTGATTCATTAAATTTTGAAGCAGGGCACTTTAAGAGTCACTTCTCTTTCCACTGACTGCACAGTGTTTGTGCTTTTTAAGGTAGATTAATCTCACTTACCGCGTACCAAGTATTTGATTTTAGCCTCGTTGTGTTCGCTCCTAATTCTGCTCGTTATGTAACTTGTAAAATCAAATACTATGTACCGTACAAACTGTTTGCCATAAGTATGTTCTGTGACATTCAGGGTAGTCTTGAGCACTTGATGCCAGTTTTTCTTGCAAACTGTTTTTAATGTAGATCTCTGGAAAGTATCACAGATAGCAGCAAGCGGCCGCCTGTCCAAAATACCTACAGCACAACTGCAGTGAGATTGTAATTTCTCCCAAAGTCCACCAGGTACGCCACCTATATTGCAGAGAAACAAATCTAGAACAGAAAAAAAAACATCCTTGTTTGTTTCCACACTTTTTGAGCATTCTTCCACATTTTCACTCTTAATTTACCTTGGATCAAAACTTAAGACAAACTTGAAAACATTCATCTCTTCATGACACCTTTTCTCCTTTCAGTTCAGCCTATCAGTCTTCTGTTATATTATGTGTGTGTGTGTATCCCTGCACTTTCTCTGCCTTTTCCTTTTAGACCAGAGTGTAAGACAACACCGAAGAAGTGCTACAGCAGTCCCAGTATAAATGCTTGATCCAGAGCCACAGTGAAATAAAGGCATATCGGTGACCCAGAGGGTTTGCCATCCATCCGTTGATCTTCTTTTCCGTTATCTTCTCTTTCATGTTTAATAGTAATAGTAATAGTACATAATTTAATCTTTTTTTTTTTTCCTCTACAGCCATGTTCTCCGAGATGGTCTCCGAGCAAACAAAAGAAGAGTTTCTTTTGGTGTTAAGGACTTTAAAAATCAACGTCCCAGCCGGAGTTGTCGTCGGGAGGTGGGTCCTCGTTGTCCTCTGGGAAACTGTCGAAGTTACTTGTGTCAACTGCTGACGTGACCTGGGAAGACAAAACCGATCCCTCATATGAAGCTGAAGCATCTGTCATCCCGGCGATCGTAGCTCCAGTGTGAGTGTAACTTACATTAGGAATAATGGGAGGCGTCAATGTGCCCTTCTTCAAGCCCTCCCAGTTAAAGCCCTCAAACCATCTATAGGAAAAAAAACAAAACAATATTGTTTCACTGTGATCAAGATCAAACATCAAACAAGCATTAAATAATTACAAGGAAAGCCATTCTTCTTACTTGTGCTTTTGGATGTCTTTGACACCGTTTTTCAAGTTTCCCAGTCTTTCAGAAGGATTATCCCTACGCAGAAAAAAAAAAACAAAAAAAAACATATGAGTCAGCATTCAGAGCATTTAAAGAAATTACTGTCAGTTGATTTGCTTGAGGCATCAAACCTACCTGCATAGCTTTTTGATTAGGTTGGCAGCATTTTTGGTAATTTTCTTTGGGAATTCAATCATGTCAATGCCTCTCAGGATGATGTTGTAGGTTTTCATAGGATCCGGGCCAGAGAATGGAGGACTGCAAAACAGAGGCCAAGGTATTAATTTCAAGTGGAAAAAAAACAAAAAAACCCTCCAAATTAAACATTGCAAAGTAGCAAATGAATCAATGCAGGGAACCCATGATGAATTCCTTTCACAGACATGCTAAGGCTTGTGTGTACCTGCCAGTCAGGAGCTCAAACATGAGGATTCCTAGAGACCAGTAGTCGGCTGAGATGTCGTGGCCCTTGTTCAGGATGATCTCCGGTGCTACATACTCTGGTGTCCCACAGAAAGTCCACGTCTTCTTCCCAAAGCCAATTTTCTTGGCAAAACCAAAATCCACCTGGGAAAAAAAAGGAAGCGCTGATATTCAGAATTTTGCTCAAGTTGATCTCATTTGAGTGGCTTCTGGTGTGGCGTTTAGAATTCTAAAGAGAGACTGGATATTTACTTCAATGAGTATAAAATGAAGATAAAACATGATTTCCTACCAGCTTAGCATAACCCCTGTGGTCCAATATAAGGTTCTCTGGTTTAAGGTCTCTGTAGATGATGCCTTTGGAATGCAGGTAAGCAAAAGCCTCCACCACACAGGCTGTGTAGAACCTGGTGGTCGAGTCCTCAAATGAACCCCTGGAAACACACATTAAAAAAAAATCAATCAGTAAAGATGGAGTGAGCAGCATGCCAAGCCAAAGGTTAGTGGTTCGATGTCCCATCTCACCAAAGTGTGTTTCTGCAAAACACTGAATTTATAAGTTGCTCTTAATAGCAGTCAAGTAGCTTGTACAGTGTGTGAATGTGTGTTAATGAGACTCATAATGTTAAGTGCAGTGAATATAAACTCTATTCAACCGGTAACTGATAATTGAAATAACTGTTTTGCTTTGCCATATTTTTCTTACACGAACACATCTTTTCTAATCAGATTGGGAAAAATTCTCATTAAAGATTTTATTGTGGGTTTAAATTTACCATGTATGCTCTTCAGTTTATGAGGATTTCAGTGAATCACTTCAGTTTATTCGAATGACACGTGCCAAAATAAATAAAACAAAACAGGTTTTTTTTTATATAATCTTGTACTGTACCGGTCCCGAAGTATGGTCCACAGTTCTCCTCCTAAACACGCCTCCATCAACATGTACAGGTACTTGCTGTCCTTGAAGGTTCGATAAAGTCTGAAAACACAACAAAGGATACAGTGACGCAAAACTGTTTTGCATGTAAATGAAAAAAAATATTGAATAAATAATCAGTAATGTCTATGTGCTCTGTACATTAAAAAACATCACACAGGATTTTTTACATTTAAGTCAGAGGGCACATTTGGAAAGGTCAATTTGTGTTCCATTCTTTCTCCTGCAGACAAACTCATAACAGCTTGAGTCATATTTGAACATTTTTGGAAAACAAGAAAAAAAAAACACAGAGACAAAAATGCCTTAGTTAGATGAGCTAAATCATTTTGGACTGCAACAAATGTTCTGATGGGCTGAGGACAGAGGCAACAAGGCAGGGTGACCAGTGATTTAGCAAATTATGCCATGACTCTAATGAAATGGTATTTTCTATAAACCTTGCTCAAGCCCCTATCAGCACACCTTCATGCTTTACAGCTGGCGCTGCACAGTCGCTGCTGTCTTGGCCTAGCCCTGAAGCTGGACCCCCATTTGATCCAAGCAAATATGTTTTAGTTTCATCTCAGCAAGGATTGTGCTGCCAAGACATGGCATCTTTCTTTTTATGACGTTTGGCAAAGTTTTATCTCACAGATTTGTGCGATTCTGTCAGCAAGGGTTTTCTTCTCGGACCTCATTAGTAGCAGCAATGTCCTTCAAAGCGTCAGTACAGTCACCGAAGAACCATTTTTTAATGATTAAACCTTGTTTAAAGTCAGAGGCAATTAAACAACAGCAAATCATGTCTGGCGTCATTTATCAAGCATGCCTTCCAAACCGTCTGTTATTGGTGGCAAGAATTTACCCAGACCACATCACTCCAGGTGAAACTGGCTGACGTTCAGTGGCCTGCCGATACTTGCGAGCTGACTCCTGTCTTTTAAAGAAATTTGTGGTGTTAATTGCCTTTCCTAAATAACTATGTTCAGTTTTAAATTGCGAGCGCAGTCACTTTTATTACAGTGCTCGCAGGTAAAGTGACACTGATTGCACCGAGGTTAGTTTGAGATGCTCATTCTGAGAGCGGCGTGTCTGTTTCATGTTACGTGCAGAACCATCAAATGCAGACCGCGGCTTGAAAAAAATAAAAAGTATTGAGAGCAACTGTGTGCACAGTTTTGTTGATTGAGGCAGAAACCTTTTATCAATAACAGCAAGCTCCGCCAGGACACCAGAGTAAACAGACCCGGGTCATTTTGGCATGTCAGTAATAATGCACTGGTCCTCCAGGCCTGTGGCGTCTACAGTAAATCACTGATTTAGCCTTTTAAGGAAGCTGTTCTGGGGGTTTACCGAACAATGAAGTCCGAGTGGGCCTCTTGCATGATGAGTTTTTCTGAACGAATGTGCTCCTGCTGCCTCGTGTCGACTATGTGTCGCTTCTTCAGGATCTTCATGGCGAAGGTTTTGTTTTCGTCACTCTTGAGTTGAACCTACATTGACAAGAAAGGGGAAAAAAAAAAAAATCAGCTGCACTGGGCCAACTGCACACGAACACTTCAAAATGTCTGTGAAAAGAAGTGTGTTGTTCGTGAGAGACTGGGAAAGCAAATACCAGCTCAACCCGTCCAAAGCCGCCAACTCCCAGGGTGTCGATGATGTTGAAGTCGGCGAGGTTGAGATTGAAGAAAAACGCGTTTTCCGCTTCATACCTTTGGTGCCAGGAAAAGGGAAGAAAAGAAATAAAGTGGAAATAGGATTAGGAGATAAGAAGAAGGAAGAAAGAACATTTAATCCACTTTCAACAACCTAAGACAATGTATCCGCCTCTCCTTGAGCTCATTTGTTTGGAAATCTTAGCGGATTTAACCCATAATAATCTATTAGGGATGTTATTGAGGAAGTGCTGTGTATTAATATGAACACAAGAACAGGATGTGTTTCGGTTTAGTCTGCTGACAAATTACTCTGACCTCTGTTTGATCACAGAGTGACTAAGTGTCCCCAGCTTGTCCGCATTCTTGATCGGGAAGGCCAGAGATTGGATGTCTATCACACAAGCTGCGCGCTGCTCATTTGGCTCTGAAGACAAGCTTTGGCTCTGCTACTGAACGCTACTACATGCCACTGCTGACCTGCTCATGCTGGCACCGGAGATTGTTTCCACGTGTCCATCGCTTATCCCCAGATACCCCGTGTCTTCTCTGGTTATTGTTTGATCCAAACAGAGTTTCATCAGCTCAGTCTCCGGATCAGTGGGCTTAAGACAGATCTGAGCCTGGATAGGCCTTTCTGGGTCACTCGGAACAACAGTCCGCTGCCTCAGTGAGGCCTTTTCTCTCTTAAAAATAGTATAGATGCTTGTGAGACGACAGATGTTTATCAAAAAATCCCCACACAGAGGGAGGCTTGAAGAGATAAACTGCTACTCTTTCTTCAATTCCTAAATTTAGTATTGTTCGCTTCATGAGCTGTGCTCCCAAGTTTGCTTAAAATCACAAATGAAATGATTTTCTGTAAATCATCTCTGGCTCTTTTCATATGTGGGAAGAGCATTTTTAGATCAGCACAGAGCTCGCCAGAAGAGTTAAACCTTCTGGTCCAGCAGCATGCCAGTGGGAATCGTGGCGGCACGTGTTGGCAGGTTCGCCGAGCGCGGCGTTTCTCAGAAAATCCACAGGTTGCCAGGACACTCATCGTTTATTTGTGTATATGTAGGCAAGTGAGATTTATGGGTGATCCTTTCATCTTTCTCTCCCCTCCCTTCATCTGGAAACCAGCCCAGAAAACCCTGACACATGCCCAAATGATCTCTGCTTAAGAAAAGGACAGGAGAGGAATACGGTGTGCGTTAATCGCTGCGCATGAGGTGGGATTATTTCTATGTTCAAGGTGACCAGTGGAGTTTGGAGGCCAGAAGACATGCGCAAGATTCTTGTATGAAGTTTGGCCTCCGTTGTGGAGAAGTTAATGCTGCTCAGACACACAGGGATCAGGATAGTTTTTCCAGTAATAGCAAGATTTGGCCAGGAGATGGCAGCACAGTTCCTTCATAAATAACATTAGGTGACCATCAAAAGCTTTTGCAAGAAAAATCCTTGACACAAGTCAAAAACAAAATAAATTCTCTGCATTAGGGCTGTAATGAAGGAACACTGTGCATTCATTCTGTACAAAAGATGCTTCTTATTGAGGTGAATGACTCTGACAACCTTGAACGGTTCAATTTCACAACAATAAATTGCTATGGAAGTGTTTTATTCAGGAAAAAAGACAATCCATCTATGTCTCAACCAAGGGCACGGCGGCTCTGAGAGAAGTGATGAACGGTGGAGACATTAACTAAAGCAGAAATGAATGAAGATGCAGGCGTTTGTTCAGATGGGGAGAAAACCACGCTTGTTTGTGGACCACAGCTGAGGCATGAGACGCTGGAAACCGGAATACGATCCTAACAGTGTTGATCCAGTGAGAGTGGGACCCTACATCCACCTTAAATAGATGTCTGAGCCACGACCTTGAATGAAAACAAACTCAGAGCTCAGCTGCATCGAACACTGTAACGTGATCCCGGTCAGTAACACAAACCCACGCATTTCAAGGTCTCTGAGATGACATTGTACTGACATTACTTTTTTAGTGCTATCTGGTGAATGCACAACGAGCCCGGCGATGCAGGCTGTTCCCGAGCAGGGCAAGTAGCCCCCGGTGGCTGATAATCTGTATCAATGAGCAGATGAGCTCATAGCGATGATGCAATCCTCTTGCATCTAAGTGTGTGTGAGCGCATAGATGATTAAGTGTGTGTATGACTCTGTGTGTACGTTTCTCCAGCTCTCCTCAGTCCGGGCTGCCTCAAGGGAGCCGAGAGATGAGAAGAAAGCACTTCTAACCTCAAAGCTGACTCTCCTTAAATACCGCTTTTATTTATGAGTAATTCCCACTTATTGAATTTCTACATTTGCTCAACAGACAGTGGATACACTGAGTCACACGGGGTCATTTTTTCTCATCAATCTTCAGTCATAAAAGGTTGGTTTTTTTTTTTTCTTCTCTCCACTGAATTACTGATCAACATGAGTGCAAGATTAATGTGAAAATGGCAGATTGAAAGGGCAGTTAGAATGATTTCGACACAATGAGAAAACAGTCAAAGCGGCTCGGCAGAAGGACAAATTCAATTTGAGCACAAATATTGTGACGGTCTTCACCATTTTATGCTACAAGGGAACTAAGCTTCAAGAAATCACATCCTATGGTGTGTTGAAAATGTTGCACATGGAGAAAAATGTGTTTGTATATCACCTGCAGATTCTCACCTTGCCACCAAATACACACGATAGTAGTTTCTGAGCATGAGGGAACAGTGAAATAGATATATTTGCTCCCCTATGTGAAGCATGAAGCTCCTTCCACAGGAAGTAGCTCCGGCTTAATGAAAAACAACAAATGCGTACGGCACATGACGGGGAGGTAGAGTTTGAAGAAAGGACCTGTCAGCCTCACAGAGAGCAGCTGCCGTTTGCTGTGTAGTTACGCCACTGCTGAAATGTGCTTATCTGCTGTGACCAATTAGAGACGGTTTCCGTCGCCGTGGGATCCTGAGTCAGGCTTTCCTCGCCATGAAACAAATGCGCTCCGCTGGGCGGGGCGACGACACGGTACGCGGCATGGAAAGCTACCTTAATCAGAGTGAAAAAAGGCTTTGATGAGGCAGATTTGAGGGAGCAAGGGGGAATGAGTGGCTCTATTTTCAAGTTGTGTTGAGAACAAGGCTGATGACAAGGTGACTAATGATAGTCCTGCAAACGTATAATTTGGATGAATTTGCATAAAATAAGACTTGTTTCCCTGAAATCTGAGTGATGGGAAGAATCGGAGTGGCGTATTCACACCTCGTCTGTCTGTCATCAGTCCTGTTGAAGGGGCATTATCACCACACACACCACAGACATGAGCTGGTAGGGGCCTGCGAACGCTGCTGGGTAATCTCTGGTGAGGTGTACTAGTTTGTTGGTGCAAAACTTTTCGCCTGTCAGCTTAATCTGAAACTGCTTCACCCTCTTTTTAAAAAAAATGTTTTCTGCTCTACACTAAAGCTTTTGCTTGCTCTTGTGGAACTGGTGGGGTTTTTTTTTTCCTCTCTCTCGACATGGTGATAGAATGTTGAGGTGTGAGATGACTGTGCTGTCGCTGTATATAAATACAACATAACAGAATTGAATCAGACAACTGTTTAAGTCCATGGAATATATTGAAAGTGGGCTGCAGCCTGAGGAATGCAGTTCTCTCAAACACATTCTTTAATAGATAAGATTTTCATACGTGAACACCAGGCCTTAATAACTTGGCCTGCACTCCACTATCTTGACGGTTTAAGAAGTTATCTAATCCCATTGTGATATGCAGCAATAGCTCTGCCCATGTTGGAATGTATGTAAAGGTGCTACACATAAAAATTATAAAATAAGAGCACATAGTGCACTTTAAAAGGACTTTGACTACTTTAACCCTGAAGCTCAATGAGAAATGACGAAGGAACCTTTGACTTACAGAAAGCCACATAAACAAATGCATTTTTTCCATGTATGTGATGTTACATAAACCCATAGAACAAATGTAACCAGGTAAATATTTGAGTGATTTTATGCTTTTTGTCACGTCCAGCCAGTCTGGCCAAACTCCTCTGAACTCTGGTGTGATCCTTGTCCAGAAAAGCGTCACTCACTGGAAACTTTCCATTTTTCGGGCTGGTTGTTTGCGACAGCCACCCCAAAACATACTGCCGAGTGATCGGAAAAAAATCACAGATATCTGCGTTGTGGCGCAGTTGAGCAGATGTACTTACATTGTGGCCACTGAGTTTAGCCACTGGTGTGCTAACAGTCAGGCATGGTGTCTGGCAGAGCCGTAAGAGACTGAACTCTGTCCCCATTCCCCTGGGACTGTGTTCCCGACTTGCAAAAGATGACTGGCACTCTGAGCAATCAGCCACGAACCCAAAACACTGGACAGAAGTGGAGTCCGCTTCGTCGCTCACCTCCTCTATCTGCATATTACCGAATCTGCGCCCTCGCCCTCTCGCTCGCTGCGATATGTCATTACTGGGCTCTTGTTTCTCCTCACCTTGACTCACCACATAGCAGCGAGCGTGCGAGGTATCAGATTGTGGCATGAGATAAGTGAATGAACCCAAAGATGAACGCCTCCCTGCCAAACGTTCCCTGCACCTCCCATGGCGCTGCTGTCGTTTCCATAGACACGATGAATAGAGTACATATTAATTCCTCCAGAAATAGAGACGAGGGTCATACCCTCTGCTTTCAACTTTGTCACCCGGGTATTGTTTGTTATGTAACAGACCTAAAGGCTGGCTGGAAGCATATGTATTCATCCAGCGCCCAATAATAATATAGTTTGAGCTAATTGAGAGCAAAGATCGAAAAAAAGCACATTAAAAGGGTGAATGAAATAGGTCAGCACTAATGATTAAAAGGTAAGATATATTGGCACATTACTGATTCAAATGAATTCAAGCTGAATGAATATTTGTATTGGACTTACTTGGCTTTGGCATCAGCATCCTCATGGCCTTTACTGGACACGTCCTCCAATCCTCCGATCAGGTGCTTGAATGAACTGAAACACAGGCAGGAAATGTTAAAACCGCAAGTGATTAAAATATCTCGCAGGTGTTTTTATTTCTTTAAAAAAGAAACTAAAAAAACTCAACAGAAAAAAAAAAAAAGTAACTTATTCTCCTGTGCAGTATGTATTGAAGGAACAGCTTATGGTTCGAGGGAACGAAGCAGTTTGTACACTGCGGGCGATTCGCGGAAGAAGCTGGTGCAATGTATGACCAGACTGTCATAAAAAAATGCTGCCAGTCCCGAATTAAATATTCATCAGTCTGCTTTTAGAGAAGAGACTCCCGAAAAAAAAAAAATCACAGATGAGAAGACAGATGAGAAGACAGAGCTACCCCGCAGAGGTGTAAAACAGTGTGGTGGCAGATGGTGGGTGAGTGGGAATTTTCCAGAGAAAAGCAGAGACTCTGCATAAATTTTTCAGTGAATGAGTTACAGAAGAAAAACACACTGTGCTAAGTGATAAAGGAAACACTTGATATTATGTGAGTCATCATTAAGCTTAAAATCCCCGCGATTGTTTTGTGCTTTTAGTGAAGTCGCTGAAGTTATTTTGCTGGCTTAAGTAGAGCAATAATGTCCTTTTTTTACTGCCTTAATATTCAAAATTAACACTTGAAATCACAAATTCTCATTAGTGTGACTATTGAGAGTGTGGCGCTTAAGGAATGGTAATGATGACAGGCTACCTTGCAGGATAATAGGGGGGAAAACAAAACGTGTGCGCACGCTGAAATCAAATCTTCCACGCTTGCTCTCATGGGGATATCGGGTACATGAAAAACAACACCCGTACTTTAGCTTATTTCATTTAAGTATGGCTGCCTATGCGAAAAGACTTCCAACAATGTGAGAACAACAAGCTGAGGCAGTTTTCATGCAAATCTCATCAAGCTATCAGGCAGGAGATGCAATGCAACTGATGCTTTTTCCTCCTGTTGAGACGATAAAGCCTGATAGCGGGGACTGTTCCTGAATCCAGCTTCTCTTTAAATGTTTGCTTACAGTGTTTTGCACCGACTCCCTGCCGATTTCGTTTATTCCCTCTCTCTTTCCTGTGGCTCGTGCAATTATCCTCATCTCACCTCTTGAGCGGCGCAGCTTCGTTCTGAAGCATCACACACGCGTGGATGTGCACAAAAATGGAGAAACCTAATGATAAATAACAGATGTTCAAGAGCGCCCCGCACCAGAACCGATCTGGGGAGGTGACAAACACACCAACATGTACGCAGGCGCGCACGCACACACACACACACACATAGAGGTCTAACTTTGTGGGCTGTGACTGCATTAGCTGGCTGCATGACAGGCAGCGGTAATCACCTGCGCCGGATGACTCACTCACTATCCCTTCTGCTGCCTCTGAAGAAGGCTACTTTGCGCCTGCTGTGTTCCCCGAGGCCAAAGGGAGGCCCTGAGTAAGACGATCCCATTTCTTCACCGCGCTCAGCCCCGCTGTTTCACTATTTTCAACACCTGACTTAATGCTGGAGCCCGAGCCGCGCACAGTCTGTATCCTTCTTATAAAGTTTGTCGCTTCCAGGTATCATAAGAAGGAGATCCTTCCCACACACGCATTATGCCGATTGCAATAAACATGGTTATGTTACCCTGATGAAAATCGCACACAGCTCCGGGAAGGAACGGCGCGAAACGACGAAGGATTCCTGCATGAAGTCAAATTTCTTTTCGAGTCGGAATTAAAACACATTTTTCACCTGGCTGACTGAATTCATTTCACAGAGCCAGTCCAGGTCTCATGAGTTCCTTTTATTGTATCTGCAGCTGGAAAACATTTGCATAAGAATGAGACGAGGGCTCCGCTGGATCAAACAGGCGCTTTAGGAGATGGTGTGATAACCTTTTATAGTGTTTGAAACTCCTAAATCTACTAAGCTGCTATTTAAAGTAAGAGTACGTAACAAAGGCTGACTGCCGGTCCCTGCAAACACCAAGAGATAGGGTTGAGATAAGACCGCTTGAGTTGCAGAATTTGTGAAATCTGCACAAACTCTGTATAACCCAGAGTTCGTCTGTGTGCAGAATTTGCACTCCAGTTGTATTTTTCCTGTTTTCCTTTTGTTCAGGCTCTGAGAAGGGACTCCACATTTCAAGGGATGAACGTGTCCCTCTGAGTTAACTGCGCCGGAATCTGACAGCCCGATTTCTCCCGAGTCGATGACAAAGCTAAAACCAAGACAACTCTGGAATGAGTTTAACTGTTTGATGCTGTTTTCATACTCACTCTCGATCGATGACTAGACAGGTGACCGCCTCCGCCGCGATCACGCTGGCGGTCCTGACGTCCTCCCTGGAGGGAAATGAACACACAGCATAATCAGGCACAACAGCAAAATTAAAACATTTGATGTGGTGATCACACACCGCTGAACCATTAATAAATCAAATTAACCATTTTGAACGCTTCATAAGAGTCGCGGTGACGGGCGCAGTGAGAAGTTAACACTCAGTCATGTCTTGTTCAGCTCGGTTCTCGCCGTACGTG
This sequence comes from Salarias fasciatus, assembly GCF_902148845.1. Taxonomy (NCBI): domain Eukaryota; kingdom Metazoa; phylum Chordata; class Actinopteri; order Blenniiformes; family Blenniidae; genus Salarias; species Salarias fasciatus. The sequence goes on from NC_043757.1 coordinate 19,727,212, forward strand.
GAGCTGACAGACAATGAGGGCATTATTATCAACAGGCGGCACACATCACGGCGGGATTGTCATTACTCTTTATTGTATTTGACGTCAAGTTCGTCTTCCTCTGAGGACGGCGCTTCTTCAGAGGAGTCGCCCCAGTCGCACGAATCCTCTGAGTCCGTTTCCCAGGAATCCATCCTTCACCGTGAAGAGATTTCCAGTCCCACAGAGATAAGCTCTGACTGCGACGGAATCAGCGCACTGCCCAGGGCAGCCCTCCAACAAAAGACACCTCGGTAGTACTACTGTATAAGTCTCCAATCCAGGCAAAGCGTCATCCACCTCAACGCAGAAGAAAATACAACTGAAAAACAGGAAATTCCTCCAGGGATGTCCCATAAGCAGATGATTTTATCGCTGTTCTTTCTGGAGAATATAACTTGATGATGAAATTGTAATCCCGACGGAAAGAAGATCAAAAGCAAAAAATAGACTTCGACTGATATTCAGAAAGCAATTACTCACTTTAACTGAAGAGCTAATCGTGACTGAGAGTCACTGTCTGCCTCTGCTCTGAACTCCGGGACTGGTCGAAACCTATTTCAATGAACTGAGGTGACAATTCCTACTCCAGCAGTGTCGACTCCCTCTGCCCTCACCCGTCCAAAACCACACATGAGTCCAGCCCCAAACATCCCGTCTGACACACACACACACACACACACACACACACACACACACACACACACACACACAGACGCACACTCCTGTAGAGTACAACTTGAATTATTCTAATATCAGAAAGCCAATAGAGACGAATGGTTTCACAAATGATGATTTGATTTTGACCTCACCAGCGTGATATCTTCCAATAACGATTTCAGTTTCCACAGATACAGATCCACGTGCACACGATCATGCAGATCGGCAGGGACGTATACACACACGTAACCAGAAGAGTAGAAATGATGCAGGAGTGCACGCACACACACACACACACACACACACACACACACACACACACACACACACACACACACACACACACAACTCTGCATGTGTGAGAAACAAATGAAACACAAGCAGCTGAGGACTGAGGCTCCTTGCATACTGTGTTTCACTCACCTCACTCCTGATAAGCTGCTACGAACGGCATCAACGTTCTGAACACAATACTCTGGCAAACGCTGCTCCACCTGTTCCTCTCTTTCCCCACAGCAGTGTTCGACACCATTTACACACTGACAGCAATAAAACCCACTTCAGTGAGTGAAAAACTATTATTACATATTTGCATAGACACTGTTTTTTTTCCCCTTTTTTCTCAATAAATTCAGGCAAACTATTACAAATGCTTTTCCAGATAGATTTTACACCCTATTTGTAAGAGGCAGAGACTCATTCATCCACCACACACACTTGTTTTCACACAGTTGCAACGATAATGACTACATCAACACCCCAAAAGTGTTACACGACTCGTTTCTTATTAGGCCGTGTTTATTTCCCTCCACTATCCATGGTGATACAACAGAACTACGCAACACTTTGGGATGCCCTGAAACACCAGTTATGTAAGCATGAATCACCCGGAGAGACCCCTCAAGGGTGTCATCTCTGCTACACCTGTTTGTGGCTGTGAGACTGTAGTCGAGGAAAACAACTTGGGGTGCCATGGTATCACAATCCTCAAACAATGTCTGTCGGCGTGAATCATTCGTACACTTGCTGACTCCGAGTCCTTCACTCGGCTCTAAGATGGCTGCACGCTTGTTCAGTAGAAAGAAACGCACTGGAAGCAGCTGCACGGAGTGTCTGGCGTGCCCTTTGGACGGACGCGGGGGTCTGCGGTGTTGATTTCCGGGAGATGGTCGCAGCGCACTTGATAATTAGACGGTGATCTAATGTCCCTGGAAGGAGGTTATGAAAATAAGGCATGCTGGGAAGCGGAGAGTTCGGCTGTAGCCAGGGGCTGCAAGGAATCGAGTAAAGCTGGGGTCAGAACGGGGGCAAGAATAAGAGGGGGCTGCGGGACCATAACAAGTGGTTTGTGCTTCAGGTCTGCTTACAGAGATGTATTCAGGTGGGTCAAGGGCATTTCCAAAGGAAACTCAGAGGCTCTCCAGACAGCTGGAACAAATAAACACCTCCGTGGTTGTTTACAATCTGGGTGATTCTGAAAACTTTTAACTCTTTCTTCAACCGTGTTTTTAAGGTTTTAACATGGTATATGTCTCATTGCATTTACTAACTCAGTGGTTCCCAAACTGGGGTCTGGCCTCCTCTGAGGATTACAAAATTAGATTTTCACAAACCAAAGAAAGCCATAAGATACTTTGCAGAATAAAGAGACGCCCCGGGAAAGTGCGTAATGCTTTTATTTTAAATACCCCTGCTATTTTATGCCCATAACCGTGGTTTAGGACATAATATGTTTAATTTTTGGGCTAATTCAGAGATTTACAGCCTTTTTTTGTAATCATATGGTTGGTCTCTCAGATATAAAATTTACTCGCTATTCAAGTTTTTCATCTTCTCTCAAGTTTTTTTTGGATTGTTCTGTTTTGGCTGGTGTTTTTATGTACAAATTCTCAAGCTTAATGTCGTTTCTCTGTCATCAGTGCTGAGTCCAGCCCTCTGTACCTTGACTGTAATCACCTGCATGTCTTTAACTTCATGCTACCTGCTGCCTTTATTCAGTATTTGCAGTCTTTGCTCGTGTCAGTTGTCAGTTTGTGGCGTGATTATCGTGCACTTGTCACGTTTCTTCTGTCCCATGCTTAATGATACATGACGGTCACGGGTTTCTTTTTTGTCCCGGCTTCTTAATAAAATTCATCAGTCTTGCTCCAAAAAAAAATAACATGTTTGTGTGGAGAGACATTGGATACGCTAAGTTTGAAGTTTCCCTTTGTGGGTTGTTTTATGTAAAAACACTAGTTTATTGGCTGATGCCTTACTTGTATTTTGAGTTTTCTCTTTTTGCTTTGTTCAGGGGTGTTTTTTTGTGTTGTTCTTTCTTTTGTAGGGTAAAAAAGGCAAGGCCTTGTTTTGCTGCATTCATTTTGGCACAACTGCGACGTCCCTTCCTCCCACACATTGTTTGTAAACCTTTTTGTATTCCTTTGTGTTTTGCGTTCATGCACCGCAGTTCCATTTTATGTCGACACAAAATAAAACTTGTTTGTTCTTCTATCACAACCACTTTGTCTTGTCTTCACTCATCCATTGAGTTGCGTTGGTCCCAGTTTTCAATCAGGGAATGTAGCAGTCTCTTTCACTTTTGACACATTGAAGAATAAGTTATGCCTTTTTTTTTTTTTCATGGACTTCCTTGTATTTTATATTATCCCTTCCTTCCATTTCAGACCTGACCTCCTTCTCAATCTGATTGTCGACTCACCCTGCTTTTTTTTTTTTAATGCTTAAAAGTAGTTCAAGTACATACAATGTGGGCCCTATGAAAGAACAAATTCAGTCCAGCAACACATTTAAAATGGTTTGGCTCAGGAGAAAAGTTTTGGAATCCAACTGTTTCCTCCAGCATTGTAATATTAGAGATTTTTTTTTTTTTTACTTCAGCTGAGACTTATCTGAACTTCTTCTCCGATGTGAAGTTGTGAAGCTGTGAAGTCTTTCCACATCAACAAAAGATTGAAATGTTCCTTTCAATCAGTTTAAATTGTCAAAAAAAAAAAAAAAAAAAAAAAAAAAAAAACTTCACAAGGAAAGACATGTTGAAAATCACCACTTTCACATCGCACATTTTTTAAGACGGCTCCCTGGACAGTTCAGTAAAAACCTTCAAGTACCTCAGCGAACAGCTTTGTGAGTGTTCGTTCAGCTTTTTTCTATTAAGCTGGAATTGTGTTGTTTCACAGAGAACTACACAGCGAACCCACCTTCCCAATCATATCAAACTTTTTTTTTTTTTTTTTTTTACATTCACAAAAAAATGTTTCTCTAATTTTCGAGGCAGTCACTTTCAGTTTATGAAAAATAACTGGAACGCAAAATCATTTCAAACAAATCATTCCCTGATGTGTTATAGTTCATGAATAATAGAATAATAAACATGTCCAAGCCTGGCAAGCTTAAGATTAAAGATGATGTGGTATTTCTTATAAGTTTAAGCTCAGCATAAACACACGAATGCTTTTAACTCAGCGCCTCTCGGTTTCCCATGTACAGAAATGCTTTTTTCCTCCTTGCCATAAAAATAGGTATTTTGAGAAAAAGTGTTTGTGTTTTTTATGTCACTGCGTCAAATCTCTTCTTGGAGCAGTCTGCCAACTGGGTTCCTACTGATGACATTTTTTTGTTGTTTTTGTTGTTTTTTTTTTTTTTTAATTTAAAGCTCTGTAACTGTTTCCACCCCTGATTTCTGAGCCACTCTTCTTAGTTTCCGACACCCAAAATAAGATTCTGGGCCTGTGGGAAACTCTGCAGTCCCTATTCATAATTGTATTGCCATACAACAATGGCAGATGTTTCCAAAATAAAATATGCATCATGGGATTTTCTTTGATAAAGTACTTCTCAAAGTCTCAAAAAAGCTCACTTGTCTCTCTCTTTTTTTTTTTCTTTGCTGTTGTGGAACAGAGGCTAGCAGACTTTTTCAGTGTCGTCACTTCAGACTTTCCTATGGAGGCTGAAAGCACTATGACCTCTCTCACCAAAAAGCCTTTAAAAATAAACTGAGTTATTTCCCAGGTTTACCTTTGACACTATGTTTGTCAACTGTGAACTTGTGAAGAATCGTATATAGGATCCGGTTGCCACAGAGTATTCCAAAGTTTAGCACCTTCAAGTGAGAGCAAAAATGCCCCAAGTTTGCTTCTAAAGTTTGGCACGGGGTACCTGTAGGGAAATTTGCAAGTCCTCCCAGTGCATTAATGAGTTTTCTTGAGATATCCTGGTTTATTACCACAAATGTGCCTCTGGGAGTAAATGTTAGTGTGTAAGTGTGTGTGACTGTCTCTCTGTAATAGGCTGCACTCTCCTAGTTAATAGCAAATAGCAGAAATTTGGGGTGAGGCCATTTAAAGTGAAAGTATGGCTTTAGAAATCATTGAGTGAATACGGCCGAGTTCAGCCCAAGTTCTGCTTTATTACTCTGGCGCTGCAGGCAGAACCGTTCAAAAAAGGTGTGAATTCTGGCTCAGCGCTTCAGCGCAACGCCATCCAGAAGCAGGCAGCGCTGTTAAATAAAAGACAGTATGTGCAAATAGGCAGACCAGAGCAGGGTAACAGGAGTCATCCTGGGAGCAGTGTGGTGGCAAAACTATGCATTCTTCTTTCAAGTGTAAGTGCAGACATTTGAAGTAAAAAAAAAAAAAAAAAAACCAAAAGTAGAAAAACACTGGTTCATTTCACTAAAGTTAAAGTTGAAAGTACTCGCTCCAGCTGAAGAATAAAGTGAAAAATAGCCTTTTGAAGGACAATTCCAGCGGGCTCTTGTGTCCTCTGAGTCAAGAACTTCACACGTTTCTCTTCAATAGGGACATGGGTGGCGCGAGTGTGGCTGTGAATCAGCTCTACAGCCGGGTTATCAGCTTCATGTGTCTACATTTCAATAAAAAACGGTCCCAGTGCCAGACGTCACACTTGATGAGCGTCTTTTCTCCGTGTTCCAGTCAAAGAATCATCAGTTTAATACCAGACACGTCCTTTATGCCATTCTTCTTCTGTCATTTATGAACTGTTGATGGTTACACAAGAGGACAGTCTTTTCAATGTATGAAACAGTGAGGTATGAATGAATGAATGAATGAATGAATGAATGAATGAATGAATGTATTAGTTTAAAAAATGTTTGCATTTTTTTCATCTAAATCTTTTCTATCCAATTTCAGTTTGAACTTTCCCTTGTCATTGTTTTCATTTTCCATTAGCATATATTTAATATTCTGTTTTGATGATTTTTAATCATTAGCTTGGTTTTCAATCATTGTTCAATTTCGATAATAGCCATCAGTCCATGTTTTATTGTTTTAATAATTTAACTGATTGTTTTCTTGTTTCAAAATGATTTGTGTTCTTATCACCGTGCCAATTATACCCAAAGAAAAATTAATCTTATTAACACCATGGATGGATGGATGGATGGATGGGAGGGCGGGTGGAGGGACGTCAACCGTACACAGCTGGGAAAAACTCACCATCATCTATAATCCAGCTGCCTTCAATGTGAACCGTTTTGTTGAGGTTTACTAGGTGGATTTCAGTCCGGATCAGTCTGGACTACAAACTACATCTGGTTCAGTTCATCTTCGTTTTCTTATGCTGCTGCAACGTGGCTCTGAAGGTGTTCTGTCTCGGACACCAGTCGGGTTCCTACCGATGACATTCACTCAGATTTTTGTGTAAAATTTAAAGCCAACAGTACCTCATGTCTCTGAACTAAACCCCACACCCACACACACACACACACACACACACACACACACAGCGATAAGGAGGAAGGACAGGTCAGAACACACTGAATCCAGACGGTTCACACTCCACACTGACAGACAGGGAGAATGTGACATTGGTTATTCCCAAACAACACACTCACTGCCTGGAAGAACATCTTTTCCTGGAACATCAGTCCACTGAGACGAGGCACGCATAAATATATACTGTAGCAGTCATTCGGGGCTCTGCATACACAAACCCTTCGCAGGAAACATGTAACCTGATATCTTAATGGTCACACAACGCGCAGCAACACTCACAGGAGCTGCTACAAACCATTAAAGCTGTCTGGAGGACAGACTTTGATTTGTAAATATGTTGTCCTCACTGATCAAAGGCGACGTCTTCAGATGGACAGAGTAGCCTTTGAGTCGGGGGGAACTATTGTGTTTCATGAGCAAGAACATACACGGTTAACTCCTAATTATCCAGAAGAGCCCTCTGATCAAAAGCCTACTTCGAAGATATTCTGCATCGCCGTCGTTTGAATTTGCGACACATGCTTGACCATCAAAGGTGTATTTGAAAAAGCTTCTCACACTCAAGATACTTCAAAACAAAAGCCGTTTATTATTACACTTCAAGACAATAGCATGTAGAGACCGAGGTGGGAAGAGCACTTTGTATCACAAAAGAAACGGTTTTCTCGATTAAACAAAGCATGTGAGAGTTTGAAAGGAGCCCGGAAACCAGCCTCGAATGCAAAAGTTATTCTGGGAAACACTACAAACAAATTGGCATTTCCACTTAAATCCTAATATATCATGTATTAATATCAGGGTTCTGCTCGAAAGGGCTTTTGTAGAGAGTCAGCTTGGACTTGTACTTTCTACAGCACTCTCAGGAAATAACTGCATTAATGTAGCTTTTCAAAAAGCCGAGCTGAGATCCGTGATCATTATAAATTTGTGCTTTTTAGTCTTGCTCTCAGTCCTCAAACAGCATGGTATTACACTTCATTACTGTCAGCAAAACCCCATCCCACACACACACGTACACACACACACACACTGATAGCGAAGCCTTCCATACATCACACACCCCCAGTGCATTTCAATGCCCCCTCATTGTCTATGTATCATCCTCATCAGCTTTGACGCTTGGTGGAAACCCTCCCATCTGCAATCTGTTGCATTGACACCACTTGAAAAATGAGGCCTGTTTCTTTTGGAAACAAAAAAAAAAAAAAGATAGCTTAGTGTGTTTTTGACAGCGCAGTGCATGGGAGTTATTGATGTCTAGTGGTTGCTGCTCTGGTTCATGCCTTTTAAAGTTCTGAGTTACTCAGTTAGTTCGTTTTGTCTCTCTCACTTGGCAGCCACAAGGTGGCGACATCTCCATTTTTTGAAATGATCCCACTGTCTTCCCGTGTGCACGCTCACGTGACTGTACATTTTATCAGTTTTTGAGTGACCCCTGGCAGATCCAACACACTTAAGGCTATTTTTTGCCTCCACAGTCTCTCTGTTTGAATAATACATCGGGCAGGGAGGCACACAGTCATGACAAGACAGAACAAACAGCAGGATAAAAATATCACTTCAGGGTTCTTGGTCTTTGATGCCACAAGCTATATAAAATATTTTTATAACACTCAAGAGTTCTTAGAGTCAAAGTATTTCAGTGCTTGGATGTTACTGGGTGTGAGCAGCCGAAGTGAATCGTCTGCTGGCTGTAATATATACAGCACGCTTGCTTAAAACCAGCCGCGGTTTCACAGCTTACAGCAGCCTGCTGGCACAGACTCTCAGAACAGAGCTGTGCCATGCAGAGGACTGGATAGGCTCGCTTTATGTTGGCTCATATCATCTGTCTGCTCTGGTACAACATGCTTGTTATTAACAGCAATCAATCCTTTGCATTACTTGTGAAGAGATGGCGAGTGGGGGAACATTCATTGACAGAATCAAGGGCAGCAGGAAGATGTCCTTGGTGCCACAAAGCTCTGGCAAATATGAACGTGTACAATGAGTGAAGGACAAAAGTAGCCAAGGAGTGTAGATAGTATTGTCTAAATGAGACGTGTTTTCAAGCTCTGGGCAATCGACTCCCGAACACCAAACTCCAGTCACAATAAGTGACTTCTCCCCTGGAGTCAGTGTGACACCAACGTGTGAAAAACAGCACAGACGAGCTGTCACTTAGTGGAGTGGTGAGGGATCTCCGCCGTCACATGGGCATAAACGCTGTATTTTGTTTTTTTGTTTTTTTCCAGGGCTCTTGATTTGAGGGAGAGAGAGAAGGATAGATCGCTGTAAATGTGTGCACGGTTATTTGTAGATTTTGCAAAAAAAAAAAAATGCTGGAGGTAAAAAACAAAGCTGCTTCCTCAGATAGTTGTGCTGTTTATCCAGATAAGAATCTGATTACAAAACCAATCATCTGAACCCATGGAAATGAATGTTCAGATGGAAGAAACAACTCACATTAAAAAAAATAACACCAAGGCATGGATTTCTGAGTCTTCAACTTTTTGGATTTCTCTCACTTAAAATAAGAGTCCCGTCAAACAGAGAATTAATTTCATTCCATATCTTGAACTTGCCCCAGCAAATCAAGTAAAATAATGTGAGCGAACCCAAACATTTAGCAAGTCACCACAGCTGTCAAGAAGTGTGGGAGCTTGAAAGAAACACAGAGATGAGAAGGGCCGGAGGCAGTGTGAGAGAGTCACATGTTAACACGATAAGAGGGGATGTAAAAGACAAGTGTGAGTGGAAATAAGAGGGAAAGCAGAAAAAGAATGGAGGACATAAGATATAAACTGAAAGAGACAGAGTTATTAGGAGCAATCTTACCCTTGAAGTGCTTTCTCCCCAAACCAGTCTCCTTTTCCGAGGCTGCGGAGGTAGACAGGCTCTCCGTTGGGCAGGTCTTCTCGAGTCACGTTGACCTGGCAGAACGAGGAGAATCAGGAGAGTGTGACACGAGGAAAATGGAACAGAAAGCGAAGACTGACTAATAAGAGCACGGAGATGAGTGGAAATATTTAATTTACACGTCATTCCTTGAATGTGATGAGTCAATAACGACGAAGCCACGACTTAATCAGCGCGTTAGAAAGGAAGGAGAAGAGCCGCTCTGACGGATGAGCATGTGCACGTTAGGAACAGGCGACTGTCACCCCTGTGCTGGATGTGGGAGGCTCCGCTGACCACTTCATTAGTGACATGACGTGTGAGTAATGGAGCTCCGCCGGGCCTGTCGACTTCACAAATAAAACTGATGGCTCTTGAGTAGATTCTGGACGGAGGTGAAGGAAAACGATCATTACGCCTCACGACAGGCTGCATATTTGTCCATTAGTCGGTCCTGCATGGGTGCAGCAGCAGCGTGTCCAGCTGCAGCGACTCTTTTCACCCGAGCGACAGTGTAATTATTCGAGCTCTCATGTGACAAAAAAGTTAAAGAAGAAAGTGGCAGAAGTGTAGAAGAGAGAGAGGACCAAAGGGAAGGTTTTGTGCAAGTAGTGTGAAGCCGAAATCTGTCCTGCAGGCACGGCGCACTGTCTGAAGTGACGAAAGAGACAAAGTGAGAGATGTGGAAATAAGCGAGTGGAGAGCTGAGATAAGGTCAGGGGTTTGTGCCTTTGTGTGTCTGTGAAAGTGTTCTCGTCTGCAGGGTGGCTGAGCTGACCTGCTGCTGTACGGTGAATCCCTTCTAGATCAATAGAGAACAGAAGACAGAAAGCGAAGTGTATTCTCCTCTTGTACATAATAATATTCATCCACCGAGTCTGTGGAAATTGTTGTGAATATGCCAAATTTGAACATTTCTTTTCACCTTTTTTCCACCTGTCATGATATGTGGGCGTTTCGATTCCATCGAGACAAAATCTGGTGTGATTGCTCTGCAGCTCCCTTGAGCTGCAGGTCTGGTGGGGTCCTACTGAAGAGCGAACGCAGCACGGACCAAAGACGTGTGAACAAAGCAGACAGAGTGTGTGACAGCCGTCACAACCGCCGACGTTTCCCTGCTGATCTCTCAGGTGGTATTAAAAAAACACCAACACTACAATACCGTGAGCGCATTCAGCACAGCACACAGCATTGTTATCGTAATTAAAACACTTTGGAATAATATACATCAATAAAACAACAGCCATGGTTTCTGTTTACAGCTTCTGGTTTGATGCATAAAGAATGTTTGAGTGAATACAAAGCGGGTTCCGCTTTTGTTTCATTTTATCTTTTTTGGTCTGAATTATGGTGCAGATGAAGTCACATTCCGGTAACAAAGGCAGAGCCTGAGATGTAGAGGGCGAAAACCAAACACGAAGAGGCAGAGGTGAGAGAAAAAGCGTGAAATAGACTGGAGACCCGCACTAGAAAATGGACAGTAGGAGGAAAATGAAGATGAAGATAAAGAGGAGAGAAAATGAGGGGGAAGAGTCGCTAAAATCAGGGATGCAAAACCAGCTGTACGGCGTCGGAGCGAGACAGGAGGACCGCGCTCGGGGCCAAAGTCAGCATTGATTATCAAGGTGAAATCAAAGTGACTCCACTCTCATTTTTTAGATGCTCCTTTTTGGCTGTCGGGAGAGATGATGAAAGAGGTGGCATTTCTGTCAGTCTCTCCGTCTATTTCATGATGATGGATGACAGCCAAGTCCCACCCAAAAACACCTCTCGCTTGCTCCGGAGATACGGATATCTCCTGCTGCGCAGCACACGGAGATGTGCATTGAGACGTCAGGGATGGCTATTCTGGCAGGAAGCTAGAGGCTCTTCACTCACCTTCCCTTTACTGATGATGAAGAAGGTGTCTCCTCTTGCCCCTTGCCTGATGATGTATTCTCCATCTTCATAATGCGTCTGTGGAAGAGAAGAGCAGAGAGGAGATATTAGCCGGCCTCTTTGTAATTGTTTTGTCTCCTTGCTTTTTATTTGAGGTGAGACAATCCCACCGGAGACGAGAAGCACTCCTCAGAGGAGGTGAAACCAAATTGGGTGCCGTGAAATAAATCACAGTTTTTGAGTTCAAACTGTACGCAGCGATCTGCAGCCTTCCTGCTAAGACTGCCTGCTCGTGCGACCTTGAATACAAAAAAAGCAGGTAGAGAATATGAATGAATGAATGCTGCTGCGATCGCATATGAAGGCATGTCACAGTGCGTTTCGCTCGGAGCTAAATTAATATAGGAAGTCCGTCCGTCAGTCAATTTTCCATATCAGTAATCCCTATTCAGGCTGGAGTGCCGGATCACATGCTGACATGCAGCGACTGAATAGGCCGTGGTTTGGACTGGCTGCCTGTCGAAACCAAGGCTGACACACGTACAGCGGGAGAAGATAACAGTCCTGTTCATATTCAAGCCTTGTGTTGAAAATAACCTTGTGCAAGATGCATTTGCTCCAAAGACAGTTTTATATAGGGTAAGGTAAAGTCATTTGTGAGGGATGATATAACAATAAAATGTAAAAAGAAAAAAAACCGGGCCACTGAAAGAAAAAAAAACCTGAATATAACCTCATGTTATGATCCTGAAAAGCACAGCACAAAATGTCACTGACAAACTTTCCTCAGGAGCAAACATTAATGTTTATATTTTCCAAGCAAAATACGCCAAACGCTGCACTTCAAAATCACAAGTTCTGATGTCAAAGGGCTCCTTTTTATTATTTATTTCTTTTTTTGAATCTTCAGTAGTTTCCACATCGCAGCTGGCATTTGCAGCATTTATATTCCTACAATGCTTCACCAAGGAAAGCAGCCTTACATCTCACAATATGCACTGTAAACACTGTATGCTGTGCGTCATTCAAAGGCAGAGTTTTCATTTAACAGTCGCTGTTTTCTTCACTTTAGTCAGTATTTATTTATTTATATACCATCAGACTTTTCTCTCTCAAGCATGCCTTTAAGAGACAGAAAAAGACTTGCTAGGCCTCACTAATCAAAAATCAATCACAGTCCTCAAGGATCCAATAAAGCAAAGGGCAAGAAAGAAGAGGACATCGCTCATTTGATCATAATCCCAATCCCATCAATTCCCCAAACCCCTGCCGATGCAATCGCAACCTCAGATTCAACTTTGAAAATCTGAGAAAACACTGATGACCTGATCTAGTAATATAATAATAAGCACCAACACAATGTTTCAGGCACACACAGGCTCTCTCTCTCTCACACACACACACACACACACACACACACACACACACACACACACACACACACACACACACACGCACACACACACACACACACACACACACACACACACACAGGCACGCGCTGCTCTCATGAATATGAAACATCGACCATGGCGCACCAGATTGTGAAACACTGGGAGGAGAACATGCTAATAAATGAATGTACAACAAACAACATGATTTAGTTCATATAAAAGCGTCGGTGTTCATTACTATCACTTGTGAGAAAATGGTGCAGAAAGGCTGCTGTTATTGATACTTTTGTTTCTACACTTCATTATCATCCGATGTCTTCAGTTTTGTCTTTTTAGCTAATGATCTCCAAGATTGCATTCTTGTTCTTCAAATTTTGTTTTCTATCCTTTTTTTTTTTTTTTGCTGCCAAATTCAGATTTATTTTCGGGGAGGCTCCAACATGTTGCATAACTTCCTCCACCAACACTTCCAAATCCACATTTTTGTGTTCGTTGGCAGCTGATCCATCCATGATGGAGCAAACATGGAAGCGACGTGGTTTAAAGCAGACCATCCTAGTGCAGAAAGGGTCTAAAGCCCATAAAAAAATGCTCCTTTTGTGTGTCATTTCACTCATGATGCTATGTTTAGTACATCACCAGAAAACATCATACAACTTGCATCCATAAAAAATGATGAGGAAAACACAGATAGCTACAATTGTACCTGTACCTGTTCTACTTCCAACAGAGGAGAAAATGTCTGAGCACTTAGCCACTGCCATCTATTGACTTTTGATGAACTTCAGAACCAAGAGGGAAGCTTATATAAAAAACTACAATTTGATTTCCAAAAAAAGGAGGAAAATTGCCCTCAAATCATCAACATTGTACTCCACTCAAAGAAGCTCTGTGATATTAGAAGTTGACTTTAAAAAACATTACCTCTAAATCAAAAACAAACATATTTCCAGGAGGTTGTTCAACATGGTTCATCGTGTCTAAAATCAAATATTTCTCAATCTATGCTACAGAACCAACAGACTAATAAAAACTCATCTCTCCATCCATCTATCTTCTATATTGCTTTATATAATTCTATATCAGAGGTGACTTGAGCTGATCCCATCAGACTGTCGGTGATTTCATTCAGAAATTATCTTTGTGTTTTCGGGCCTTTTGGGCGTCTGTGAAGCACTTTGAGCTATAATGCTGTCTAAAGAAAGAAGCATTACTTGATTTATTGAGCGAGAAAGTAGGAATGACTTTCTTAATATTGCACATCATTGCTGCGCTTGTGTTTATTTTTGCTGTTTTATGATGATCCCGTTCTGTATTAATTGAGCCCATTCGGTATTTGGCAAGGTGACTGTGCATTACGGCGTGCATGCTAATGTTTTGTTTGCTGTCTGAATTCTGTTTATGCACATCACCCACCTCAGCTAATAAAAGTCTGTCCGTGTGGTTCAAATTGAAGATTCACAATTACAGCCTTATTCAGTTCTTTCATAAAAGTGTCGCCAATACAGCATTTAGGGTTGAAATTCTAATTATATGAGGTGGTGAAGTATTTGGTACAAGCCATTTTCCCATTAGCGTACTCAAAACTATTTTCATAAGTACATGTTAAATACAACCCAGTTCCATAACATTTGAATAAATGAGATCAAAACATGATGAAAGTTTTATATTATGAATTTCTGTTCTAAATTTTTGGTTTTGTATGAGGTTAATAAAACATTATCCCTTGGTGAGGGTGAAATAATGACCCAGAGGAGTGAACATGATCCATCAACAGTCAAATTCCAACAAGCATGCTCACTTCCCTCTTGTTCATTCTCAGAAACCAGCTCATATGAGCCATAATAACATTTCTAATAATATATATAAACTTTACAATAAACTACCTCTTTTCTCCAAAACTTAAAAAGTTCAGTTTTTCCAGAATTCTTTATTGATTTTAAAGAAAATGTTTGAACAACCTTTGGGAGTGACAATGCAAAACTATTTGCTTGAGCACATTATACTAGAAATAAACAAACATATAAAAATTTAAAACTGAAACAAGCCTTCATCCACGCTCAGGCTCTCTTCTCTCACTGTAATAAAGGGAAGTGAATGTATGGCTGTCTGTGTAGGGATCAGGCTGAGTTCCCCTGCAGCATCGCTGTGCTTCAGATGCCACAGGACAACAAGGAGCTTACCTCTTCCAGGACATCGGCGAGTTTACTCAGAATGTCTTCCTGCAGGCCGTGGAACGAGGGGACACTGCAGGATGGAGACATGCAGAAAAGCTTTCAGGCGGGCAGATCGGTTCATATTTCATACATGAATACACAGATGAAGTGTGTTGTGTTTGTCAGAGCAAGGCCAGATTACACATTCCCACAATCCAGTTCAAGAAAAAAATCACTTAAAAAAAAACCCTTTATCGGTGTCGGTTGGTGTCAAATTGGATAGAATAGAAAAGAATTAAATATAAATACTTTATCAACGCTTGGGGGAAACTACTGAAATTGCATGTAGACTCACAAAGGATTAACACAAAGTCAAACTAATAACTGGACGAAAAACAAATCCATCGCTTTCCAACATACACATAAAACCCAAAGTCATAAACACAGAACTGTGAAAACTGTGATTTCTCTGGACTGATGAAAGATAAACTTGCATGACCGCTGTGCCAGTAGACATGTTTTCTACAAGACAATCAAGCCAACTGCGAAACACGGCGCTCGAAATGTTGTGATCTGGCGTTGCTTGATTTGCCTCGGGGACTGGACAGCTTGCAGACATTGATTCAACCATGAATTTCGCCTAATTTCAAACAGTACTTGAAGATATTGCGTGGCCATCTGTCTGCAAGCTGAAATGGTACCACAAGAGGACTTAGTGTGATAATGATCAATGATCAGCAATATCAGTCAATGCATAAAGCCAAAGTCATAAAGCCCAGATTTTAAGAGGTAGGGACACTGGGAATATGTGTAAAAATGGCTATCAATTTAAAGTACTTTGAATATAAAGGAAGGGAACATTTGCATAAAGCTCATTTCACTCTGAAGGAAAGTTATGCATTATATATGTATGTATATATGTATGTACAATAAAATATATATTTGTTGAAATAAGAGTCAAACTGTTGAGAATCAGAATGAAGCTGTCGTCAAATCATTTAACTGAGACGAGCTCACATTTCCTCACGACTGTTTTAGTGATTACTGAAACCGTTGACTAAACTGGAAGAAGACGGGCTCTCTGATGAGAGGAAAAGAAACACGCAACAGCAACCCGCATGATCAATAACTTCCTATAGGAGCTCATAGCGTGTACTGTATTTTTGAATTAATATTTCAAGACGGGGCTCGGCGGCGTGTGCGGTTACGCAGCAGTGGATCAGATCCCAGGGTTGAATACACCAGAGTGAGGGGGTAATGTTTGTCTCTCTGCTTCCCAGCAGCCTGAATGAGAGCTATCTGCCTGTTATCAGGCCTACTAAATAAAAACTGGCCTAATGTTTATCAAGGAGGAGCGAAAATAACCCATGTCGGTGAACAAAGAACTTATCACCCCATGCAATCTCTCTCTCCCTCTCCCTCCCTCTCTCTCTCCCTCTTATTTTCCATGCTTTATTACAGTAATCTAAACCATCTTGTCCTCCAACCCAGGGCCTCTGTCACTGTGCTGATCTTTTATGCTCTTGCTTCACCAACAGAAGCCCTCTTTACCGGCTAATGGCGGTGAACAAGTGACCCTGCTCTGCATGAAACATTCAGCGATTCGGTCGGCGGTGGAGCTGCATGCAAACAAAACGCCCATTTTAATACTGACACTCTCGAACCAACAGTCCAATTTTGTCACAGTAATTATATTTTAATATAATAACAATTAAGTAATCATGCAAGGCCAATGAGGATGTGAGGCAGCATTAATGCGGCCTTTGCAATTATCTGTTCTAACACCGTTGCTCTGAAGGCACGCTGCGGTCGTAAGGAACAATTCTTCGGTTGATTTTGTAAACACCATCGAAAATGAGCAACAGGAGTATTTCTGAGATGAAGTTTGCCTGGTGATAATTGCCCAGTTTTTTGTTGTTCTTTTTTTCCACACCAGTGGGCAAGTGGACTTATTGTCTTTATTAATATTTTTCATTATGATATAATTCACTTTTTTGAACGGCACAAACACTCCTCAATTTGTTTCTCCTTTATTAGGTTCATTTTCTTTCTTTTATTGCACTATTCTTTATTTAAACTTTATATACTTAATAAAAACTTCTACTAAATACATTTTGTCTGGAATCACAAAAATGTCAACATCTTTAAAATAAAGATGACATTTCTTCAAAGGTTTCTTCCTTTTAAAAGAGTTCGGTCGCTGATGCTTGCTCATGTGGAACTGTTGGGTTTTCTCTGCAAAAGCAGCTGAGAAATGACTGTGTTGTAACTGGCACTATATAAATAAAGCTGAATTGAATAGTTTTTCTACTTTACGGAGTACTGCTATGGGTGCCATGCAAATGATCCAGTAAATATTGAACTGAAACTTTTTCTGGGACTTTACTTTTGAGCTGCTTACTGACGGATGGGGTCACAAAGCCATTGTATCGATCCATCCATCCACCCACCCACATCTGGATAGGTTTCTAAAAACCTGCACCACCACTAAACGCACAATAAAATCCGTCTGAGAGTGTCTCCCGTGTCGCAAATCCTCACCGATTCTCCTGAAAAAAAAAGGAGGAGTGGAGGACCTTTATTCTGTGGTTTGTATCAATACAACAGGACGCAGGTGGAGGTAGGGGAGTCGAGCCAAAGATGCCGTCGCCAGTTAGACACTTTACAGCCCCCCCAGAACAATGTGTTTGAATGATCTGAAATACGTGCTAGAGAGAGAGATAATAACACAATCTTCACAAGTACTCTCATGTCCCGTATGTGGCACAATGTGGGATTTCTCTGACAGTTTTTTCATCAGCCTTCCTCCTCCACAACTTGTGAGAGAAAATATATAATTTCGCAGCTGTTAAACGGGTGGGCAGAAAACTCACAGGGACCAGTGTGTTTGTTGGTGCTCTTAAATTGGATCTGTCTCCGAGCGGCAAAACTGGAATAATGATTTTTTGTGAGCTGTGTATTAACAAATGTTGGTATCGAATCTGAAACGTTCCCCCGTGGACCATCCTTTTAGAAAGCAAACACACTCGTTGATCCCAAATCAAGCCGTGCAAACACTGTATTAAATATTTAGTTAATCTGCTGGACTGTTACACTAACCCTTCTGAGAGGCCAAAGCTCTCCCGCTGTAGAATACATGCTGCAGTCTTAATTTATTCAATGGTATTACCGAAATAGCTCCTGTCTGAGAATATAAAACATTGACTTTGTCAGAAATGTATTTTTGGCCTTGTTTGTGTGTGAGGTCTCTGAAGATACGGCAAAATACAAAAGAGCAGGTTTCCTGTCGTCATGAGAGAGAAAAAAAAAACAGCTTGATATTTTCTTCAAGAGCTTAAAACAATCTGTGTGTGTGTATGCTTTACAGGCTCTCAGTATCCTGTAGCCCTCTCATACACACACACAAGGCAGAAAAACAGCAGTGTTGTTATCCAGCTTCAAAAAAAGGTTTCCGCAAGAAGAAAATCGTGAAGGTGACCGGCAACAAAAACTGACTTAACAATGATGGTAATTTTCCACTAAAAACATAAATGTCAATGATAAAAATATATATTTGCTGGAAATGGGGGTGATTTCTGCAGCGGGCTCGTCGAGCAGAGTCCAACCTGCTGTCTTGTTAGCTGAAGGAAGTACAACAGAGTCTGATCCTGATCACTGTGGCTGCTCAGACTGCGTTGAGCAGACATGATCATACTGATAAAAATGCGTGCTGCTGTTATGTAATTCAAACAGATCGAGTGCAGGAGTGACGGCGCACACCACCACCCACTTCTAACTCTGCCAGAGTCACATGATCATGAAAACAGAGTAGTGCTACAGAGAAGACGTGATACAATTTTCATAATTGCCTTGATGAAGACCAAAGTGGTTGACGCTAAAACAGGGAAGTTGAACAGAGAAAGCGGATGAGGCGGATTTATACTGTAATTGCATCTCATGCATTTTGATCACCATTCGCTGCTCTTCCTCTGTCTTTTGATGCAAGCTTCTTTTATCGTACACTTCATGCAGGCCAAAAAAAAAAAAAAAGAAAAAGGAGTCTGCAGGCCTTTTAAGTGATAATAGGCGTCTCTATGGAGAAGTGGTTGGGGCTCAGGGCTCTCCAATGCCGATAAGGACATTAAAGAAGCGATGACACAGGTACAAGGTGTTTGAATGACACCTTCCGTGGCTCACCAGGCACTAATGCTGCGTTGTAGGATTTATTTGCAAAAAAAAAAAGGAAGAGAAAAGAATCTTCTGAGGAATAGCTCGCACATTTTTTTTTTTCCTCTTTCCTGAATTCATTTCGTTAATTCTTTCATTGGATTCCAGATCAAAGACCTGTTCGGCTCATTCACCCGTCACTGTGGGACGATCCGTCTCGGCTCCTCACCTTTTGAGAAACTCCATATACTCTGTGTGCTTGATGAGACCCGTCCTCATCATGATCGTCTGGAAACATTGTCGGTCAATGGCCCACAGCTTCACATTTGTTAGGGCTGCAAGAAAAAAACACACACACATAAAAGCATTGTCATGAAAGAGAGCTTTTACCCTCAGGTAATCGGAATACTAAATGAGCATGCAGAATGTATCTACAGTGCGAACCCTGCCTGAGAGATGTGCCAGTGCACACGGTAAGGACCTTGTGAATTTTACATGTAAGTGAAACGAAAGGAGAGTCATTTCTGTTTATGGGATCTGGGCGTGTTTGAACAACAGAAAACCTGAAATGTGTGAACCTTCAGGCGTTGTCAGCCTTGTTGAATTAATCTCCAATCAGATGTTTTTTCTTGCCTCCGATCGGACCTGCAGAGCAAATAGGATGCCTTTGGACAATTACTCTTTACTCAGCAGTTGGGAGTTAATTGGTATTTTTAAAATACCTCTCATGGATGGCTTCAAGGCATGATTGCTTCAAGTCATGCTGGAGCGTTTTAATTGGTTTAAGGTCAGGATCTGCCTTGACGCTGCCTTTTTTTTTTTTTTTCCCTTTCAGAGTCACTGATTACTCTTCACATTAAGAGCAATTATCAAACATTGTTTCCTTAGTATTAAGTTAAACCTCACATAAAAAAAACATTCATATAATTCTGTATAATTTTGAATTAATTGTTCCTACAATGATTAGAATCTGCGCTCTCCCTGAGGAACAAACTGCAAACAGCAGGATTTTATACAATGCTGGTTTAATGGTATTCCAACGTGTTTTTGCGGTTTAAATCGAACATCGTGTCTCATTTGTCAACACAACTTTCTTTTTGCTGTTTGCTTGCTCATTCTAACGCAAGCATGAACTGTTCTGGAACACTTTGGAGAGTTTCCTCTGCTGCCTCTTTCTAAGGAAAAATCCATGCTGAGTGATTTTCTTCTTGCGGACTGACTGTGGAGTTGGGTCAGCAGCAGACGCCCAATATGTACGGCTGATATGCAACACCTCTTCTGACACCTCCTTGAATAATGTAAAGGGTTTTACAACGATCTTTGCAAAATACTCAAACCTTCAAAGAGCTAAATCTCTTTTTCCACTTTTATTTCTGGCTGGTTATTGATGGAGGCCCGGGTTTCTTTTTTTTTAATATTCGTTCTCTCGCTATTTTCTCTTGTCGGAGCCTCAGCAGCTCCTTCTCCGAGGCCCTCTGAAGTCACTTTTGATCAGAGTATGTTTCACCTCAACAGATCTCTGTTGTGAAGAGAACACTCTGCTGAAAATCAGGCCATGCAGGTTTTCATCAGAGCAATAGACCTTCTAACCCGCAGCTGAATGTCATTATACATCCCCATTCAAAGCCATTTCGCTGAAGAAATTGGGCTGCTGGAGCAGAAACATAACAAAACAGAAAAACTCAATATTTCATCTCGCTGAAAAAGACAAGACTCCCAAAATTCCGCACTTTTTCTCGTTAACAGGCAATTCGTGGTAATTATTTCACAACTGGTATTTTTCAAAGTAACAAGTATCATTGTCTATCTGCTAAAAGAGCTCCTATTTCTAGCTCTTTGCTTCAATTCTGTGGCTGTAAAACAGAGTGTGGAGAGCAAAGGCAGAGAATATAGAGAAAATCTACAATGTGACCTTCCAAAAATACTTGGAAATCCTCCGGGAGCGCCCTCCAGCCACGGGGAATTGTGGTAATATTAGACAAAAAATGTAGATAACATTTGACTGAGTGGGCTTGTCTCTTGTTTGAGCTGCTCGTTTTATCTCACCCTCCCAGTGTGACACTTCTTCGTAGTTTAAAAGATTAAAAAAACTCAAGTTCTGTTAATACTGTGTGGCCTGTATTGATTATATAAAGGTTTTTCACAGCTATTTCTCAACAGCGAGGAGACAAGCTGCACATCAGCTCCTCTGCAGCTGATGGGCAATCAGTGTGTCTCTTCAGGAAGAGCAGCTTTGTGGGCCAACCTTATCTGATACCGTTACACTTAATAAGTGTGACACACATTCGCTCACACACCCAGTGCACCACTCCCATACCGAGTGAGGATACTTCCTCACAGAGAGGTGAGAGTACAGCTAAAAGCACAATCCCACATGTGCAAATATAAATATATAATAAGCCTGGACTGTATGTATGACACAAATATTTCTGTATGCACATTTGGCAGCTGTGTAAAATCGGGCCAAACCACCAGAGAGTCGTCCTCATTACAGAGCCTGACACTGTTTTTACTTCAAGACATTTCCTTGGAGCGGAAACGCTGAAACGCAAAGCTTGACATATATAGACATGTCCGCAGACGCAGAAGTGTGGATACTAGAGGTGGAAAAAGAAAAAGATGCAAACTAAATACTGCAAGATAGACTGTAGGTCAAGATCTAAAGAGTAACTCTTACAGTAGCCTTCTAATTTGACCCTGAAGCAACAAGAGTGGGAGATTAGCCTCACTGGTCACTATGAAGTGAACAATAGATTGCCTTGGCGGGAAGTGGGAGTATAGGGCACTGGGAAATAAGATATGTAGGGGAGCCTCCAGCACAGTGCACTAGGTAAACGTATTATTCTGAGTCTTGGCTAAATTGCAATGAGACTCGGGGAGCTAGTTATCCTGTACGCAGGCACAGATGAATGTCTCAATGCTCATGGGTTGCCGGGCATTAGTTGCGCGGCATTGTGGATGCACGGAGCGCCGCAGGCCGGGGAACAGAACGGACGTTGTCTGTGAAATGTTTTCGAGGAAGTTGATTGTGTGTCATTTCCACAGGCACAGGGGCTTTTAAAAACGATACACAGTAACCGCATGCAACAGTCCACAAATGTATAATGTATATACGGGGGGGGGTAGACGGTTTAATTTAATCCAACTGAGACCTGACATTAAGTTCTAGCTCCAGGAAAACTATTGAGCGTAGTGAAGACAAGTTGCTCCAGACTGCACTGTCGCCTCGAATCGAAACAGCTGTTCTGTTGCCCACTTCTAGGCAATCTCAGTCACAGTTTGCGGGCAGAATCATGAGCGTCTGAGAACAAGCACGTCCGTTAAAGCCTGCAGTAGACATGGAGAAGAAAAGTTTCATTCATTCTCCTAAGAACACCGAAAACCGGCCTCAGCCGAACATGCAGGCATTGTGGCGGAGTGTGTCTGATGTGTGTCAGCTGCCACTCAAAGCCCGCGTGCAGACAGAGGAGGTGGACTTGGCTTGTTGTGGATCAAACGTTATCAAATTGATGCTTTTGTGAAGAGCTGCCGCTGTGACAGTGACCTTTCGATGAGCGCCAACCTGCAATCCGCCGTGTTTATATGAAAAGTAGTGGTTCAGGCGCGTAACAGCCAGCTGACGCTCGATACACTCGTTCATTATGCAATTGAAAAGTCACATTACGGCGTTTCCCACAGGCTTCAGCGCTCGCTGGCTTTTGTCAGTGCATGTAAACTGCACAAAAATATCATTTTAAAATTTTACTCTAACTAATCAGGACCTGGAGGGAACTGTATATTACAGTTTTAGAGCCGCAGTGGGCGATTACCGAGTGAAAAATTTCTTTTTAAAGACTAATAAAATGCTAACTTATTCAATGAAATGTAAATGAGTAAAGGCCAGCACATGTCTCGTGCTGCATCTGGTTCCCGAGGGTTGAGAACATTTATGGCTTCATGGTGTAATGGGTTAAATTAAAGACATACTAATCTCAGTATTACACCCTCCTCATGACTGTTGAACACGCTTATTGGGGGTTTCTTTCCTCTTCGGCCCTGAAAGCTCCTCTAAATTCAACATAATCCCACCTCAGATGAAGGATGGCTATTCATAGCCCGCGGCCGAGCACGTTACCGCTCGGTCATGCTCCTCCTTTCCTTCTCCCTCCTTGGATGCAGTGATTGCAAATCCCTCATCCATCAATTATTTGCAACAATGGATGAATAGTTTCAATTCTGGATGCTGGCGAAAGTGGACAACCAGCTCCTCCGACGTGCCAGACTCCACATGAGAGGATCTGTGTTTAAAACCGGCGAGAGGAAACGTGCATATGGGTGCCAGCAATGTGACATAACGCAAGACAAAGCTGGCAACGGTGGGACTCACTCATTCATCTGCCTCAGTCATAATTCATTGTAAGTGAATTTGAGCCCGGGGCATTATGTAAATGCTCCATGCGTATTTGTTCTGGTAATCCAATTTTAGCTCATTAAATTATGTAAACATAGGAGGTGAGCAGTTGTCTGTGTTTGCTGGTCATGACATTTACATCCAGGGAGAGTCGAAGGTTCACAAAGATGGAACTATATATATATATATATATTTTGTTTTGTTTTGTTTTGAGTGTCACATGCTTGGCGTTAAAATGACTCAAGACAGAGTGCATCTGGTCCGTGATGATTCACACGTGGTAAAAAAAGCATCTGTCCTTTCCAACAGAGATGCCAAAGGGCTGCATTAAAGTGGTGCTTAAAGATTAGACGGTGTTTCAGGCAGTGAAGAAGTCCAACAATATATGCACTAATGGGGGGAAAATACATGTATATAAAGCACTTCTCAGCGTACACCTCCATGTAAATTGCATTTTCCAGAAAATACAAGTGCAAAAAATAAGCTTTCCTCCCCTGTCTCCCACTCTCTCTCTCTGCATATTTTTGAACTAATAATCTGCATTTTCATCTACCTACCGCTGAGCCCGAACATGCACTCTCCAGCGGAGAAAAACATCAGGATGATGACGGATGAGCCCCGCTATTGTAGATTATTCACAAGAAATATGTACATATACACACATGAGCTCTCCGTGCATCTCTCTCTTCTACTTACTAGTAATCAAATCTTTGTTATGCAGCAAAGCAAATGTGTCGGAAACCCCTGGAAGTAAAAATAAACACGTGTCTTCGGCGCCGCGCTGGAGATCGGGACACGGCTGACGGTGAATTATCATTTCAGATGTTGTAGATGATTAACCTGGGGTCATGTGGCTCCGAGAGCGGGGAACGGTGTCTCCAAACTAATTAGAGAAAGCAACCACCACAAGGACTTTTCACGCAGAATTATTGTTGTGCCGTTTGGGTTGGAGGGCAACGAAATTGCTTCCACCGTCGCTTTAACAAATGTGTCCGTCCGTCGACGTTTCTTTAAGCTCCTGTGACTTAAGCTCTGTCGTCGCCATCGCCACCTGCGGTTTCCACCCACTTTGCCTCCCCCGAAAATGAGAAAGATCAACCGTTTTTTTTCTTCTCACTGACTCTGACACACACAATCTCGTACACATTTTAAAAAAAATGGCGTGAGTGCTATACTCCGTTGCGTGTCTTGTTTGGGGAGGCCTTATGGGAGTGATGCTGCCAGGGCTGTAGGGTGCGCGAGCGTAATCTCCTTTCCCCCCTAAGTCATTAATAACATCAGCCAAGTCTGATTACATCTAGATGAGCTTTTTAGAGCGTGAGAAAGCAGGACAGGTCATTTGCGCCAGACAGTGTCAGAGAGCCAGAAGAAAAGGGAAACATTAGGAGAATTCTCCGCATAGTTTGGATGAAATAATTATTGTTATTAATGCTGTGTTTGGCAGTAGCCAATGCATGTGATAACATTCTCACATCCCTGTGTCAAGAAAAAAACAATCTCCAGTTTGCATGATTTATTCTGAACTGGAAAATTGGTGTAATGTAGGAAGCTTATCGTATGGTTCTCACATCTCGGGGAACCTCAGCACAGGAGACTAGCTGGATTAATCTGAGGACGTCTCCGGCTGCCAGCTCTTCCAGCAGTCACCTGAAGTGGGAGTCCCTGGATCTGAAACAGCAGCTGCTTGTGAAGAAATGAGCTGAGCATCATCCCACCTGCTGTCCATACACACACACACAGCAGATACACACACAAAGCGCTACACTCGTCACAACAAGGCTTTTGTTTCAAGAATAATAGATTCACCTTCTTTTACTGACTCGATGAATTTGCGCTTCTTTTTTGATATAAAGAAAAAAATCTATCTTTTCAAAAGCAGTTTGTGTCCAACTGCATCGATTGAAAAATAAATAAGTGTTAACCAGACTTCTTGTAGTGATAATATTCAGATAGAAAACTCTAACACTGAGCTTAGACAGGACACAGTCATTAGGTTGAAGCTGGAAACGAGCCATCAAAAGGCGATGGAATCGGAGATGCTTTCAACATTATCCACTCATCTGGGGAACATTAGCAAAACCCTACCTCCATCAACTACAGCTGATGGTGTTTAGAAATCCATCACAAACACGCGCAAGACTGAGTTATGGTGTGTATAAAAGCATATTCCATTATGGTGGGGGGGGGAAAGGAAATAAAAAGGGGTCCTTTTGATGACAGCCTTGTGATTACAGATGTGCACTCATTCATTCTGAGGCTAAGTGGTAAACATGGCTTGACAGACATGAACAGCTCGAGCAGTGAGTCAGTAATCTCATGGAAAACCATTATTACCTCCGAGTCAAAACCCGCTGTCAGAAGTGGACCTCATCATTGCTCCTGGGAGAATTTACTGAAGTCATTTAAGAAATATCTCCTCAAGATTTGCTGTGATGTTTGTGGAAAATCCGTCACAGCAAACATAATTTGGTTGTTTTGAAATCATTCGGAAAGGTTGAATCTTCAGATCGTAATGAAGTCTGAACAAAGCAGATCAATCATGGATAACTTTTGGGGGGAAATTGTGCAAATTTGTTGCACAATCACATGCAAATTAGTGACCGTGGAGTACACAGCCATTCTAGCAAGTTTAATGGAAATGACAATCCATGCCAAAAAGTGACAAAAGAAATGACAAAAGTTTGGCCACGTAGCTCAATACATGTCTTCTTCTTTTTCATTTTACCATAATTTTCTGCCTCAGCAGGTCATCTCCACAATTTTATTGGGCAAGTGACTATGTTTGTTAACTTCTGCGTCTCTTTGTTCCTTTCAAATGGACAATTATACATTAATGACAGTCATGAAGTAAACATTGCTGAACAGTGAAATGGGGGCTGTTTTTGTTTTGTTTTGTCCCTTTTGTCTGGCCAAGATTCTCTTCTTTATCGTTGAGTTCTGCAGCGTTGAACCTGAAATTTTATTGGCTATGAACACAACTGTGCTTGAGCTTGAACACTGCACACAGAAAAACGTGTGCATCGTCATCATATCTCATGCAGGGATGTATCATTTCAATAAAAGCATTGCAAAGGGTTAAAAAAAATTGCTGAAAACCAATACATTTTTTACAGTGTCAACATCACACTGCAATCAGAATCATCGGCTTATCTTATCTGTTGTTGCACCGCAGCAGCTCCCTCCACTGTGAATAGATTCTAATGATTCATTTGCTTTTCTTTCGGCACCGTCATGTAGCAGTGTACTGTGGATCAATACCAAAATATCAAGAGATCAAATGCATCTGTTTTAGGCCTTGTGTTACAGGATAAATAT
Organism: Salarias fasciatus; assembly: GCF_902148845.1. Classification (NCBI taxonomy): domain Eukaryota; kingdom Metazoa; phylum Chordata; class Actinopteri; order Blenniiformes; family Blenniidae; genus Salarias; species Salarias fasciatus. Next base: position 19,753,784 of record NC_043757.1, read on the forward strand.
TTGAACTCTATTTAATAATTTAGGGTGAATACGTGTGCGATTTTTTTTTTTTCTTTCTTTCTTTTCAAATGGAGGGAAAGTTCCCTGCTAATTACCGGGCCCCCTGCTCACTGGCTGACAGCAGCTTCTTCTTCCACCTGCCGCTGCGATGAGAACTACAGCTGTGTAAATGTTGCACGCAGGTGCGTTACAATCGTCAAGTCAGCGGCCCAAACTAATTCTGATGACAGCTGATCACATAAATAGCCATGTTTGGAGCTTTTTCAGCTCTGGAAACAGCTGCAGCTGAAGTTTCTGAACAGTTTAAGCTTTTAAACAAAAGTGTCAGCATGAAATCGGCCTCTGGGATACCAGCAATGGTTTAAACTAGTATTGGTGAAGAAAGCTGCGCCACACACATCTAGACAGTTACAACGCAGATTGACAAAATGTTTCCAGTCCACAAAGGATCAACTCGAATGACTTTGGTGATTCTGAGTCTGTATTTTATATTAAACTATCACAACCGTGTGCTGCATCTTGTCTAATTTAACAGTGTGATCACTGAATAAGCGCTGAAAATATACCCTCACTGCTCACTTTAGCTAATGCACATGCATAATACCGTGAACCAGTGAAAAAGGTCTCCCATACATCTGCAGTAATAACTACTTTTCAATTTCGGCACCGACAAAGGATGTTTCATGTCGAGGATGCCGTGGGTGGCGGTAGTGCACAGCAGTGTATCACACTGAAAGGTGTTCCTGCCATTCTGCTGTCTTTATTTCTAATAATCGGGCCAAAATATCAAGATGCCCTCACCATTCACCGCTGTCTATTTCCAGTGGTGAATGGCCTTGTCTTATATTACATGTTTTCACCACTTCAGCAGTCTTGAAGCACTCACACAAACACCAGTAGCAGTGGTTGCCATTGACAGTACTCACTCGCCATTGGGGAGTTCAGCCCAAGGACACTTCAACATATGGGCGGGCAGGGATGGGAATCGAAATGCTAGCTTTGAGACTGGAAGGCAGTGGATTGGGACTTTTAAAGTAAGGACTCGCATACACAAATTGATACGGAGCAGAACATCATAAGACACAGTGCAGATAGAGTGTACAGCCACTCTCGCAGCTCTGTGAGATCTCAAGCTCAATGCAAACACGAGCATGCTTCCACAGATTGGAGGTATAATGAATATCGTGTTCAAATCAATTAGCCTGTAGTACAGCAGCCGGCCAATGCCAATGTCAATAGTTTTGCAGATATAAAAAAATGCACTGAGCAGAATTCACTGCTTTTATGTGTATGCAGGTACAGAAGAAGGAAGAAATCACTTTTCAGAGAAAAGTGTCACAAGTGCTTTACACATCAATCAATACAAAATGTTGAAAAATAACCTGAATGAAAATTCAGACTCAATAACATAAAAATCTAGCACAGTTCAATGTGGTTACACACTGAAAATCTAAGCAGAACTCACAGATAACAGTCACCCAGACAGCAGGCAAGTCTGTCAATGTCCATGAAAAGCATCCAGAGAGTCAGCTGATTGTAAGAACGCAGGTAAACAGTCGTGTTAGGGTATTACCACATCAAGGGCTCCATTTCCGTGAAACTGAATGTGGGTTAGTGGATCTGTGAGCAGATTCAAGTCAATGGATCAAAGGGAGCAAACAGAAGAATGAGGGTGGATGAACTCTGTGGCATAAACTTATGCTTGGCTGTCTGATTGTCGGGTCGTAGGAGCGAGATACTGAACTGCATTCTGAATGAAAAAGCTGTAAACATGAATGCTAGAACAAAGTTTCCGACACATTTTATATTATAATATACTGTATTTTATCGATGTTAACATCATGTTGGTGCAAGGAGACATCGCTGGAGTCATTAGATGTTTTCTTCATGGTGTTAACAAGCAAATCCTGGCGATATATAATGATCCATGTTGAAATAATTCTGGGGCACATGGTTCTGTAGAAGGCAGCAGACTCACCTCACAGCAATAACAACCCAGAGTCTAGTCTGGGGGCTATCCGGGGGCGATCTGTGTTATTCCTGTGGGTGTGTGGGTTTTCTTCAGGTGCTCTGGTTGCCTTCCACGGGGCAAAAATAAGCGTTGAGGCTAAAAGGTAGCTACACTTTGCAGAGGTATGAATGTGAATCACTGTGTGTGCGATTGGCAACCTGTCCAGGGTATTTTTGCCTTCATTCATTATCAACTTATGGATGGACGGACAGATGACAGATGAATCTTTATGTGAATATGAACCCCACAGTGGTGCTGAAAGAAAAGTCTGAGCACTGCTGAAATGTTCCAAAATAATGATGGAAGTCTTCATGAGATGAGAGCTGTCATATGCGTCTTGAGCAAATGTTAGTCACAAATGTCATAAACTGAGTTTGTGCAGGGTTCAGAGAGAATGAACGAACACCCCTCCAGGGACGGCAGAGACTCGCAAAAACACACAAAATGCGGGACTGGCTATTTTAATTATGAAGATGAATCAGTGATAAGACAAATAAATTAGTAGTAGATGAATGATGTGTATTTTCAGGGCTTCACAGTCCCTGAATGCAAATTCAGACAAGGTGCAGCTGCAACAACTCCAGCCGTCTTCACAGTAATGAATAATAACAAGCCGGTGGAATAAATAATGCAGGTTCACTAATGACGGATGTCTCACCAAGTGGAGGATTAAAGGTGGGTGAGACGATGGCAAACTCAGAAGGCAGAAATCAAAAAAGAGCCACTGTTGTTTAAATTTTTTTAAACCTTTGATCAATCTGATTAATATGGATTCAAGTTATTTATTCTGATTATTTTTCAACTGCAAAACAAATTCACGTCACGCTGGCCTCATGAGAATGTCCTATGTTGACGACGTCAGCCCAAAAGAGGAGGACAGGTGAGATAAATGTCTGCTTATCCAAAAAAAAAAAAAACCTTTTTTAAAGAATAAATTGCTTTCTTGACGGTTTGTGAGATACATTTTAATTGCTTGTTGTCTTCATCATTATAGACAATCAACCAGAAAATATTTGCCACAAAGGAAATCGCTTTGAATAACCTGATGAATTTCAGTCTGCTCGTCTGCAAAAAAAATCAAACGGAGGAAATGAAGTGTGTTTGCGATTCATCAGCAGCTGGGTTATTTTTAGGCCACGGCACAAGCCGCATCGGGTGGTACTTTCTTCGACTTCTGTAGACTATTCAAGCACCACACTGAAGTATGTACAATTACAGATTTGTCACGCAAAGAAATATCTCGAGAACCACGTAAAAACCATAGAGCTCACGTTGTCTTTTAGTCACTTTACACCTCAGGTAATCTTGCTCTGGATGAGATAACAACTTCGGCATCAGCATTGAAACGACAAAAAAAAAATAATGTAAGAGTGTTTCTTTTTTCAGCTCCGAGAAAAACAAGGAAATATCTTGTATCATTTTGAATTTCATAAGGCCTTCTGTCAATCAAGGCTGATGTTTTGCATCCCACTGAAGGGAAGAAAAAAAAACATCAAATCTGTGCACCCAAAAATAACGAGCGAAGCCGGAGTGATAATTCCCCCCACTGCTCTGGCACAATGTGATGAATCCATGTTTGTGTCAGTGTGTGAGCGGCTGTCTGAACGCCGGTGAGTGTGAGCACAGTCGTTTCTATGTGTGTCCGTGTGTGTGTGTGTGTGTGAATGCCACTTGTGTTCAATTTTTCTGATGAAACTGCAATTATTCAGATGTGAAGCCTCTTTTCTCTGCTGGATTCCAACGTTGGGGTCTGTTTGAGAGAAATCCATGAAGAAAGTCATCATTACTAGTGCCAAATAAATCATAAGACGAACGCTAGTCCAGCCGCTTAGTGGCTCGGATCTTATGAATGCCTTGTTCTGTCGCATACGGTGATGAAGCAGTGTTCTAATGATTATTACATTCAAATGACAGTTTCGGCAGTGGGTGACCATTTTGGAAATTCACTCTGCTTTCAACCTGCTGGCCGGCTCGGAAGAAACATTATCATTCAGCCGCCAGCAGCTAGTTTCCGTTTCATTGCGTTGCCACTGGCAACCACTACCGGCACATCCGCGGACATTATAGCACGCACCAACCGGTCACATCGTTGATTAGGCAAATATTGAGAGGTACGTCCTGTGCACCCCAGTTGGATGGAAGTGGGAATAATTTTTTTAATTTTAATATTTGATTCCAATAGCTTCCATGAGATCAAGTTTGGGATTAATTGATATTTGCAAATTCAACAAATTAGTTTTCAGTCATTAGTTCCATTATTCTACATCTTGGTTCATGTGAGTTACAAGATACGAAAGCTTTCCCCATTAAAATAATTTACAAGCTTTTCTCTAATTGTAGTTAGCCAAATATGTTGCTCTCTACATATTTGTAAAACTCTTATCCAGCTCATATTTATTTAACTAAAGCACTTGTGAACATGACGCTCATGTTTATTTAATCCATTTATGTTTCCTTGTATAAGCACATAATGCTAATCACTTACCACAGCTCTCACTTGAAAAAAAAAAAATAACGATGCCATAAGTGTATTAAACTCCTCAGAATGATAAATGCGGGGAAATTAAGCTGGATAGAATGTGATGATATTGTTGGTGAAAAAGTATTCAAATCTAATGATATAACTAGGAAATTGATTTAATTAACTCCAATCTAGCTCTCGTTAGCATGCTCCAATATATTCTGGGCAATCGCATTTCCCTCTGCTCGTTTTCAGTTTGTCTCGACTTTGCTACCCATCTGCTCACCATTTTTCAATTAGCTGTTACAATTCACGGCATAGACTTTGGCCAACAAGGAGTCTGATAGATGGATGCAATTTTTCAGGATGATAATATCCTATACTCACCAATTTAGTAAAGAATTACAGGATCCAAAACACTGACATAAGATGAGGATCTTCTCATAACGGTCGTCTTAGAACTTCACTGAAATCAGTAAGATTCAGTCTTCATTTAACCGGCTTTCAAACTTGACGACTCAACACTGAGACATTTCTTGTTCGCAGCGGTGAAACAGTGAGGAGACCCAGGAGTTCAAGTATTTGAGGCCGACCATTCAAAGCAGCGAATGGTTTGTAGGAGGCGGAGAAGAAAGTTCAGACAGGATAGATTGGAAATAGATGGGGTGTCAGGAGCGATCTGTAATAGAAGGGGAAGGTCGACAGGACGGGACGTGACGGCTTCTTTGTTGGATGGATTAGATCCAGTGTTACTGACGGAAGGCTGGACCGGAGGGGGAAGACGAGAGGAAGTCAAGGCTTTAACTGGGAGTGGACAGAATGGACGGGTACTTCGGGAACAGCTCGTGTTGGACAGCTTGGTGCGGAAGTGAAAGAGGTGAGGTTGAACATGGCTTGGTCGTGTGTGGGACTGACATAAAAGGCGAAAAGCTTGATTTGTTTTTGCTTTCATCGCCAAACACTTGGGTTTAAATGCCATCCTTTCCCTGATTCCACGCATTCTGAAGTCTTTTTGTTCACTTGTCCCCATACAGGTCACGCTCCATAGCTCAAGAGAGCAATAAATTTTGATTTTACAATTACTAATCACTGCATTTTTGTTCAGTGATTCTCTTCATCATCCTGACATTGACAACTCAAGACCTACTCTGGAATAATTTCTCAAATGCAGAGCACTTCAAAAACCTATTGTTAAGACTAAAAAGCTGGTATTATCAGATTCAGTGACATAATCATGGTTCAGAAATTAAATAACATGCTCAACAATAAATTCTGAGCTCTAAAGGGAAAAAATCTTTTTGATTTGGGATTCGTAAGCCGCCCCCTGTCCTCGCTCTTTATTGGCGGCGCCTAGACACATAATAGGGAAAGAAATTTATAAAGATAAATATCACAATTTATTCACTATCATCCTGTTCTCATGGGGCATGAAATTAGGTTAGGTCTTGGGACTGGAAGTCAGCAATTTGCATTTTTATGGTAGGAAACATCAGGGGAGCCGCACTGCCTCCTGCTAAGGTCAGCAGGAGTTGGCAAACCAAAATTTACTTGAAAGCCGCGACCAAAGCCAGCGGGACGATCAACACTATGAATGAGAGTCGCGAGAAGAAGCTGCGAGCGCGAACGCAGCGAGTTACGTAACGGAAGCAGCCTGCAAACAGTTGATCCACAAACAGTGCATTGTCCTCTTCTCACCCTGTCCTTGAACTGCTCTGCTGGCCATGCGGCTTGTTCTGCTGCTGCACACTACTTATTTTATCAGTGCTTCTTCTCTCTTGGAGGAAATATCAGCCCCACTTTCTCCCTCTGACTGGCTCGGCTCTTGTGAACGCAGCAATCTGGTTACAATTGACTACATGCATGTTTGTTATCTTTGCCGTGGGTACGACTCGTGATCCATTGAAAACGCTGGGAAGCATCCGGCTCCACATCGTCTACTGAAATTTTACAGAAGCCCGTTTTCACAGATCACCCAATTGGTAAAATCATTAAGTCCAAAAAAGAAAAAAAGGCAAGAGTGTGAGTCATTTGTCCCAGTTTGTTCTCAGAAGGTTGAGCTTTTGATGTCCCTCTCAAGCACCCGGCCCTGTACTAATACCCCATTACCCCGGTCATTTTAAGTGGTTCTCCTCCAGATAAAATACTGATGACATAAAAGACACTTTCATTTACACGCAGCCATAGAGCTAATCCCCATGTGCGGACTAAAAATCTGATTGAAATCTGTCCTCTGTGTTAAAATCCTGACCCTGCTGCAGAGGGAGGGAGGCGGTAATGCTCCTAAGGAGGCTGTTAAAAAGCTGCCATAATGCTAGAAGATGGACAACTTCTGCACTGGAGCACAGCAGATAACAGCTAACTAACAATTATCTCTCTCCCACACAGATCAAACGCTAAAAGACAGCCTGTTGGCTGCTTTTCAACAATCCCACAAGACTAAATATGGTTAAACTTTAAATGCCATTACAGAGGACAGACCTTGCAGATGCTCCTTCTGCAGGAGTAGACTGGAGCTGAACAGATGGAGGACTTTGCAGTTCTTCTACATCTTTTTATGAATTTCACTTCCAGTCACATAGCATGTCTCCATGTCTCTGTACATACTGACACACGTGCACACACACACACACTTTCTGATTTCATAACTTTTGCAGATATTGCTTTGCCCTCAATTTCCCATGACATTTAACTTTAACATGTTAACAGAGAGAGGTGTGCCCAGGTGCACACACACACACGCACACACACACACACACACACACACACACACACACACACACACACACAGTTTGTAATTAGTCCACACATGAGAATCACCGACTTCCTGTATTTCCTGTCCAAGTCTTTTAACACCTGCATAATGTCATCAGTATGTTCCCACTTCCAGAGTACATGACTGCAATTCGTCATTAGATAAGCATAAATATGAATTATTAATTTCCATTCGTACCAAACTTGAGGGATACAATAAATAAAATTCTCTATATCTGCTGTTGTTATATATTTACATCAACATATATTTATCATCATAAACACAGGAAACTATGAAACCCCTGTTTTTAAGAATCTGTTTTTGTATTTCCTTTTAAATTGCTGTTTGTTTGGGCACTGCTACTTTAATACTTGGGTACAAATATCTTTTTTTTTTTTAGATGGAACAATATCTGATCCATTGTACACACCTGATGTGCAGTCGATGGGATACGAGCGCGCAGACAGGAAGCAGCTGTTAAATATAATTGCACCTCTGTGCCACTGAGGGGGCACAGGGGAGCGACTTCACAAGCAAATAACTTTTTCTGTAAAGCAAATGTGTCCTTTGTATCTAAAAAGGCAAATGCCCACTGGAAAAAAAACAAGACAGGTAATAAAAAAATAAATAAATATTAATATGAAGGGAGCTATTTTCAGTTACCATAAATCCCCAGAAGAAAACTTTGTATTCATGCTATTAGGGCGATCATACCGCCACACGAGGCTATTAGCATAGAGATGCCCGAGAAAAGCAGCTGTTTGAAGCAACACCTGCAGGCTTGTTTTCCAACCCACTAACTGTATATCGCTGCTGTCTGAGGTTCGCCTCGCTGGGTGTTTTAACCTTTCAAGCCGTCTCGGGCCCCAGAAGAGCGTGTAGCTCCGGGCTCACACCTGCGCTCCGACCGAGAATCACGACAACAGCAGCAGCAGGGGCCCGGCAGCCCAAACACACACAAACACACACAAACACACACACTAAAACAAAGTCACACCGTCAAGTTGCGGATGCAGACGTCGGGTAAAAATACACACAGCGGCCACAGCAGCAACCCCGACTTCTAACAGATGGGTGGAGGGGTGGAGGGATGGAGGGGTTGGGGGGGTTGGGGGGGGGGTTCCTTCAACCATCACCATTTCACCATCACCGCTTCTTCCTGCGCTCTGGAAACAGTGTCGCCATGGCAGCCATGGAAACAGACAAGAAGTCCTTTTCCTCCACTCGGTCCGGCTGGGATTCTATCGACCAAAGTCATTCCTTCTGCCTTCTTCTTCTTCTTCTCTCTCTTTCTACATTTCTGCAAGTTCTTTGGTCATCCGATTCCAAATCCTGTGTCCCGGGGTGCTGCAGCTCCCCCCGAATCTCCTCACACTGGAGGTGAGGAAAAGATTAACAAAGCTTAACTTCCTCAACAAAATCACTGTGAACATGTCAGTCGTAACAAATGAGATGCTAATTTTGTTGGGCGGTGTTTATTCAAACAATCATTAGCAATTCCCCTCTGCGTCCGATGGTCCACTCTCTCAGTTATTTGCATTATCTCTATTTTTCTGCTTGTCTAATTGGTTGTTTACCTGCCGTCGTAACTGTGCAGCCCATTTGCTTTCTCTCTCATTTCTTTCTGTTTGCATGTTTGTCTTTCATTGCATTTGCATGTCTTCCACGTTGGTCTTTCATTTCTCTGCTCTCGGTTGCCTATCCAATTATGATCAGTGGCCTGAGATTGGAAAAGACACAGTGGCATAAGCTGTGTTTTTTTTTTTTTTTTGTTCCCATGTTCCTTTTCGAGGGAGCGCTGCCTTGCTTTCCTGATTTTAAGGGCTCTTATCATAAAGTCTTCAAAGCGTGTTTCTTCCGGTTGACGGCGCACAGGTCAACGCTGAGCCGACTCAGGTTCACAGCAAATTAATTCAATTTGACTCTGTGTCTTGGCAGCTTTACTGGTAATACATCTCCACATTACATATTATCTGCACATAAACATATGCCTGTCTAGAATTCTTCACGTCTTCATCTCTGGGGTCACCTCTGTGCTCAGCACAGCCTGTACCCTCTTCACCAAATGTGACTGGAGATTTTCTCATGCTGCGATTTCAAACTCCAAAGTGTGAAAAATCTCCCAAAGTAGATGCATTATAGTTAAAAAAAAAATCCCAAAAGTTTTCTTTAAAAAAGACAGCTACATACTCCAAGTAGATTCAAATGGGTGGTGAATGGATTTCACTTATATAGAGTTTTTCCGGCGCTTCAGCGGCACCCAAAGAGCTTTACATTGCACAATCTGGACGTCATCATATGGAAGCTGATCACCAGACTCTCTGAATCAGGTTTGCACCGACACAGACGCGTAATGAAAAGCATCCTCCATGTAGCATGTTTGCCTTGATGAATAAGCATTATGTGGCGTTTCTACCAGAGCGCTCAATTTACTGGGAGGAGTGTATTCTAGTGCAATAATTTACCACATGCAATACGATTTAGCCTGCCTGAAAGTGTTTGCTTTGTTTATGATTGTGTCTGTATTTAACACGTTAGAAAGGAAGATGCAAATGGGTTCACCCTGTAGCAGGGCTCGCTGTTATGATGAGAGACATTTCATCAGCTGGAAAAGCACCAGCTTTATTATGAGACATTTTCTCTTTTGTTTTTTTCTTCTTAAGGTCTTGCCATGCTTTCAGTTTCTTTTCTTTCTTTGTATTTCTCTCACAGTGTTGACTTTGTTGCAGATGATCCCCCGTATTTCGTTTTGTTAAAGCCGAATTCTTTCTTCTCGTCATAACTCTTCATTATGTTTGTTGATTCCTTCCACCAACAGTTCCAACTCTGTTATTGAATTTCATTTGGCAGTGGAGGCCACTAAGCACAAAAAGCAATCTTTATAACAGACATAAGCAGAAACACATCCCCTTTACATCTGGTGTCAATCATTATAATATTTCTAATACTTCAGCTGATTACTTAGAAGCAAACCAAAGGTGCAATTTGGCTGCAACCAAGTTCATATGGAATCTTTGACAATCAGGCCCTTTGAATGCAACATGTGTTTTTATTTCTTATCCATCACTCCTCTGTTCCACTTCTTTTTACTTTTTTTTCCCATTTGAATCTTAGGTCTGGCACCTAATATTACTTCTATTTCTCCAGCATCTCCAGCGAACAAGAAAGATTTTGGCAGCATTCTGTGCAAGGGTCTTTTCAAAGGTGGCACCAGCTAGGGTTTATTCTGCAAGAACCTCTCCCACCGAGAACTGAGGAACGACTTGTATCCGGCTCATGAACAATCCTCAGGAACAGAACAAGCGAGGAGCCGACAGCTACAAAGTGTATCTGCAAGCTCTCTGCCGCTGCTTGCATTGTATCACCAAACAAACCGCCTGAATGCTGAATGTGACTAACATCGCAGCTAAAACAGGATAATTATCAGAATTAATATGAAAGACAGCTAACACTTGCGCAGACATATTTCCCTTATTAGCATGCGAAACATTTGTCAAGTGGATTGTGCATAAATGTGTCAGTGCTTCAGCGATGAAGTGAATTTATAGGGAAACGGACACATTTGAAGTGCCGATTGAAAGCGCGCAGTCTGCTGTTCAAAAAAAAAAAAAAACACAATCACAGAAGTTTTGTTAAGAGGGCGCTTTACGTCCAACATTTGCTTGATTATAATCACAATGAAAACAGATTGCATAAATTCCTGGGTTTGTTTTTTTTTTTTCTTCTTTTTTCGTCTGGCGAATAGCTGGTGCTTGGTATTCTGTGGCAGACATAGTGTGAAGTTGCGGAGTATCAGTGCCAGGTCACAGAAAGGCGAGACGTGCATTTACTGTTTATCGTCAGGGTGCAGGAGAGAAAAATGTTCAAATGCGGCCGGAACGTTTTGTAAGCACTTTGAATTTTCTCTCCGGTGCAGGGATAAAACATCACACATAAAACAATAAAAAAAGCAGGGAAATAATTAGATCAGAAAATATTTTACAAACACAATAAATGCAAAAGTAAGTAAAAAAAAAAAGCTTGGAGGACTCGCTGAAAGTCTTATTACTATTTAAACACGACAGAGTTGCGTTGCTTTCATACAGGCCGGTGCGTTTAGCTCGGTGATTCTCCGAGGAAAAAAAAAAAAAAAAAAAAAACCTCCATAACTTATCTCTTTCTGCCAAAACAAGATTCACTCAGAGCAGACAGGGTGATTCCTGAGACTGAGCAGACGCAGGCTACTACACACACACTTACCCACGCTCACGTGCACGTCTTCCTCTCTCAGACTAATTTGAAAGATTACTCTCTGCTCACTCTCCGGTGTAAGGGACGGCTGTTGTGCTTATCTCTCCGCTGCAAAGACCTTTCTGAGGAGCCTCTGCAACAATACTGTTGTTTAGTATTCTTTAAGTGATGCCGCAATATGATTTTTACAAAACAAGACATCGGAGCACTGCTAATCATTACCCCTCTGCTTGCTGTCGTGTTCCCTCTAACAAGCATGCAGACATTTTCGCCCCGAAAACGGCACCTGTCAAAACGCAGCCCGGAGCGCATGCATCGCAAAGTAGGTTGTTACTCATGTCAGCGCTGTCTCTTTGGGTCGAATTCAAGTAAAAAAGCATTCGTAACAAGGACACATAAACAGGCACCCCTGGCAATAAGGTTTGTGGGAGCTCTATATTCATGAGGCGGTGGTGCATGGTGCAGACTCGCACAGCCCCGCATGCACACTCCTACAAGTGAAGTCCTTAATCTTAAAGGACAGGTCCCGTCATGTTTTGGTTAGCCGACATTCGCCGGGAATGAAAATCTTCCATCATGCTAATTGAGTTGCATTTTCATTTTTTATGTCAATTTCACGTTAGCAGGGAGAGGCAAAGCATAAATGTCAAATTACGGAGATCATTAGGCAAAAGGAAATGTGAATTTGAGATGAGTATCGGATTCTGTGCATATAATTCGATGTGAGTGAGATTTCATGAATATGCATCTGATGCATTTATGCATTAGGTATATACAGTACAACGGTTTTTCATAATATATTTAGTGTAATATATTCCCACTGCCCTTTCGAGTGAACCCAAGATAACCTTCATTAACATCACGCATTCTTCTGAAGAGATAATAAACAGGGGGTTTCTGTCGCTGCACTCGGCTCCCGCTGATCCGGTGTATGTTTCCACCAACCTGTTATTAACGTGCAGATCAAGCTGACTGGCACGACTGGCTGCTGGAGGATGTGTCACGTCGTGCCTTGACTACAACTGGATGTGATACGAGAAGTTCTCTTTCCTGTTTACCAGTTCGCCCGACACCATCAGATTGATTTCCTGCAGTATCCTGGTTCTACGTGGAGTTTGGATGCTCTGTGCGTAAGTTGTAAGTGGGTTTTGTTTGAGCACCGTATATAGTTTTTTTCCCCAGTTCAATTCAGAACATGCTTGTCATGTTAACCTGTCCAGGATATGACTTGCCTAACACTGACTGTCTGCAGGGACTGGCTCCAGATATGTGAAATAAGGGGAGATTTAGCGACACAAACTTCAATAAAACAAGCATAGAAAACTAATATTTTTTATTTGTAGTTTTCCTTTTGCAGGATTCATGGCCTACTAATATTACATTACTCTGTTTTCTCTGCCAAATTGTAAATTATTAGCTTATGAAAATCACATAAAAAAAACTGATCAAATAAAACTAAGTTTTGTTCAAAAAGTTTAAGGACAAAACTTATTTTTTTCTGTAATCGGTTGTTTGTTGGTGTAAGGATTTGCACTGCAGCAGTAAAAAATATTAAGTTTCAGCTTTGGGCAGAACTCCCTTCTGCTATTTATTTAGATTTTTCTGCACACTTGGTACTTTATGTGGGTTTATATGTGTGCCACTGATGTGTAATCCTATTTCTGTTTGTTTTTCCAACACACACACGCACGCACGCACGCACGCACATACGCACATCAGAATGTGTGTTTTGCTCAGTAAATAATAACTGCAAAGTAAATGAGCGACTCCCCTTCCAAACACCCTCAGGCGACGACGGAAGCATCCACTGGAGTGAATGTACGTCTTTCTGGGAACCACATCAGAACAGTGAGAAAAATTAACGCCGAGCCACAATTCTTAGGTTGGTTTAAGTCACTGGAAGCAGAGATTTTTAAATGTCTGAAAGAAAATAATTAAAAAGATTCATATAACATTCATAACTTCACCAAGCTGTACATATTTAGAGTGACCTCCAGGATAAATTTAATACGTAAATCTCCGGATTAAGCCTTGAAGTTTTTGATCATTTTGGAGCCAACTTTCTTTTTATGGTATTTTTATATTACAATTTCCATCATTTACAAGCTGCTATGTTTTTCCCCAACATCTGCTGGCCGACACTCCTTTAAACAGCAGAAATCTTATTGTCAAATGTGCATAAATGTTTAGACAGAAAAGCAAAGCCAGCGTAAAACATCCTAACCCCATGTGGCACAGCGACAATTATGATCCTAAATGGTTGTCGAAAGTGACTGCATTACACAGAAATCTGTCTGCATGCTTGCGTGAATGAGTGAGTGATGCAGACTGACAGATGTGTGTGAATTGTGTTTTTGCGTGTGTGTGTGTGTGTGTGTGTGTCTGCTGGTGGCAAACACCCACCAGTATGCCCCGTGGCTGGAGCTCTATCTAAACACATACTCGCCCGATCTGGTTTTATACTGCTGCAGCCTGGTACACTTCAGGGTGAATTATGGCTTCTTATTATTTCAAAAGAATTACAATCTGTTAATAAGCCCAAGCATTCATATGCATGCAACAGATAGGATCCAAAGAGCGAGCCCGGCTGAGTTTCTGCTGGGATGACGTATGAGACGGCTTTTTCCACCGCTATCATTAAGATGGAGCGTGCAGATAATCAGTCTCGCTGATTATGTTAGTGGTGACTGACAGTGACCCCACTCTTCCAACAGACGACTGATCCCAAACAATGCCAGGATCCCCGACAGCCACGCCGAAGCACAGAGACCAAACAATGTGTGCTTCTACGTGTGACACACATTCTCCGTCTCCGAGAGTTAATCAGAGGGGAGAAGAAATTACTCTGGTTTGTACTTTGTTTCTGCTCATTTGTAGATTTTTGTAGTATATGTAATTCACTTGAATATTCACTTTTTACTTTTCCTTGATTCATTTGAAGACTAATCTGCATTTTTAGACTCCTTAAATTATTTAAAATGACTCTTTCAAGCTCTGCGTGGACCATTCAGAGTCAGAGTAAGGACCCAACAGCAATAATTATTGATGCTGATGTTGTAAATGTTTAGAGGTTTAAGAGCCTCCTCTACTAAATGTTTGCATGTATAAAATCTTAATATTGCAAACACACATTTATGGAAGGTAATCTTCTAACAGGACACACTGGCAAAACACTATCTATCTGTTGCATTTACTTCAGATATGAGTTGAAACCTGGTTGATCTTTCCGCAGAGACGCTGCTAATATTGTGATGAAAGACATGTCCTCCATTGGCCCTCCGCGACTTTTATTTGTGGACTTCCTTCAAATATAATTTGTGCTTTGTATCCCGTCTTGGATCACGTAATACTTTCTACAGTTCTCGCCTTTTTCCTCACTCTGTTTACAGACCATCTCTCATATTCAATCAGTCTGTCGTCCTTCTTTCTGTTGCCAAGTTCAGACGTTTTTTTATGACAATGTTCTGATATACTTGATGACATCCTCCAAAAAACACGTCCAACTCCATGAGAGCGCATCTGCGACTGACTGGCGATCTGTGGAGGAGGGCGCCAGGCCCCGACAACCCCGAGTTTAATGAAGTACGTGGAAGATTAGATGGATGAATGAATGGATGGATTCATATAGATTTTATGGCTAAACTAAAGAAGTCGTGGGAGCACCATAACGTTGTCTGTACGGCCACAAAGCTGGATTTCTCTACTCTCTGGGGTGGTTTTGGAATTTTTACAGTGTCACAACCAGCCTGTTGGATATGGTACTAAAAAGTTCCCATTACAAATCGTTTCAGCAGTGACAGGAGAGGAGTAGAAGCGTTAAAACTGAAATTGGGAGGTAGTGTTTCACAACAACAACTTTAATATGAGGATTCCATGCTTTTTTTTAAAAGCATTTTGCATCAACAGCAAACAATTTTTGACAGTTGGAAATGACAAGATTTTTCAAGATGCCACTTTGGAGAAAAGTAACCAGCATTTTTTCAGCAATTCTGAATAAAAATGCTTGTTTTTTTTTTGTAGACCCATTACCAACTTTTCGGAATTATTTTGAAACTTGAAGCTGTGATTGGATAGTTTCAATGAACAATTTTTGTTAAGTGAACGGCAACACCATTTATATTTTTTCCCTTCACTCCCTTGTAAATTGCTGCAGCATTTTATAGTGAATTGCATCCTGTTATGCTGTCCGAGGCTTCATGAAACAGTGACATTTGGGCGCTATAAAAGAATATCTTTCTGAGCAGAAGGCCATTGTCCCTTTCTCTTGTCTCCCCACCGAAAAAAAAAAATACCAATTTTTGCCTTGAATCCCTTGAGGTGACTCCCTCATTTTGCTGTCACTGCTGTCTCGTATTTATCACCTCTCTATTTTGTCTCTCACTCCCATCCTTTTCTTCCTCTCTGGTCTTTGGGCCAGCGCCATCCCGGCTGTTGTCAAGTGAAAATGATGTGATATGGATTTGATGGTGACGTGACTTTTTTGTAGCAGTCCGCCCCGGATTTTTCTCTCTCTGCAAATAAAATTCTCACCTCATTTACCCGGAGCAGCAGAGCCAAACCGCCAATGTGGCCATAGCTCCACATTCGAATGTTCCTATCCTGAAAACTAAAACACAACATATTGATCGGTGAAGCTTGTTGGAGGGTTCTGCACAGCCTGGGACTGAGTGCCACTTAAAATGCTTATGCAACTTAATTCACTTGATCTAGTTCTTGTGGGAGCGAGCAATCAAGACTGAACAAATGGAATCACCTGAAGGATCAAAAGGGGATTGATGGATATATAATTTGCTCTCCCTCCAGGAAATTGCAATCATGCAACTGTAAGTTATTCAGGTCAGATACAAGGGAGTTAAGCCAAGCAGCACATCCAAAAATTTGTAAAATAACAGCTTTCCTTTTATTTTTTATTCCTGTATTGTATCATTTCCATTCATTTGTATTACTGAAGTCAATGACTTGTGTGTTTTACGACTCTTTCATAATAAACAATTAAACGGTGGATTTTACAGTAGGTCACTGCACATTGCATTTCTTTTCAACTTGTGTACATCGTTTTTTTTTTTCCAAGCAGCCACCGGTCCCATTAATACGGGTTTTGTTGGACAAGCAATCTGCAAAACATTTAATGGATAACAACCATTTTGCATGTCTCCATTGTTTGTTTGAATCCAATTATCCCTTTGACGCAGACAGTCGCAGTTTCAGATTGGAACGCAAGCAGGCATGAAACCACTGAAATAACAAAAAAAAAAAAAAAAAAAAAAAAAAAACTAGAACAAAAGACAAACCCAGGAAGTCTGTGGTATGTTTTGAAAATTCCAGGCACAACATGAAAGTAAATGAGCGGTGAAATGCGGCATTGATTAAAAGTCTGATTCTACTCTGGCTGTTTTCTTACTCTGGTGACGTTGCTCAGAACAAGTTTAAATGAAGTTAACACTGATACCAGACTTCAATTTTTATTTATTTATTGATCTATTTATTTTCTCTTCTTAGCCCATAAAATCTGACGTTGCAAGGATCTAAAGACTCAATAAATGAGCTGTCAGTATACTTAATTGTGCATATTTACAACAAAAACTCTTCTAAGTAGAGGGGGCATGTTAAGAGATCTGAGTGACGTTTTCAGCCACTAATCATACTGAACGTGCATTTAAAGTTGACATTCAAAGCCAGTGCTGCTGTCAAATCCCCAAAAGGCGAATAATGTGATTCATACTACAGATGCAGGGGCATAAAAGTTATAAAAACATTTTTATTGGAGTGAGAGTTACTACATGTCCTCGAGTTCAGGATGAGTTCTCACATATTTGATACTG
Source organism: Salarias fasciatus (assembly GCF_902148845.1). Taxonomy (NCBI): domain Eukaryota; kingdom Metazoa; phylum Chordata; class Actinopteri; order Blenniiformes; family Blenniidae; genus Salarias; species Salarias fasciatus. The sequence continues at coordinate 19,771,060 of NC_043757.1, forward strand.
CACCAATGGGAGAAAGAGAATGTGTTCCCTTTTACTAAGGTCCTGTTAAAGAGAGCTGAATTGCTTGCTTATGTAAATAGATTGCACTTTCAGCTTGTGTCCAACTTGCAGTTAATCAACAACAAAAGTGATGCCATGAATGACTTTAAAAGGTGTATTCGAAAAAAAAAGTGTTTTACATGAACTGGGCCTTGTTTACAAAAGAATAATGTGCTGGAAATTGTAGTGGTTTTGCATTCTTTTTCTTGCGTTTACCAGAGAGTGACTGAATGGACCTCTGAGCACAAAAATGTGAATTTGGTTGTGTTGATGGAGGAAGTTATCAAACAGAAAATAAATCTGAACTGGAAAAGAAAAAACACAATATGGGATGTTATCTCTCACAAAGGCAAAGCTGTGGGGGGAAAAAGAGCAACAGAAGAGTTTCAGAAAAGATTATGAAGCCAAAGAAAAGGAAAATGTCTTGTTTAAAGGGCTGAAAAGAAAAGTTAGGGAGCCAACTGAGGAAATCTTGCAAGTCTTTTCATAAACAAGGCAAAAGTTTTCAGACGTGGTGGATCGCTTTGTGCATTATGCATTGCCTCGTTAGCATAAACTCCTCCCAGGCCACTTTTCATATTTATGAATTCCAACACGTCAAATCTGTTGAGTGTTTCATTTAGTGCTCCTGTCAGACACGACCCTCAGGAGATCATCAAGCAGAGTTTGTGCCAATTTTCAATCACCCAGATCTCTGTAGATCCAGCCGTTGATGGGAAAGAAAAAAATCTTGATTAATACAAAGAGATAAGTGAACATTTACTTCAAGATTTCTTGCAGATTTTTGGGGGGAAATTGGAGCAAGATAGTCACCAACTAACACAAACTGATGACAGAAAACTCAACTCTCAGTTCAATGTTGCATTACAGCATTTTAACTGTGAAGTCAGAACGACACATGTTGAATGCAATTTCACGATTAAAAATGACGCTTTGAAATTCAAGTGGAATTTTGAATGTCAACAAGGAACATCGGTCATTATCTCAGCCACAAAAACACTTCAGCGAAAATCCTGACTAATCTGACGACATTAAACACACTGTCACGACTACGCACAGCCTGAATCACTGCACATAATCGCTCTTAATTGTTTCTGCGAGTTTTCTTAATAGGTGACAGACAGTAGTAATCTCTTCATTATCACAGTTAGCAATAATCTCATTATATCGTGGGATACCTCCGCGGCGTCGGGGTGTGGGAGGCACGGCGTGCACAGCTTGTGGACGAGCTCCACCGAGTCCACATTAACGGGTCCGTCATCTGAATTCTGCCAAGATCTTAATTACTCATGCATTTGACTTGGGAGACCGCGCGGTGTCAATTAAAATCACAGAGGACGTGTCCTCCTACAGGTCGTCATGCGCAGACGAAATTAAGAAGGGCTGCCTGGAAGCTGAGACCGGCTGTCGTCACCTCCGCTGACTGCTGTGGCACCCGGCGGCTTTATTGCCGTTATGTGTAGCGACATGCGTTAAAACACAGGCAGCCATCCTCGGGGACGGTGCCGATGGGCCTTTTAGGGCGCGAACACCCTCCGGCTCAGTGTACACAATTACATCACATGTTCCACGTGTGGGTTTTTAACACGGCGGCGCCGATGAACACGTCAAAAGATTGGCGGCAGGAAGCGCGGGCCGCTGAGCCGGAGGCAGGTGGGATAATATACCGAACGAAGAAGACAGACACTCAGTCGCCACTGGGAGGAAGAATATTTTATCCCATAAGAGTTGGCTCGTCTCCCTGTGGGCGCCCGTTGCCATAGCAACAGGAGCTAGGAGTTTCGTCAGGTTGGCTGGTTAGTGGTGGTGGTGGTGGTGGTGGGGGGGGATCATGGGACAAGAAAGGGGGTCAGCACAGGACCGGCAACCTCTCCGGCTCTGCCGTCGACCCCCACCCGCTGCTGCTGCACTTCCTGTTGGTCCCGAAGCGCGAGCCCGGGGGAACCCCTGCCCTTCACGCATGCCTTCATGCCCGCATCGCATGCAGCAGGGGAACTTCCACCGGCTCACACAGCGAACGGAATCGTGAACCGGTGATCACACACTCCGGTATATTACAGAGCGAGCGCTCCCTCTGGACACTGACCGGCACTCGCTCCGGTCTGAACCTGCTGTAATTAATGTGCATGAAAACCCTCCAACGGTCTCGTCTCACCTTTTGTCTATTTATCGTTTCCCCCAAACACACAGTCCGGGCTACCTCCCATTTCCTGCCTCACCTAAACACGCATTTTTCATCATGACACGCCATCTTACAACACGCCAGCTCCCAAATGTGCGTAGTCCACCATCTGTTCTGTCCTGTCTGAGGCTCCTCTGCTTACTCTCTAAGTCTGTCTATTCAAATCGCCAGTCTGATAAACCACCTACTCACCCACTGTCTGTCCTTCCTCGCTGGAGCTCTCAGACATGAGGGAGGAGACGCAGCAAGCCTTGACATTCAGCTGGCTGGGGGTCTCCCGGCACACTTAACATCAGGCCGGTGACGGGTGGCGTCTTATCATGAATGAGGAACAATGCTATCGCCGGGGTCCACACACCCTTTACATGAGGACAATGTGGTCCCTCTCTAACCCAATGGCTTACAAGCAAAAAGACAATTTACAATGCCAAGCCAAGGCACTGGCTTACAATATATTTGTGCATTTATATATTGTTGCACTTCTCTTCTTTTGGGGCCCTTATATTGTCAGCATGCAACTGGACGAGCCTAAAATGCAAGTAATTGGTGCGTACATGACACAGGCCTGCTTCATTTTACTCTAGAAATATCTGCACACATGTATTTAAGATGTAAAAACTGTTTTATTATGACTTAAATAAATGTGTGAGGGTGTGCTCAGGTAAGAATCAGGTTAAGGTTAGGCTCTCAGCAGTGTTGGGCCCTATAGGGTGTGTGTGTGTGTGTGTGTGTGTGTGTGTGTGTACACTGTCAAACGGGCAGCATGTGGACACTGAACACTTGAGCTCATGTCGGCACTCTGGACGTGTTTCCCCGTGTCTGTGGAGACTCACTCTTGACAGTGGCAGTCCTGGTGCAGTTGTAGAGAATAGCCAGCTCTCCGAACACCTTCCCCGGCCCCATGGTGCACAGCTTCAAGCTCTCCTTCGTCACCTCCACCTTCCCGTCTGAAAAGCAAGAGAGAGAAGCAGGCAAGCCATCAGCGGTGAGACGTTAGGGTCAACTTCTCTATTCAGCACGGGACCCACAGAAAGTTCCAGGGATAAAATGGAGCCGATGATTGGCGGCTGAGGGGGTTTGCTTCATTTATTTTAGGGGGGGGGGATCAATCCAGCCAAAGTGCTCTTCACTCACTGAGCTAGAAAAATATATAAGATTATTTTTCTGTGTGCAGTCTTCTGGCCTCCAACTCCTGCTCGCGCATGGACATACACTCCATAGCTCAGAGACACTGAGCGGCACGTCGGCCCCGAGGCAAAGGCTGTGAAATCAATACGTCGAAAGTGAAAACATGAGTACGCTCACCAACCGGAGGGGAGAGAAGTATTTACAGAGATTTTAAAGCATTAATATTTCACAATTTACAGATTCATGCAATCATCGACCAAATCTCCTTTGATACGAGATCCATGTTTGTAAAGGGGAAAAAAAAAAAAAAAAAAATTGCCGGCATTTGAACTGCTTAGAGATTTATTTATCTTGTATCTTCTCATAAAAACAGGTTGCTTCAAATAATATCATTACTATTTTTATCATCACACCAAGGTTTTCTTCCTCCCTTGTCTCCCTTACAAGGTTATAGCACATATTTAAGTAGCACCGTCATGATGATATTTAATTATTCTTAACAAACATGAAAATCCTGGTCTGCTCATTAGAGTGTGATACTTTCGTTCTGATAGATGGAGAGAGATTCAAGTCTGGTGGGATTTCTGGAAAATTTACAGCACATTAAACCCTTTTGTTCCCTCGCCAAACTTTTCCCAAATCTTTTAATACCCAAAACATGGCTTTCCTTCATTTAACTGCTTCCTTCGAACCTCTTGAATTTCAGATAGATTGCAAAAGTTTTCAGCATTTATAGGTCGGATAAGAGCACTTCAATACTCCATCCAGTAATTTGCCCAAAACTCCTCAGAGCATAAACGTACAAGCAGACAACAGATGTTGTTCTTTTCAGCCATTTGATATACTGAAAGGGTCTCAAACTGTATTCAGCAAAAGAAACATTCATCAAAAAATGTTTCCTACGTGGGTTTGAAATACCATGGAGATGAATCTTGTTATATCTTGGTTATTTGTCAGAAGAAGATGGAGATCGGTACACCGTCAGGGATTTATTAGCAGCCAGTGAGAAAGCAATAACTAGAAAATGCTACATGCAGACTCAATCCACATTATACGGATATTCATGTCATGGAAAAAGAAACACACGCCGTTTAAATCCAATTACCCCAGTATAAAGAGAAAAACTGACAAAAAAGGAAAGAAATCCAAAAGAAACACTTCAGACAGAAAGACAAAAAGACTTGTGGCTGATGGCAGCTCATGTTGTGTTGTGATGTTAAAACCTTTTTTTCATGCTAATTTCACAAAATAATAAAAAGAAGTTGACAATTAAGCATTTTCAATTTGCTTTTTTGTGTAAATATGCATGTGTCTTTGATAAGAGTCGACATGTGAATGCCTCCGTATGCAGGCTGTGGATACGGTGAGGAGGGTAATGCGCTAATAGCTCATTCCTGTCGTCAATCTAAAAAGCAGGAGACCTGAGGCTGCAAGCTAATTAGTTGCAGATTTTCCACACAGCAAACTGCACCTGCACACTTTTCCTTTTCCTGACGGTGACAGTTTTCAACACGGCCTCCCTTTTCTCTGCTAAAACTAAAAGAGCAATGTGGATGACCGGGCCTCGAGGAGAAGCCGTCTGAAGAGGAACCGCTCGGTTTTAGGTTCACACAGCTGTCCAATTGAGAGGGAAAAAAAAAAAGTTTGATTGCCATGCAATACATGGTTCAGGCTTGAGTTTTGTTCTCTTGCAATTGACTGTGCAATTTTCGGCTTGCTTGGAACACTCTTTCTAAAAAGAAACAAAACAAAACATCGCCTAGAGAACCGCTCAGATGCACGTGCGCAACCCAGATGAGCATAGTTTGAGCTCAAAGCAAGTAAATCTATATTTTCTTCCAGACTGTAAGAGGCTCGGTGCCCCTGTGACTGGAGGGCTGGCAGCAGCTGCCACTGTGTTTAGACAAGCCTCATCAAGGATGTGCGCCTTCATGGTAACACTCTGCATTCCAGCACCACCATAACTCCGATTCACACTGCAAAATCCCAGAGAAAACACCTGAAGTCTGCTGTGGGGAAATGATAAAACACTGCGAGATGATGAGAGTTAGTGAATCATCCCCGAAGAAAACCGCTCGACACGTTATCTTCGGAGAGAGGGTCGTGACACCCGAGGACGACGCGCCTCATTCCGAGGCTCGTTTCTGTCTTGCGCTTCGTAGGTTATTCCACCTCACTGGAAGTGCCGCGCGCGTTTTCCTCGCCGTGCCTAACGCTGCATTATCCATTAGCACCCAGCATGGAGCTACACACCTAGAGAAACCCTTCAAACTGTGTCACCATCTTAGCGTGCGCCCCCTCACTGCTTCCACTGTCCCTGTTTAACAGCCTCTTTGTCTGCCGCAGTCCTCCTCTTTACACGCTTCTCATTTTCCACTCAAATGAAGAAACAGCTGGAGACCGAACAAAAACAAAACTGACTGAAATCACTCCGGCGAAAAGCCGCATTTAGATACTCAATACTGCGGTGCTTGTGAATCTTTCATTATTATCGGTGTTAAGTATTCATAAGAGGTTTTTCGGGCTGATTGAAAAACATGTGCGCAGTGTCTCGCTTTTAAATACGCTTTGTAGTAATTACTCGGGCTAATCACTGGACGACTCACTTCCAGAGATCTGGAAGTCTGAGTCTGATGAAGACGGCGGCGCGCAGCTTTATAAAAGGCTGACAACAGACACTGAAATGCTTCACTTCAAAACATGAATAACGACCAGTCGGAGCGCTGTATTGGTTTACGCTTTCACTTCAGGATACTCTGCTTTCCTCCACGGACCAAAACATGAATTCAGACCAATTTTTGGGTTATTAAATTTCCAGGAGGTGTGAATGTGAGTGATGGGATTGTTTCTCTGGGTTTGCCCTTTAAAATACTGGTTCAAGTCGGGTAAAGCAGTACGGAATCTGGATGAATGATCAATATAAGACATCAGAAAATACATTACAGTAATGGAATTATTATGCTGCTGCTTTTGAACAGAAGTTCCTTAATGATCTGTTTAATCGTCTAATCAAATTTGTCTTTCATGCACAGTCACTGTTTGTCTCTTTATAAAGATATTATAGCAAATACAAGTGACTTAAATCCAAAAGTTTGCATCAGAAAAACCAGAGAAACATGTGAACATTGCTTTCCATTTCTTCAGTCAAAACACAAAAATAACACATGAAGTGAAAGCTGCACTCTTTTCCTGTTACCAGATTGGCTGAGCTGCTTTTCAGCGGCTTTGGTGTCGAATATAGTGAATTATGTTTGTAAAGAGAACAAAACAGCAATCTTTGAGAGAGATTTGTTAAGGTATAATTACACGATAAGTTATTTCAGATTTACCACAAGATTTTTTTAAATCATGCTTTACCTTTATCAAGTAAACAAACACAGAAACACACCATCATGTAATCAGAGGATGATTTGTCGAGAGTTGATGGGACGGAATAGATCCCCTACAGATCGATGGGCTCCGCCTTCTGCTTAATTGTTTTTACTGCATGGTGGGATAAAACTTAGTGATTAAAGCTACTTCACCATCAGAATGGAAGAAAAAACACCAAATAATTGTTTTTACATCTAAATAAACCTAAACTGTCATCTCACGCACTGTGCTACCAGAAACATTTTAATAGATTTCATTTTTTCCTGCATCAGATTATTATATTTACTGCATTTTTAAAATGAAATGTTTTCAGACTGATGAAGTTTCATTAAAAACATTTAGTTCATCTCCAAGACACTTCAACGTCTTGCCACTTCCTGCTTCTTCCAGCCAAGCTCGTGTTTATTTCTTCTGTAAGATATGTGCTTTCGAGCGCTGTGCAGGATTTCGCTCATTAGATGGAAGAGTCCTGCTTTAAGCTTACTTGAGTTGCAAAATCGCTGAGAAAATGAGAAGAGCTGAAGTTAAGTGTCGCGGTGTCAGTCTCGTCGCGCAAATTCTGTAAAGACTATAATTACAGCGACGAGCTCGGATCAAGACTTTTATCTGGAGGACAGTCACACAGACAGACTCTAACAGAAACGAGCAGTTGTGACCAATCAGCCGGCCGAGCTGAGACTATGAAGCGATTCATACCTGAGGCCTCCCAAATCTCCCCAGCACTTATTATAAACCATCATACTGATAGTGACATATAGCAGATAAGATAAAGGATGATGAATAGTTGTAGGGAAAATTGCCCACGGTTTTTACATCGGCTTAAAAATTTGAAGCAGACACCAAAGGGCGCCACAGTGTGTTTGCTGTCTTTCTGCAATCAGGGGTGAAATTAGATCTCATGTGTCTCTGATTGCTTTGCTCCCCGTGTGAAGGGCCGGTCGGGCCTTTCCATAAGCAAAACCTGTTGACTGCAGCAGTAAGAAGAAAGTTTTCGCTCCACGTGGACGTCAGTGAAGCTATGCGCGGATATAAATCGATGCAATATACACCAGTACACAGATAAATGTGTTCTCCGCGCCAGAGGTTGTAAATCAGGGAAATTCATTACATGCACTGAAGGGCAGACTGAGATTTAAGGGTTTTTGTGGGCGGGTTCATGCCAGGACGGAGACGAGCGCACGTCAGTTAGCAAAAGCCTCACGCCTCACTTTGGACAAAGCTAATAATTTCCTGTGGCGAGGCATGTAATTAATTCCTCAGAAAGGTGAGTAGTGGAGCAGAAGGCCTGTTTTCAGACGGCCCACTGACCACGCTATGTGAGGGGAATTGTCAGGAAATTAAGCAACACAATTATGCTATTTTTTTTTTTTTTTTTTTTAACTGGAATTTCACAATTGAGCCGTTCTGAGAAGCCCGTTATTCAGAAGTTCAAAAGCGCGCCTCCAGACGCCCACGTAGCGCCACGCTGATCAGCTCATTTCCTGTTTTATTTGTCTAATAAGGCCGCGTTTCATCGCACAGGTTTGCTACGGCAGCTTCAAATTCACCTTGCGCTTGTGCTGGAATGAAACGTGCAGACGCACCGCCTCATTAGACAGGCAACGTGACATCCGAGTTCAACGCGTCTCCGCTCGGCGACTCTTTCATCAACCACATCTACTGTACCTACTTTGCGCGGTCTGCAGGCAAATTGAAAAAGCGCGATAAGAAAACGCACGGCATGCGCGTGATGCAGACTGCTGTTCGGGGCTTCCACCGCCGATACATCCCAGCATGCCCCCACCACCCCCCACCCCGGGGGCTGTGTGGCTGTATTAATAGCTGATCATTTGAATTCACACAGAGGGGCGCTGCGCTCGGCGTCGCAGGTCGTCGGGACAGACTTCCCTCCGGCTCCGCGGCAGACGTGACTGCGGCTGCATTCCAAATTAAAAAGCCGACGTCTCTCGGATGGATTTTATCTTCTCTCTGGCACTGAAGCCTTCGCAGATAAAGAAAAAGAAGCAGCGTGCGTCCGCTCCAACTAACCCCCTGAAAAGACTGTTTCATATCGTCCTCTCTGATCTCCAAGGATATCTCACCAATTATCAAACAACTCCCTTTTTAAGACCAAACCTGGTGGCCACAGAAAAATGCCTTTTTTGTCACGTCAAGTTGTTTATGCCTCTGCACGACAAATTGCACCACAAGGGTTTCTATTGCCCTCAAAGTAAATCTGGATAAAGGAACATCTGTTAATGTGGAGTCTTTCACACTGAGGCCATTAGACCGTGTCTATAAATAAAGCGGAGTTTCAGAGGTCCTGTTTGAAGCTCGGTCCTCGGCCTTTCATTGATAGCTTCACTGTGTTCATCACAGAGTGGACGTGAAGAAACAGGATGTGGGGGAGTTCATATCCCACAGAGGATAATATACAACCAACCTCGCATCCTGTCGGGCCTTGTTCTTCCGGCGCTGCTGAGGGGTCAAATTACCCAACGTCATCCCCTTCCACCAGAGCAGAGGAGGAAGTTCATCAGTGTTTCTCCCAGAAACCAGAGAATTTAGGAACAATGCCTGAGTCGACTTGTCTCACTTCAGGTGAGATCCTACGAGTCCGTGAGGGAAGTCAGTGTTTTAATGGTTTGGTGGAGGAAGAGTGGTGGGACAAATATGACTGGAGCCGAATTTATCAAGCGTGGGAGATGCTCAACAGGGACTGAATTGGGTTCAGAAAATTCCCAGTTTGAAAAAAACAAAAAAAAGAAAAAGAGCACCATCTGCTCTTTAGTTGATAACAAAAAGACGTCGTTCATAAATTGACGTTCAGTGAGGAAGAATGAAATTGGATCCTTTGATACTGAAATGCCCGTGAGCAGCTATTTATTTGTGTTTTTACCTTGTTCTTTTTTTAAAGAAGACAATGTGACCCCTCAGACAAACACAGGGGGGTCAAACATGTGTACACATGCACAATACGACACAAGAAAAAAAATAATGCACATGAATCTATTAAGAGGAGACTTCAGAGAGGATGACAGAAAATCTAAAGATGAATGGGGCCGCTCCACTTCATGTTCAAAACATATTTTCAAAGGGTTACAAGTGTTTGTATTTCAAACTAATTAATTTGAAACCCTGTTGAAATAATTGATTTTTTTTTCTTAATCAATATAATATAATTGCTCCTGTTCCCTGCTTTGAAATGACAGATAGCTCTCTGGACAGTCGTGCACACATGCAATACGTTTCCTCAGTTAGAATGGATATAGAGAGAATATATACATATAAATGCAGTATATATATATATATATATATATATATATATATATATATATATATATATATATATATATATATATAGATAAACATAGAGATATATAGATATATAGATATACACTCTGGAGATTAGAAATTACAGAGACAAGCTGAGGCCAACGGCAAGAACAAACATGAGAAGAGACACTTTGAAACAGAGTTACAGCTGCACTGTGTCATTAATCAGGATGGTTCAGAATAAGAAAGACTTTTAAGGAGTTCAAAGCTCCCCAGCACTGGAAATAATCAAAACAAGAGTTGTTACAGAGAATTCTTGTTTGTGTAACTGTGGGCTGCGGGATGATGCATGACTGGCGAATGCCAAAACGGGGAGAGCGTGGTGCTGACGGAGTCTGACAGAGAGATGGGTTGTCTTTTTTGGAATGTGGAATGCAAAATGTTAAGAAATTTTTACTGTGTCATCCCGTGATGGTGGAGAGCTGTATTTTGAATATAAACAAGACAAGGTTACGACCTGAAAAATAAAAAAATAAAAATAGCAAAAAAGAGATGGGCTCCCCCACTGATGAGGGAAATCTACAGCTGCACAAGCGCCTGAGTCCTGAAGAAGATTGTTATTTTTTTCCATCAGAATGTGATTTGAAATTCTAAATGTCTTTAATCAAGTCTCAAAAAATCTGACTGTGTCCGTATGTGGCACATAATGTGTCAGAAAAAGCCCTATGCATGACATTTTGAATCTTTGATTTGCATTTTAACCTTTCAAGAAACCACATTTGCTGGAAATGTAAAGACTTTAAAGACACTTTAAAGACCCTAAAGTGTAATTTTTATGTAATAAAGTCTGTTAAACATCTTTAAAATAGCCCCAAGTCACAATTTCTAGCCTGAAAATGTTCTGCATTGCAGTAATTTCTCAAAAAACTGCTGTAAAATATTTGCGAAACACTTTGGAATACCGCTGCTATTTCATTTTTTGCTTATTTACCGTCATCTGCACAAAAACTGCCATAGTATTTATGTACGTTTGCCTGCGTGCGCCCATTTCGAAGCGTGTTTCTGTTGTGATGCATAAGACAAACCCATCAATCAGCTGCTCTGACTGGGAAGACAAGACACCTTATCAAAACGAGAGGGCAAAAGATTACCTCATTCAGTATGACTACTTTACCCTTCAATATATGACCTTCATCAGTTCACAATTACAACCTGGTAAGAAACAAGAAAAAAAATTATTGAAGTTATTAAATAAGGTTGCTGGTCCAATGAAGAGAGAATTATGCCGAATGACAATTTGTTTGTGTATAATACACATAATTGTCAAAATATTTTGAAAAAAATGTAGGTAAATGAGTAAATTTGAACTTGCATGTAGCCTACTGTAAAGTTGCTTGGTGAAGGTAAAAGTCTGAGCTCCACATTCTGTGAAATAAACTATTGATAAAGGGATTTTTTTCTGCAACAATCAAAAAATAAATAAATAAATAAATAAAAAAGAAAGAAAGAAAGAACAAAGAATCCAATTTGTGAAGAAAGCCAGTGTGATACTATTTCCTGTTCAGCTTTTGGAAAATGCATCCTGCCTGAGAGGAAAAAAAAAACAAAAAAAACTTTACAAAGTCCACTTCTCTGCCAGTGAAGACAGCAAATTACAATCAATAGTGTGAATAGAACTGAAGTGAGCGTGCGAGTAAAGTTCACCGTGGATGACCTGCATCCTCAGCACAGCAACATCAGCCTATCAATGAAGTCAGTCACCCACACAAACAAACCTCTCTCCGAGGTCAAATATCTACTGAATGAGGGACTTTCTTTCAGAATGACCACCATCACACTGATGGACGGGACTGAATGCTGCTGATGGCATCAATATAACATGGAATATAAGTATTGATGCTCGGAACCCTCTAAGATGGGATATTTAAGCGCCAGCACCCAGGTTCAGACGGTACATGTTGGTATTCGGATGCAAGACAATCATTTCAAGGGGACATTAGGATTGCTCAGCAGGATCAGTTCTCCATGTTTTGCTGCATATTTATACTCGTGGGTTCCCTGCAAGTAGACACCAAAGCACAGTGCATGCTGGTCCGATGCTGGTTTGGCTGGTGCTCCGTTAGCATTGGGCTAACAGGAAACTAGCCTAATCCAGCATAGTTTCCATGATGCTCTATGCTGTTCTTTTTCAGTAGCGCCAACTGATATTCACCCAGATCAGACATTGCTGCAAAAATAGCCATATAGTAAAAAGCTTTGCAGTGAAGTTAAAAGAGAAAAGTTGAACCATCACTGACTCAGACAGCAGCCGCAAACACCGACGAGCTTTCACGGCGGTGTCGGCTTCCATCTCGGCTCGTATTGTCACCACTGTCATGTTAACATGTAAAGCCAGCTCTGAATCCTTCAATAGTGTTTGTCGCAAGTCTGCATTGTCTGTGAATAGAATATTATGCTTGTTGATTCCTATCAGCTACCTGGCAGTAAACTAGTGTGGAAATCCACTTGTGGCTCCCTGGGAGAGTAGAGAAGGTAAAAAGAAATTCCTTCAATCTTACATCAAATCACTAATTCTGATGTTGTAAAAATCGGTTCTGGAATCGGGCCTGATAGGAGCTGCTTTGAAAATCACACCGGTTGCTGTTATGTTGCTGTCAGGTGATTTATCTTCAGCTTCCCTCCCCCTCACGTCTCCCGAACTGCACAGAAACCGAAGTTGAGTCGAGCACCTGCAGACTGAAGCGCGGCTCTCAGCCGCTGTGGCTGCGGTGCACTCAGTTCACCTCCGTTTTACTTGTGTCACGTCAAATTACACCGCTGTCACCATTCGTTTTGAATTGACAAAACCTGACAGTTTGTGTTTTGTTTTTTTTCCTTACATGCGCCGCTGTGCAGATCTGATCTGAGGGCAGACTAGTTGACGTCAAGCAGTCTTCTTTAAACGCATGGCATTTTCGCGACAGGACCCAGAAAGGAGAGGGAATATAAAGCAGGCAGAAGGCAAAACGAGCCGAGAGAAAAGTGGAAGGAGGGAAACATGAGGGGAGTACAACAGAAAGAAAAGGACAGCAGGGGAAGAAGTCACAGGAAGAGAAGGAGAGACACCTGATGCTCGAGGTGAGCAATGCTGAATGTTGTATCATCCAGACGAGAGCACTTCTCATCTTTTTTTTCCTTTTTTTTTTTTTTTTTTTGGATAAGCTCAGGCAGGCATGCTGGAAAATGGAAAATTACACTGCAGTGGTATGTGAAACTTAAATACGCTAAACAGTGCCACGTCAATGGGATTCGGTAGACTCCAGGTTTCATCCTTTTTACATCATTTCACCTTGGAGACGGGGGGATTCGGCAGCACTGTAGCGCCATACGTCGACTTTCAGAGCCGCTCAGCCTCATCCGGAAAGTTACTTCCATTTAGTGCGAGCAAATAAGACTCGAGAGGCGAGATATGACAGGTAAATCTCCGCTCGCCACGCAGCCGCTCCACAATTTAAAGCATTTAAATATGACTCAGTCGGTCGTACTTCTCATCAAACTCTGATTAATGTCGGCTGTGTTGACAAGCTGATTGATAGCCTGAGCAGGGGGCAGTGGAAATTAGCGTTTTGTATTCACACGTGAAATCAGAGCCTTGCAATTAGCAGTTAGCGTAGCCTAGCCCTGTGCACATACTGTAGCATTTCTTTTATACAAACCAAACTTAATTAATGCCTTCAACATCAGAATATAGATTAATATAGCATCTGAAGTGTGCTCATTTGCGCAGCCTACTCTAATTTCAACGGCGTTTCTCAGACAGCTGCAAGTTTCCCTGTGAGCCAGTCAGCATTTACTGACTTTTTTTGTGTTCTGTCTTAAAAGCATTTTCGGCCTTGTTACTGGGAGGTTAAAAGCAGCATGGGTGAGATTATGAGTCAAATCAAATAAAAGATGTGATGTGGACCTCAAACACTGGAGGAATTAACTGAAAAAACCAAGAAAAGATGCAAGGATGAGGTGAATTGATTAATAATGTCTTTCATTACTGTCCTACACGTGCAGTTTGAGGATGAAATTGTCTTAATGAAGAATTTTCTGAACCTAAGATTTCTGGCACTTAAGCCAACCCGAAATGTATTACAAAACAAAACAAAAACAAAAAAACATTAATGGAGACATTTCTATCCACTGGTTTTATGACTTGTTTGTCACATTTTGGGTGTAATGATGTTTTTGTCCTACAGAGAGCATCTGACTTTTTTTTTATTATTATTATTAAGTGTGAAACATATTCGCATTAGGATGCATTCTAAACTATAAACTTCTGAGATTTGTACTGTTTGGGCATTATCCCAAACACTGGACCTGATGACGAAAGACACACAAATGAGGATGTCAATGTTTGCAGAATACTTCGGAATGATCCACTCAGTAGCTTTTGCAGCTTTTTCCGCCTGGCAGAACAACAAATGGCTTTTGTTCCCAAAATGTTTCAAACTCACGAAGTGTTTGATGAGCAGAGAATTGTTTAATCTCATTGGCTCATTAAATAATGTCAAAATCCCCTTAGATAACGTCCAGAAATGCTTTGTTATAAGACTTAAATCACGGATGTTTTTCCTTGTTCTCAAAGAGAAGATTCTAAAATGTGTTTTTCGACTGAGTAAGTCACAGCTTTATATACACAAAGATGGTTAGAACAGTGTTGTGAATCCCATGGCGATGCGGAGCTTATTTGATCAATTAAAGTTCAAAATGGCAACAAAAAGATCAATTTTAACTCGGAAGACTCCATAAAAAAATCTGCAGTGAGAGATGAGAAATGTAAAGTATACCCACATCTCTGAGTCGGGTAAACCTTGACTTCTGAGACACTGATTGATGAGGGTAAAGTGGCCTTTCTGAGCTTACTGTATGCTGGCTGATTCAGTGCCGACGGCAAGAAAACATAAAAACACACAAAGAATGCTTTTACTACCTAATGAGGCTGGCCATCGCGGATATACATATATATAAATAAAAAACTCTATATACACTTCATATCCTTGACACTCCTGAAACTTCTCATGTTCTTTCTCCCTGATGTTGCCGTCGTCCAATACTTCCACGTCGATCCCTCTTCTATTGTTTGTCAGCGACCGCGATGTCCAGGAGGTTAGCCAGCAGCTGTTTGTCAGTCTGGAAGCTGAGGACCTGCAGGATCTCAGCCCTGTGTGTGTGTGTGTTCCCTCAGAGCGACGTCTCATTGGGATTTGTGCAATCAGTCCACACTGGATACCTGGAGTCAAGTCCACTATGGCAGACCTTGACTTCTGTGGCCTTGCGCTCAGCGCTTCTTGTGCTGCCTTGATTAGTCCCTCCGTGTTGCCTGTCAGCGCGGCATTTTCTAGCCGTTGGTCGGTGTTCTTGAAATCTGTCACTTCCTCTATCTGGTGTCGGTACATGCTATATAGGGGCTTGTC
Organism: Salarias fasciatus; assembly: GCF_902148845.1. Taxonomy (NCBI): domain Eukaryota; kingdom Metazoa; phylum Chordata; class Actinopteri; order Blenniiformes; family Blenniidae; genus Salarias; species Salarias fasciatus. The sequence goes on from NC_043757.1 coordinate 19,786,477, forward strand.
TCTCCGTGTTACCTGCTCCGCCTCATTCTCTGTTCCACCTTGAATATATCCCAAATATACCCTACGGAGCCCTCTGGCAGGTCCTTTCCTACTGTGTATGCATGCACAGTAGCATATAGCATGCAAATAGCATGCATGACAATTTTTACTGTTGTGATGGAGTAAATCTGCTAACATTGAGTAAAATACAGAGGAGCTGTCACACCAATGACTTATTAAAGTAAAATCATCACAGGTGAGTTCTAATTGAGCTTTGATGATATTATTATGATCACAAAATGTGTATCTGTGCTTGTGTGCAGAGGACTTATGGGGACTAGGTGATGAATTACGTGTGGGAGTGTGCTCTTGTTCTTCCACACGGGTGGCGTCATCAACCTGCTAACCTCATGTCGACTCGTGTCACTAAGACGTGGTTTTACTGAAATGGACTGATGACGACAGTCAAGAGAATAATCTGCTGTGCTCAACATTTTCCTCCATTTCTGTAGCAAAACGACACGTGAACATTAGCTTCAAAGTAAACTACATCAAAGTGTCTGAAGCACCAACAGAGACACTTGAAACAAGCACCTGCAGTTTGGAAGTGGAATGAAAAGCGACAGCCCTAATACACGTTTTGTGGGGATTAACATCTGTTCAGAATCAAGTAATTAAAAGTTTTGCATGAAGACATGTTTCAAGATCAACTGAAGTTCAAGTAAGATCGGGTTAGGTCAAAGCTAACAGCGCACGAGTGAGTTAGCGACGTGTCTGAAGGTAAACCCTGTGCGTGTGTTTCGCTCTTGAGGTAAGGGGGAGGATTTGTCCATCACTGTAGCGGAGAAGATTACTCGCACCCTATCTTGTATCCTCAGCCTGAACCTCGGCAGACACAGCTTATCCAGTCACTGCAGACTCTCAGCATTACTCCCAGTATGCGCCCACTAACTCCTCCTCACACACAGACACACACACACACACACACACACACACTCCTAGGCATGCTCACAGCAGCCCCTATTCAACGCAAGCACACTCTTTACTCAATGCACAGAATGGACTTTCAAACATTTGCATAAAATCCAGCTTATGTGAAGATTCCTCAGGTCTTTTTATTTTAATTCGGCGCCTGTCTTCCCCTCCTACTGCGTCTGCTCCGATTAGATCTCACACACGGCTTTTATGGCCTTTCCAGATGAGGAACTCTCAAAAGCAGGGTTAGCCACAAAGGGGATAAAGGCTCAGGAATAATTTACAAATCACTCATTAATTCTCGCTCTGAGGTGAAATCATAGGGCTCTTTACAGAGAAAGTGGGGATCAATTCTTATCCCCGGTCTCAGGTGAAAGAGGAGAAACAGAGGCAATTACAAACACTAATCGGGAAAGAGGAAAATACAGTGGAAGGAAAATAAACACCGAGTATGAAAGGAAAATCTGAATGATAAAAGGTAAGCTGGACTGATGTGTGAAGGGTAGCGGGGAGGGATAAGACAGGGAGGGAAAATAAGCAATGAGCAGTCGGGGAGGGGGAAGTGACAAGAAGACAGATGAGGGTCAGAGTTGGGAAAAAGAAGGGAGCATGGGGCGATGGAGGGAAACGTGCCTGCATGTCTCTGATCTCGTGTACGGGCATTTGGAATGGATAACTTGGATCGGCGTGTCGGTGAGAATGAAAGACAGAGAGAACTAGTTAAAGGTGGAAAGAGCAAATGAGAGGAGACACTCGCCAGAGAAAGAGTATTTCCACTTGATGCTCTGGGCAGATGATGCTCTGCTCAGCGCAGGTGAGATTATTAGTCTGCCACACACGCTTACACACCATTTGCACATAAATGACACATTAGCTAAAGGTATACACTTCCTGATAGAAGTATTTCAGATCATTAAGGCTGCTGCATGCCAGCGAAAGCATGATCATTTCACACATCTCTAATGTGTCGTTCTTTATCAAGCTCTGTAACTACTCAATTGTTTCTCTTTGGGTTTTTTCACTGTTTTTCCACATGTAAAAATATCTGTGTGAAAAATCAATGGAGGAGAGGCGTCTGATTAGTTCACTGGTATAATCTCAAGCTTCAAATTTCCAAATGTCAAGAAGTAAACATACTTTGTGGAAACACTTTTACAAGATTTTCACGCCTTAATATTGCGTCAACAAGGCCAGCAGTAAAGTAAATAAAAACATACGCTCGTGATGGTATGTACGTTTTATACCTGTAACATTTGAAGCGTTTTGTTCAGAATAATGTGATTTCAGCTGAGACTAAGTGGACAGAAAAGGGGTCTACCACCTGGTTTTAACAGTTATTTCTTACATGCATGACACCGTCAATAACCTCTTCAGAGATTCTAATTAGAGCCATAATGACAGTCCATGACTTGTATTTGCCACAAGGTCTCATGTCGGTGATGCCATCCCATGCTGCATCACAAAAATGAGAACATAGAAATACCCAAAATGCTCAGACTTGATCTTATGTTCTATTTTTAGTCCTGAGTAGCTGCTATTGAATTTCCAGCGATGCCGTTTCAGTCGCCTGTGTGAGTCTGAGCCTCTGCAGTGAGTTATGGCTCATTATTAACCTACTATTGGCTGTTGTTGGGTGTCGCAGTCGTTGCAGCAAGTGCCGGATACATGCCGTGTTCTCAGGGGCCAATAAAACTCAAATATGTGAGCCTCAACATTTTACTTTCCAGAACCGGTTTTTCCCAAGACGCTACTTTGACCGCAACGGTGGCAACAAATCCAAGTCCGCATTAGTTAAGTTGCCAGGCAACAATGCCCTGCGATGAGTTGGTGCACTCACGTTTCTCCATAACCTAATGCATTCTCTGTTTTCACATCACCTTATTAATATGCAAATATATCACAATAATTACAAATCCCTGCTGATCGTGTAACAGCGGTAGTTTCTGTAGTTTTAAGTAGTTGGAAGCAAAGAAGCCAGCAGCGGCAACAGGAGCGGCGGCATCGCTTTGCAGTGCTTCTAATTTGCTTTCCCCGTCGTGGCCTTTCAACACCTCTGACACCGAGTCACACTCAGACGCCCCTGGTGATTACATCTTTAAGCTGTGCACGGCGGGAGGAAGCCATCTCTTTTTACTATGCCTCATTGACCGGGGAGCAGAGTCTCTCGGAAGGGTCCAGGCTGTAGTGGAGCGTGAGGATGAGTCCCTTAAACCGTAACAGCTGTCACCATCTCAGACAGAGACATTAATTCAGTTTGTCACTTACAGCTTATTTAGGAAACAAGCTTAATACTCAGCTGGCTGATGGGGTCTGCTTGTCTATTCATTTTTCCTTCTTCTATGTAAGTTTTATACAAATTGAGGTCAGAGGACGGGTCAACAGACAGGTTACTCTCTGCACTCACACTACTGGTGTTGAGAATCCAACAATTAACTTAACACACACATCTTTGCATTGTGGGGGGAAAAAAACCAGAGCGTGAGCCAGAGAGAAAGACATAGAGATGAGAAAAGGGTCTTCCTATTGTGAGACAAGACCACAAACCACTAGTTGGTGCTGTATTTTTTTTTTTTTTTTATAATACAGTATAACCACCCACTCACGCACACAGAGAACAGTGTTATATAAATATTCAACTTTCTCTGAACTACTCAGTATCTGGTGTACGTCAGAAATGTGTCTCTGCAGGTGATCCAGACGACGGTGTAGTAAATCGTCCTCCATTGTTGCTGTAGATTTACTCACAGACGTGCAGAAAACCCGTGGACTGTGACCACAATGCGCATGTGCGCGTGCAGCACTCCACCTTTCAGGAGAACTTGTCTTTTCCTCGTTCACATAGAGACAGAGACCAGCGCTTTTTGAAGATATTGAATTCTGCAAGTCATTTTTGGCAAATCCCTATTTTTTTCTGAAACTCCCTCTGTTGTCATTTGGATGTGCTGTTTTGTGGACGGGGCCTCGAGGGCTGCAGCAGATCACGGCTGACAAGGAGCAGAAGGCAGAGCACACAGTGTACAGGTTGCCAGATCATCCCAGGGCCAACAGCAGGAAACTGAAAAAACCACACATGCAGGTAGTTTTATCGCTCACCGGGCCTGAGAGACACTTGGGATACCAGATCACACAAAAGTCTCAACATGCAAACTCCACTTAGAACGGAACCACTCAAGTCTGTGAGATGAGAGTCTGAACCTCTGCACCAGCATTCAGCTGACTGCGATCACATGGCGATCACAGGGCGCTCTGAAGTTATCCGCTCACATTCGTTCATCTGATTATCCAACTCAAGATTCCCGGAGGGAGAAGAGAGACATAGAGAGACACAGAGAGCGGGATAAAAACATCTATTCACATTTTACAGGCAATTTAGAGTCGCCAATTGACCCAACACACCCTAGTAAAAGGAAGCAAATGGAGAAAAAAATAAAGAAAGAAAGAAAGAAAGAAAATAAATGTCGAAAAGGCTGGAGAGCCAGGATATTCCTACTGTGAGCCGGTAGGGTTAACCACTACACCGCCATGCAATAATTTCAAAATCAGATACAACAGTAAAACAGTGCGGCTTCCATATCATGTTTTAATAATGCAAGCTGTGAGGGAGAGCGCAAGGTAACAGGAGGTGATGAGGTGCCAGCACCGCGGGGGATTATCACGGGGTAAAATACACTGCGAAATGAAATGCAAACAGACACCTGTGCCTCTTATTTTTCCACGTTGTGTATCTTTAATGAGTGATTTATGCAAACGGATTTGCGTTTAATGCTCACGCACACAATTGAGCGAGGTAAGCGTTTCGAGTATAATGTCATAAGGAGTCAAAATGCTCCTCTTAGAGGAAGGAACTCGTGTCTATCCACAGTGGATAAACATTGGCATTCATTGTTATTCCAAGTATATCTCAAGTAAAAGGAGCAGGCTTAGAAAACGACAGCAAAGGAGAGGTTCGGCGTGAGCTTCAACCCAGCGGACCGACATTAAAGAACGCCACTTAAGCCTCACTTAAACTTGAGAATAATTTTCCTGAAGAAAACCTGTCAGAGTGATGTTTTCGTCTTGCGTAACAACAGGTCAAATAAAATAATTGGGACCCGGTCCAATTTGTGTGGGGGAAAATGTCAAACCCGAGGCGTAACGCTGAAATCCCCCGAACACCTCCACCTGAATAAAATGGTTCCACAGTGCATCAATGGTTGCTCTGAAATACGGCAGCCTGTCAAAGATGCTGTCAATGTGCTGTGAGCACTCGGGGGTTTGAAGCTGACTCATACTATAACATTACCTCTCTCCTCACTTTCCCGCCTGCCATCCCTCCACACTTAGTAAACCGAATAAAAAATACAGTGAGGACAGTTCAGCTACTTCTACCTGATAGAAAAACACACACACAAACAGAAACATCCATAATTCAGAATCGATATCGCAAATGCTTCATCGTCTTGGCCTTTTTATTTCCCCCCTGTTTCTGGAAGCAGTTTTTATGCAACTTGATTGACACAAGATGCATGAGTAATATTCAAACAGAACTGGTAAGTTTTAATAAACTTAATAAAAGAAAAAAATAAATGTTTTTTTTTATGACAGTAAAGTTTAGTTTTAGTGTTCTTACAATATTGTGTGGAAAAAAAAAAAGGTTTCCACCAGCGTTCACTGCACAAATGTTTTTATTCCTCTTAGCATACTGTACATCTTTGGGAATTGTGCAGTGGGGATAAACTGATAAGCAGTCTCTACTTTGTCACTGTCTGTCAACCAGATGATCAAATAATTAACAGAAAGCAAGACTGACAGATCAGTCAATAATCTTGCAGCTCCAAGATTCTGAATCTCGCATCAGAGCAGTGGGTGATTTGTTATTTTTTGACAGGAAAAATGGTCCAGCGGGAACATTTGTCAATGCACAGCAGAGTTACGCCACTGATATTTCAGGGCCATTGTCGAGGTCATGGATCGCAAGTGGCGCAGACTTCAGCCGGACAAAAGATCAATGAGGCAGGCAGACTAGACAAACATGTTCAACTAAAATAATCCCTCTGCCCCTGAACTCTCACTGGCACCTGGGGCGAGCGGGGAGGAGGGGATGCCAGGTTAACAAGCGGGGCGCACAGTGGGTCGTTTTCTCTAAGAGAGGGATCAAGGAAATAAAGTCTATCCTGAATCCCATCCTAAATACACCCAAAAGGGAAACTCCGACTTTGTAGATCAGGTACTTCTCTGATATACAAACCCCTGTGTGCAGGAATGGTGTGAAGTTAAGCCCGAGCTCAGCGCGATCAACACAGTCTGCAGGGCCTTTTGTTCAAGTCCTAATGTAGCAGGTGCAACAACACACTTTTTCCAGACTGCTTTAAGAAGGTTTGCAAACACTAAAAAATCATCAAATGCGTATTTAAATTAGGCTGGATTATCAGGTTAACAACTTGCTCTGCTTGCATCATGTCACTGGTGGATAAGTAGGCCTCTTTTCGTGTTGGTAAACAGTTTTCATACATGAGGATATTCAGGGTTTGGATGTGATGATGCAACTTATGATAATCGTTGGCCACCTGTAGGGGTCTTTCCAATTGACAGAGCCAATCAAAAACGCCGTCCTATCACCATGGATACGTGAGCCTTTGTGTCAGTCGTAATCAGTGTTTTAAAGAGGGGCGATGTCGGATGCAGCCGAAATACAACAAACCCTCATTACGGGAGCCGCAGCCAAGCAGGCAGCCCCATCGTGGCAGGAAAGAAAGCCGGAGCCAGGATCCATTCTGTATCCGCAGCTCTTGTTTTTTTGTCTGATCTCCAATTATCAGGTGCATCTGCGACAAAAACAGATACACTCTGAGGCTGTTCAAACAGAGAGGGCGAGATACAAATCAGCCCCACTGCTCACCAGGGTAAAATAAGAGATGCGCTTTCATATTTGGAACTTCTGAAATGTGAGAGGAAACGACTTAAACGTTGGCGCCATTATCACTGGTATTGGCTTCGTTCCGTTCGCCCGGCGCCTCATATGGGCACACGTTGCATAATAAACAGGTCCCATGGCAGAACGTTAATGACTATCCTGCCAAGTCTCCATAATAAATGAGCGCCGGCGAGCACTTCATTTACTCGGGAAAATGATGTACAATGCCGAGCTGCAGCCGTTGTTGGGTGCGTTGACATGGCATGGCACCCTGTCAGCGCGGATTAGAAAGTCACAGAGCGAGATGGGCGTCTGCAGACCTTGATACAATGTCGTCCCCTCGGGGCTCACACTTTTCCACATTTGTTTTCATGCAAAACAAGCCGAGGCCGAGGACGCAGGCAAAGGGCACACTGGGACACGAGAGATGAGGGGAGAGACCAAGAGAAAGTAGTTATGAAGCAGTCAGGAAGAGATGATAGTGCTCATTGAAGATAAATATATTAAGCCAGCCCAAGGGAATTGAAAATGGAAAATAATTAACCAAACATTTGACATTAGTAGCACACCACCACTGCTGAATTGAAGCCATATTTCCAATTACGTTGCAGTTTTTCCCCTCCATCACTGTCAGAGAGGAAACCACTAAGGTCCTCAACAATTATTCCTCTTACAGATTTGTATCTTTGGTTTCTGTGTTTTCGTCACGCTCAGGAGGAACCTATTCATCATGCCGGAGTGACGCTGGGTTGTGACCTCGCACGACGAGGGCCTGTTTTGAAACACTGTTACGAGTGTCCGATCTTCAAGTTCATTTGGTTGTCCTGAGGTTAGTTTCCTGTTTTTTTTTTCCCTCTTTAATTCCGTCTGAATGCAGCTATGCAATCATCAAATATCCTGTGTGTAATTTCAGTTGCGTGTTAGCATCACATTTCGTCTCAGGTTACCTGTGTACAGTCCTCATCTGTACTTTGCATCTGATTTGCATGATGCCAGTTAACCCATCTACATATCAGACTGGTCTCCGCAGTCTGACGTCGCTTTGCGAGTCAGTGTAGTCGGATCATTTACTTCAACCTGAAGCACAATGATAAATTCTCTATTATCAGGAAAAGTCCTGCATTTAAATCCTATTTAAGTGCAAATGTATTACTGGTAAAATGTACTTCGATTTGCACACAAATGGCCTCTTTGAGTGTTATATAATTATATTACAGTGAGTAGCGTTTCACTGTTGAGTCAAGTCAACGTGTACTTAAGCCTTCAGTGGGAAATGCACAGTATCGCTGAAGCTTTGAGATGGCGGTACAGTTTTTTTTCCCCCTATTTTTAACCACATGACAATTCTACTAGCCCGAAGTCTGAACAGCGCCAAATGCAGAGTGTAATTTTTAATAGAATTAGGAATTTGAACTTAAAAGGTCTCCCTGGGTTTAGTGAAAATGCCTTCTCCTTATTTCACTCTGCCATAAATCTATTCCTAACAACATTTGCCCGAATGGGGCATCCAGGAAGCATCCTGCCAACCCAATAATAAAAGTAGGTGGTCGACCATAGAGGCGACATTCATTCCTCCTCGTTAAATATTAACCTTTAAATGCCGCTGTCTCGGCACCAACAGAACTCTAGTCTCCGGCTAATGACTTTGCTGCTGCTCTTTCTCCCTGTGGTTGTGTGGTCCCGGTTTGTTTATTGTACACATCAGCTACAGTTCTCGAGCTCAAGTTGCAAAAAAGGCTTTAATGAGTAGTTGAGCAACAGTAGTGAATTATCCACTCCGAATTTAACTGGTGCCGTGTCTGTGAATGCCGGAGCTCACCTCCGTCTGGAATGACGGAGCAGACCGTGACTGTAGCCATTATCTCCGAGGTCAAATCTATTGTCATTGCGGAGGGCCAGCTGCACATTTTATCGCAGTGCGGCTCGTCGCAAATGATCTCGCAAAAAAATAAATAAATAAATAAATAATGCCCGCTCTCTCTCGCAAATCCCTACGCCGCCGGAGCAGACAATGTGTTGTTTCTGCTGTCATCTGAGCTTTCGCAGTTTCATTTGGGGAACAAAAAAAAAGACAGAAAGAAAGAAAGAAAGAAAGAGAGAATGAACCACATGCTGAAGCAATACCACCTAAAAGGATTGAAGCACTGAGCGCCCAGCGGGCGCCCCGCGTCACACGAGGTAAAATCAATGTGACATGAATGAATCATATGGCATCGCAAAGTATTATAGGTATGAGTTTCAGTTCACCGCCCTGAGAAAAACCCATCAATAATGCCCTTTCATGTGTTTCCTTTTGATTGCCATAATTAAAAGGAGCAGTTACATATAAGTCTCCCCTGAGTTACTCGGCCCTCAATAACGGTGGTTTTCACTGGAACGGATCTGTGACTCTACGGGATGCGGAGATCGTCCCACCGTGCCCGTGTGCTTTTTTTACCTTCCATGACGTAGACCAGCGAGCCCACGTCGCCCTCCTTAATGATGCAGCTGTCCTTCCCATACTCCACGGGGTACATACAGTCCACGATCTCCTGGATCTGAGACAGCTCCAGGTTCTTCATGAAGTCGTTGTCCAAGATGGCCTCCTTGATCAGATCCTTGGACCTGGAGGCGGAATGGCATTAAAATGAGGTCAGTGTACAAACGCCAAGCGCGAGAAAGGACTTACTTTACTCAAGTATCAGTATAGACACTGGAGGTAAAAGGCAAAATAAAGGTAAAGATATTGATTCAAATTCGTGTCTCAAGTGGGAATAAAACAGCACACACTCTGAAATGAACTCGGAGTCAGAAAGTTAAAAACACAGACCTTGGATGAAGATTTCTGCCAGCTGTTTCTGGTTTTTTTTTTTTTTTTTTCAAGTTACGACTTCAAAGATCTCTCATAAATAAGGCCACTGATGCAGAGTGTGATGCCACCCTGCATCTGCTCTCAGCTATCTGGTTCACTTGCACACACGCGGACACCAGTTCTCCCTGCCATCGAAAACACGTTCAGCAAGCATCTTCTCTCCGAGGAAGTCTGTCAATCCTCTTAAATTCAAACTAAAATCAAAGCAATAAAAAAGCCGAGGCGCTGAACTGTGCATTTCACGACACTGTGAACGCTCTTCCACATACAAAGACAAAACAACACAGAGGAAGACACGTCGAACACATCAAATAAAAACCTGGTTTGAGATCAAAATACCATCCAAACTCCACTGAAGGATGTTGACCAGTTCAGCAGCTGCCTCTGTCTGAGGCAGCACGGCAACTTCTCAAAAACATATCCTCATTTCAAAGGCATCAAGGTGAAACCTTTTTATTCTCTGCAAATGCTGGAACGAGTCAATAAATAGCTAAATCTATGCCTAATGGAAGCAGATTGTTTCCATTCAGGGGTATACTTCTGAAAGCTGATGCAGCCTTCAGACTGCAGAGTCATTAGGGCATTCCGCAGGTAAGTATTTTCTGCAGAGGCCATGCAAGGAGGGAAGAAAATGTAATTAAGTGCAGACAGAACAGTTGTCAAGGTGCAGGAGTGAGTTTTAGGTTTGCTAATAGGCACAAGGAGGGCTTTCAGGAAAGGGAGCATGTGAAATTATCTCTCAAATGTGCACTCGACTCAGCCGAGAAAATATCAGACGGGATGCGTTTCTGCAAGTGAAAGTAAAAGATGTTTGTGTTTTCAACACGGCGGGTGAACACAGGTCAGATGCAGCCGAGTTTGAGACTTCAGAGCACGCATCCAGCGAAACCTCGCAGAGAGAGAGAGAGAGAGAGAGAGAGAGAGAGGTGTTGAGGGACGGGGGAGACATCTGAGGCGGACTGGATCGTGAACGGCGAGTCAAGATCACTCATTCGTCGATGCGTGTCATCAATCTGATCGGCTCGGCTGAGGGCCGCGTGGCTGCTTTTGACAGCGTGAGCTTTAAACGAATGAGGTTAATAATATGCATCAGGGTTAATCCAGTGAAAAGATCCATCCAGCGAAGAGGGGGAAACCTTTCTACCCTAATTCACGAAAACACCGAAAGTAGCCGGCTTCTCAAAGCTCTCGTGTGCCAAAGGCACAGGTGAACTGCCTCTTGTCTTTTTGTGCTCGGTGCCCTTTTCAAGAAACTGAATTCTGGGTGCATTGTTGACGCTGATCACCTGAGGAGCTTATAGCTAAAAGGGCAAATAACCCTGAAGGCATTTACCAAGCAGTGCTCCCGCTGCACCAGGGCTTCTTCGCACTGCTGCCAGCGCCAAAATCCTGCACAAGCCACACAAACACACACACACCAAACTCTGAACAACAATATGAAAAACAAGACTTTTTTATCTTAGGATTTATATGCAGCAACTACAGTAAGTCCGCATCCTAAAACAGTGATCCCTCTGCACATTAATGTTTTATGAGGTAAGATTTTATGGCGAGTGTCTTACTTCTCTCCACATTGAACTTTTAAGGTCACGAAAAACACGTCTCCAATAAATCGTGACGAACACATCCGAATCACAGGGAAACAACGTCACTGTTTTTTATGAAAAACTGCCAAAAACTGAGAGAAGCGAGATGCCAATCTCTGCAGAGGAGCAGCGGCGGCATCTGGCTCATAAATCCAAAAACCAGCCTTCAGCGGCATCCACAAATTTCAAGTGCATCGTTTTTTGCACCATCATCTGAATCATTACTCCTGCTTTCGGTTTGAAACGCCACAATAGCAGCATATTTATTTTAATTTCTGTTGTGCACTCAACAGTCATGAATTTTCAATTAGACTACCCAGGACTCCGAATCCCCCAAACAGCTCTGCTTTCACCCTTACAAATAAAACCCGGGCTTAATTAACTTACTGAAGTCCAACATTTGCAAGTTGTCAGACTTTATTGGTAATCCCACATGGCTTACTCAACCCCCAAAGCCCTGAAGGAACATGTGCACCGTTCTCCCTCCAGACACTGACACAATATAAACCCTTCCTTTTGAAAAGAGGCAGTGGATGAAATGTGTATTGATCTACAGAAATACAGAGGTGAAATCATGCCGACACCCACTCTGAAGGGAGACAAGGAAACAGATACTGTGAGGATATCTTAAAAGGATGCAAACAAGTGTTGCCTTCATTTTTTTTTTTTTTTTTTTTTTTTTCAAAGCGGAACAAAGTTTAATCCTTAGGTTACATTTTTAGAGTGATCTACGGCTTTCAAAGACGGGCGTGAATTCATTTTTTTCCTTGAAAGGTCATGAATCTGTCCTCCCAGAGCAGTTTCATTATCCCAAAGTACCCTCTCGTCTCATGTCTTCCCATTTATTACGCAGTTTAGGGATATGAAGTAGACGACGGAGACCGTGGGCTAACATGCTTGCAGTTTTTTTTTTTTTTTCTCGGTTTGAACGGACTCAAACCACGGACCGGGCAGTTTCTCCTCCAACGGTGCAAATTGGGGCAGCTCAAAGTTTCTCATTAAAGATGCCTTCACGGCGCCCTTGAGAAGCAAAACACGGGGCGGCGGTAAATCCAAAAAGTGATGATTGAAGCGGGCGCCTATTTTTAAACTCCCTTCCCGCAAACTACCGCGGTACCTCTTTATGTCCCTTCTCAGCAGGAGGCGCAGGACATAATTTGGATTTAATGTTGACAGCTCTCATTAGGTTTTAGGGAGTAAACTTTAATAAAGGTGTGAGGTGCTTTTCTTTATTTAAGACGGTAATGATGCTTCCTGGGAAGACAACTCGTCAAAACAAGTTGAATGTTATGCAGATCTTGCAAGGCTCTAACAGACTAAAGTAACAGGATCAAGCTGGAGGTTTGTTCTTCCCACAGAGAAGTCAGACTAGAGTCCGCCTCCGTTACATTTACACCCTGCAGATATTTGGGCGGCCTCAATCACGCTGGTGAAGTTGAGTAACTCCTTCCGAGCAGACCCTTGTAAAAACATCTGCCTCCCTCGCCTTTGTGACGATGATATATTTGCTTTCATCCTCGAGTGAAGTTTGGGTCGAGCAAGTCCAGCCTTCCTTAAATGGAGAAAATATGCTCTTTTAGGCAGAAAAAAAAAAAGAGAAGAGGGGTGGCATAAAAGCGGGAGAGGCGGATAGAAGTAAGAGGCTGACGGAGGGAGAGGGATGGATAGCACATGTGTAAAGAATGCTCTGTGGATCTTGTAAAGAAGATAAAGTGAGTGAGAACGAAAGAAAAACATAAACATTTGGCCAAATCCAACAGGCGTAATCGCTACACTTCAATAACCAAAACAAAATGGGAACGTAACGGGACTGCTTTAGCTCACAAGGGTTCTTACGTAAGAGAAAAAAAGGCAAAGCTCCTGATTCCCAGCTGAGCATTAACAAAATCAAAGTTACCGAAATGAGTCACACAGAATAAAAGGAATGACTTTGCTTCAAATGCATGTCTCTACTCTGAGAGAAAAACAGCTGCTCCTGCAAGTCACTCAAGCAAAAATATCAAACTGAATAATGATGACGCTGAAGTAATGAGAGAACGGCACCAAAAAACACACTGGGAGTCATTTGCATTCAATAGTCTGTCTTCTTTTTGATCAAATTTTGTCAAGCGCGCTTATTAGAAGAGAGATAATAGACTAAATGTCACTTTCTTCTAAATGAAGAGTGTGAAAAGGTATGGCAGGCGCCGAGAAAAACAAAAACTTATGATGGAAGTTCAAACAACTTCCCTGAAAGAAAAAAAAAGTTCATTTTTGGGTTTTTCTACTGTTCACTGTTTAATAAGCCTGTCACTTTACTTCATATCATCAACACTAATATCTGAAGCTCTTAAGCACTTCAGGAAATCAACCTCTTTATAAAGTATTTAAAAAACGTCCAATCCAGCGCTTTCACCAAAAAGGGATTTCACCATTGACTTCCAGTGAAAGTCTCCGGGAAATGTCTTCAATACAAAATAAGAGCATAAAGAGAAAGAACAAACACATTGAAATGTCCACGCTTCCTTTTTTCTTCCTCTGCCATTCAAACTGGAGTCGAGATCTCACATTCATAAGCAGCCGCAAGATGAAATGCCAAAAAAATGACACAGGAGTGTGTTTCCCCTGTGTTTTCCTGCACACAGAGCTGACAGGTATAACAAAGACTAATGGCCTTTTGCTGCTCAAATAAATGAGCCTTTTCGTTTTTGAACCTTCTTTGAAGAAATCCTCTAAGCTTTGTTTGTGTGTCAGAAGAATAATGACATTCATATCTGACACTTCTGATCTGACTGCGAAATCCAAAGGGAGCGTGTATATTTTATCCTCTGTCAATTTAAGACTCTGCAGCATGAAAACAGAAACATTTAATCTTTTGTTAATGACTTTTGCATCCTGTAATGCATTTCAAAGCCAGGTCTTGTAATTCTATATATTTCATTCAACACCTGCATTTGAAGGTGCTTTACGGATTAGAGCAGCACCCCCATCCCGTCCACCAACGGGGGGGTACGTGTGGCCAAAACCTTTAAACTCATAACAAAACAAGTGGCTGGATTATTTCATGGCGGAACACAGTTTTAGTTCAAAATCCAGACCTGCTGTTGCAAGCCAAGTTGAGGAGGAAGGACTGTTTACTGGAGAGTTTTTGCGAGGAGGACAGAGCGGGTAGATTTAGAGCAATCGTAAGGTAAACATGCAGGGGGGGGCTTGTTAAAACCGACTGTCACCGAATCACAGCTTGTATAAAATAGGCACTGGTACATTACACAGAACTGCCAGCACCGGATCTATAAACCCATAATTCCCCTTCATTGAAAGACAATTCCATCTCTGATTGTTGACCAGCTGGCAGCTGTCATCAATACCCGCCATGACAGATTTCTGATCATTTCATTTTTTTTTTTTAAATTTTCAAGGCAGAAAACATGTCTCAATTTTTCAACCTTCTGCCCATCCATATTTTAATGCGTCCCTGCACAAACACAGAAAACCCCACTGAGTGAGTGGTTGTGAGGATCTGCCTGGTAATTATCTCTTCATTCAGATCAAGTGTGCTGCTGCAGACCTGCAGGGCAGTGGGTTCCCAGGACCAAGGCTGGGAAACTCCGCTTTACCCAGTCAGTGTGGCTACATGTCTCCCCTGTGTGTGCGTGTGTGTGTGTGTGGGTGTGTGTGTGTGTGTGCACGCGCGTGAGAGCGAGTATGTGCACGGAGAGGGGAGACAGAGAGCAGCGTCTCATCCTTAAGCGTGCTACAGGTGAAGTACCTGCTGCGCCTCCTGTGTTATTACGCACGGCAACCAGTAAAGGTGACAACGGGGGTGAAAACTGGAGTGCAGTCGCGAAAATAGCATTATTACAGTTACCATCACATAGTTTCGAGACAAAGAGTTGAAATGTGGACACCTACTCTGGGCTTTTGGGGTAGAAAGGGAGGGTGACATGGCTAAGATCCTGGATGTCGAAGGCGGTTGGTTCGGCCGAAATCGCCTGCCTCTTGGTGCGATGCTGCTCCTGCAGCTCGTTCTGCTTGTGGACCTGTTGGGTCGCCGGTTTGATGACCGAGCGGTATTTATCCAGCTCATTCTGAAGTCTCTGTATCAACTCGTCCTTCTGGTCGAGCTCCAGTTCCAGTTCGTCGATGAGCGCGTCCCTCTGGCGCAGCTCCTCGATCTTCTCCTGGAGCGCGTACTGGAGGTCGCGCAAGGTGCCCATTTTCGGTCCGCGGCGACGAACGACGTCCCCAATAAGTTTATCGAAAGGCGCGCAGTCGAGTTTTTAACCTCTCTCCTCTGCCTCGCCGCTCGCAAACTTTATCCGGCATGAACGGCTCCAGAGGATGCGGCCCCTGCGTCTGCTGAGGGGGGGGGGCTCTCCGTCCGTCACGAGCAGATGTTGTGTGTTTGGGAGAAGCCGCGGAGGTTGCTGCGCTTGCCAAGGTGATCCCATGCAGCGTCTCAGCCACAATCACGCAAACTTTAGTCTCTCTCTCTCTTCCTCTCTCTCCCTCTCTCGCTCCCCCTCCCTCGGCCGTGTGGCAGCGGAGGATCGTCCTCCCCGGGTGCGTCAGGCTGCGACCCAACGAGAGCGCATGGCGCGAAGGGCGCCTGCTGGAATCTGCGGCGCGGTGCAGTCTGCCACTCCGCAGAGAGCCGCTCTCGTCTCACATGAATAATGGAGTCGGTGAGAAAGCCCGGCGCTCGGAGAACCGTGTCATCGTACCTCAGGAAGTCGCCCTGGGGCTGCGGAGTCCCAAATACACGCGAGCGGCGGAGCCTTCGTGGAAGTTGAAGGTGATGGAGAAGTTAATGAACCGTGACGAGAGGAAACCAATAAACCACGCAGTCTTTCACTTTGGGAAACAAGTTCCCGCGGTTGCATTTTAAGAGAACGTCTGTGTTTCGTGTGCATATTCTCATCTCAACCCAGTTGATGTTTACTTGCAATCGGCGCGTGTTTTAGTGGGTGTCAGTGATTCATTTCTCGCAAATCGCTGTCTGGCAACTGTTAATTCCGGGACAGCTTCCGGAGTGGAGCGAGTGAAAGGCGCCGAGGGCGAGACGTGGTCTCAAAGAAAGAGTCAAACGGAGCAGCAGACATGAAAATGTCACAGCCACTGAGTCTCGGGACTCCTCGCAGCAGCTCGCACATTGCCGCCGTGCGCGCCGTGCGCGCCGCTGGTGTCTGTCCACATTATCCCAGTGACTCATCTCAGGCTCGGAGAACAGCATTTGGCCTCATGTGCTCCGGACAAATTCAGGGGAAGGATAAACTACCAAGGACAATCTGATAGGAAGAGCAGTTACTGGGGATAAAACAGCAATTTACTGTGCCGGGGGGGTGGGCCGTCACGGTGTTGGCAGCGCGCACAATGAAGCCCGAGAAACCACATATCCGGGGCTGTGAGAAGAGGTGGTGTGTTTGCTGTGTGTGTGTGTGTGTGTGTGTGTGTGTGTGTGTGTGTGGGGGGGGGGGGGGGGGGGGGGGGGGGGGGGGGGGGATAAAGGCATCTTTTTGAGGACAAATACATGTAAACAAGCCTGGACGAGACAGACGGTGTAATAAAAGACCAAAGCTGCCCTCTTGTGGCGGCAGAAAGAATCAAATCGGGCATGTTAATGAGAACAAATGGATGTGTCAGTGGACTGAGTGATCAGAGGATCAGCCAAGCAGTCACTCAAGAAACGCGACTTTTTGATGGATTTAGTCTGGAAGAAAACGACTTTGGCGTCAATTCAAGAAAATCATGAGGACCTGTGGTGCAAGGTGTGGAGACTGAGGCTTGTTAGGCCTATTGTGAAAAAAATAACTGTCAGGTCTGTTACTAGAGATCACAGAGGGGACACACTGCAGATTTCAGCTTTCTGTGGGATTTTTTTTTTTTTTATGAGAAACATTTTAACTTATGAGCAGTGCAATCATAGATTGTCAGAGATGCAGTTTTCCATCTCATATGTGTTTTCTTGTGTTTTTCTAAAAAAAAACTGTTCAATTCCCTTTCGATTCTTGACTAATTGAAACCACGTCTTTTATGTTTTTCAGAAGATTCGCCCAAAGCTGAGCAGCAACAAAGTTTTACTACATATCAGAAAAGTGCAGGTGCCTGGACGTTTCAGACGGCCTCTGTACCGATGCTGCATCCTCACATCTCCCCATCATCAAAAGGCCCTCCCACTGTCCTTCAAAGCACCTCTGCGCTTTAAATTTCACCTCGCCAGCCATCCAGCTCAGCCCTTTTCCCCCCAATGCAGATCAATAGAAACAGGATCAGCCGCTCCATGCTGCGGTAACCCGAGGAGCGGGGCGGGCCGCCGCCTGGTGCCACGTCCTGGCTCTAATGGAGGGTCACACTGTCTCCGACCCCACCGTGGCCCTGCCCCATGCAGGCACGGCGGCGGCACAGGCGGACGCCGTCCTTCAAACAGCAGCGGCACCAAAGAGCGCCGTCCTGTCAATGCATGGCACCAACACAGTTTGACTTCTGAGTATATAAGATGCTCACAACAAAGTAATCCACTGACACCTCGTCCGGTGAA
The DNA here is from genome assembly GCF_902148845.1 of Salarias fasciatus. NCBI lineage: Eukaryota > Metazoa > Chordata > Actinopteri > Blenniiformes > Blenniidae > Salarias > Salarias fasciatus. The sequence goes on from NC_043757.1 coordinate 19,804,278, forward strand.
TAACCTGACCCTCGGCATGAATAGATCATTTTTACAATGATCCCTGTGGAAAAAATTCCAACATGAGTCTTGTCTCCATCCTGAGGATAGTCCATTAACCATTATTTCTCAATGGACATGGTTCATTCATGACATCCTCCCTCCATTCTTGCTTTCACCTTCACTGGGAGCCATCCTCCTGTGACGCTCCACTGAGCTCCAGCTAATGACTGCAAATGAGAACTTTCCCTGCCTGCAGTTTATTAAAGCAAATGAAGGTTGGAAATTGTCTAGCCGTCCTGACATTAACCTCATCGCTTTGTCAACAGGCAGTTTTCTGTATGTGTGATATCAGTAAAACAAGTGTCCTGATGGGGAGAGACAACTGACTGTGAAATTTCAATAAATGAAAAGATGTGCAATGGAAAAGTTTGTCTAACTTTTGTTACTTTTTCTCCTTAAAAGTGAAATCTGGAGAACGTTGAGGTCCGTGCCTGCTCTGAAACCTTGAAGATGAGGACAAACAATTTGTGAACCCAAAACGAGCAGCAAAGGTGATGAAGGAAGCATATGGTCAAACAAAGCGTTTTCTAATGGAGTATTAAATATCCTCAGACATGCACTTCGGATCCTCAGCGTCCAGCTACTAAAAGCCAATAATGCATCGCACTTCCTCCTGTCTGAGCCCCATGGGACTGCCATGATGGATCTGATCAATTAGGAGCTTTTTCTGAAGCTGCGTCATCGGCCCCAAGAATGAAAGTGCTCGTCCATTCATGGCAAAGCTCCCAATCTTTAAAGTGGAGGAGAAAGAGCCGATTGAGGGGAAGAGAGAGGGAAAAAAAACACTTAGAACGCAGAGAGAACTGGAGAAGTCACAACCTGTGCGTGCTGGAGCATGTGGAGTTTGTATCAGCGCATGAACGCACGCTTTCACATTCCTCCTGAAAGTCCTAATGACAGAGTGTCGATTCGGAGCTTTCATGGAAACATTTCGATTGTTTTCTGGAGAGAAGAAAAGCACTCAGAAAGACATGTCACGGTGGGACACAGCAGACACATGGGCGTTGATAGAGCAGAGGAGGGGGGGGGTAAAAAAAAAAAGTACCACCGCCTACTGAAACTGTCTTACCAGTCGGACTTGGCATATTTCCGAAAGGACTGCCTTGACAGGTCCTGGTGCGTCTGCGGCTCGGCGGAGATGCCCTGCGCCCGCCGGGTCCTCGGCCCGATAAGTTGCGCGCTGGGCAGAACGGACTGGCATTTGTGCAGTTTCCTCTTCAGCTCTTGAATCTCGTCCTCCCGGTCCGCGAGCCTGCGCTCCAAGTCCCGTATCCTCTCCTCCTTCAGCAGCAGGATCTTGGCAAAGTCGTCCTCCAGGTCGCTCATGTTGGGGAGAAAATGTGCGTTTAAACTTTGCGGCCGATTCTCCGACAACTCCCAGCAGCCGCGCGCGCGCACACACACACACACACACACACACACACGACGCGTTCAAAACCAGACACGAATGTCGCTCCCCCTCGGTTCTGTTGGTGATGCTCCGGCGGTCCCACACTTCCACTGCCCACTTGTTTATTTCAGGAGAAAAGCAGCCGAGCCCGGGGTTTTAAAGCCGGGGAGCGGGCGATGGAGGGAGCGCTGCGCTACAGTCCGGCAAGCCTCCGGGGAGATGCTGATGATTCTTCATTGAGAAACCAATTACAGCAGCTCTTCCTCTCCCGAGGGCGCACGCCAAGCCGTCAAACCGGGCACAGAGGAGCCGGAGCAACTCCCGCAGTTCACCGCCTCTCACGCTGCAAACGGACCACAGAGGAGGAAGCGCAGTCCTGCTCCTCCTGCTCCTCCTGCTCCTCCTGCTCCTCCTGCTCCTCCTGCTGCTGCTGCTGCTGCTGCTGTCAAATATTTGTTTACCATCTATCTGCACAACCCCGAGCCACCTTTGAGAAGCGCGCACATCACCTCTCCGACCAGAATAATCAATCGCCCTGCGCGCACAGGCTGCTCGCTTAATGGGACGGGGAACTTGTCTGAAGCTTGTGTGCAAGTGGCCACAGCAGAAAAGTGAAAGTAATCCTCGCCTGAAAGGAAAGCGAGCTTTCCTCTGGCCATTTGCTACTGTGACAGCACTCAGCCGGGCCACCTGGGCTCCGATCGTGTCCAAGGTTTTCAGTCAGGATGTCTTCTGTTGTTTTGATCTTGCCCAGATAATTTGAAGAACTCAAAAGGTGACAAAAAAAGTTTGCTGACAGGAAAATAAAGCCCATCTGATGCACAAACACAGCACAGCACTCCACAAGTCTGAACAGAAGGCTGAAACTCACAGCAAAACGCATGATTCATTGTTGCAGAAGAAGAAATGAGGCACGTATTGTGTGCATCCGGCACTAAGTAAAGTTAATTGCAAAATAGATTCCCTGTGTGTTATCTTACTGATTAGAGTAATCAGTAATTACATACAGTGGCAACAGTGCTCATCACTCTCATCCTGTGCAGACTGCAGACAGTTCAGTAATAGATCATCACCTCTCTCGCTGTAGTATTAATCACTGAAGTCAGCCAGCCAGCCTGTCCTTATGCACCATTTTTCATTTTACTGCCTAAATCTGTTTCAACTGAATGAATTCATTGAGAAGGAAGCGAGCTCATGGGCGCTGGGGGGATGTTTCATTAAGATTCAGAGTTAAAAATAGAGTGAACAGATCTTCACTTTGCTGGTGTAGTTCAACATATCTCACCCTTGTCTACTGCTTGCCTTCTTATTATTCCAGCCGCATAATACTGGCCTAAAGATGAGCGCCTGTTGCTGGAAAGTGCGGCTGTATAGCTCTATTTGCCTAGTTTTATTACACATTATTTGACATCTCCCACCCCCCCCTCTTTAAACCTACAGAGCTACAAATGTATCTTGGATCAGAATTACCACAATAGCTGGTAATAAACCCTCCATCTCCCATGTGAGTCTTGTGATAACCCGCCTAAGTCCTGCCTGGCTCCATAATTGCACTTTAGAGTTATCAGCCGCTGCGCCGCTGTTGTTCTCGCCATATGATCAACGTCCTTTAATTTGGTCTCTGTGAGTGTCGGCCTGTGTTTTGAAATAATTGTGATTAATTCAAAGTGAGCGCAACCAGCACTCAAAGAAGAAGGTGAGGACCGGGGTCATGCTGTTATCAATGTGGAAAACAGTCATCGATTAATTATGTATGCGGCAGACACTGTGTCCATTATGACAGTGGTAAATTAAGTGTCACCTTCTGCAACCTTATGTACACAACAACAGAGAAAATATGCCCATAGTAGAAGAGCACCGGTAGCATCCTATTCACAAAGAGTATCGATCCATCAAGACAAAAAGATATATACGATCAGATTTTCAGACCTCAGTGTCAAAGCACTGGGTGTACTACAGCTATAAACTTTGCTTTACCCCCTGTCACGTCAACTTATTATTCAGAGTTTAGAGATCTCTTATTTTTTGTCCAATCAACTCGTAGCTCAACAGTTTCCTGTGTCGACGCCGAACTCTTTCCATGTCGACACAGAGTAAGTAATGCTGCACTACCGGTTCCCGTTTGTGTTGTCTGAGCGCCGCATGGGTCATCTCCCCTGGATGTTGCGGGTTAGGTAATGGACGCCGGGCTGACCTTAGCGCGGCCGATGATAGATGCTCTGACAGCACAGGAGAATGGCCGCCTCATGGGCGTCAACGGGTTCACGATTGCCGAGTGTGGCTGTGAAGTAATAAAGGGTTCATGCGCTGCTGTCTTTGCAGCGTTTCAAAAGCGTCTCTGAGCAGAGAAAATCTGGTGCCCTCTTGTTTGCCTCAGGGACAGATCAGCTTACGGAAGAGGAGAGGGCAGACATTAGTCACTGTTTTCCTGTAATACACTCACACACACACACACACACATGGATACACACAGAAGAAAGAGAGTGAGGTATCATGGGTATACCCAGACATATGCTTGCACATCATTATCACCCACACACACTCACTCCCATACAAAGATTTATGTAAACCATTCACAAAGCTAAAATCCCTGCGGACGCACAAACATGATCATGCCAGCAGGCTGCACGGAAACCTCAGAAGTGATTATTGTAAGTGCAATAGGAGCAGTGTGTTGTTACATTTCTGGAGGGTCTTCTCCCCCGAGCCCCCCTGATGCTGATCTGCGTCTGGTCCCAGAGAGACGCCACCAGCTGGCCGCCTGCCCAGGCCTGCCATCCCATGGGGGGGTGGGGGGGGGGGGGGGGGGGGGGTGGGGGGGGTGGGGGGGGGGGGGGGTGGACATGAGCTCTGGGACGAGGGGAAATTCAGAAAGACATCATGAGCTGAGGCTGGGAAGGATGCTGTAGCCCGCAGTTATCTATTTATGAGCATCTACCGTCCTGCGAAGCACTTCAGACAGAAATCCTGTGCATTTAGCAGCAATATCATACAGCAAATTCACACAGATGTCGTCTCGCAGTGTAACATGATATCATATCGAGAGCTGCTGATTGATCGCTCAGCTCATACTGGAGATGGATAGAACCAGACCTCAGGAAATTGACTTAGCAAACGCTATAATGATACTTCCTTCCTGTCTTCCTGCATTAGTACTGTCAAAATCAGATAGGTGAGGAGAATGTGCATTTTTCTGTATATTATGTCACACTGCAAGGTCTGCAAAACAAATTGTTTTCCCTTCACCAATGCATTCTCGTTTAGAGGGAACACATTGCTTCAGAAGAGATTAATCACCTTCAAAGTGGCCCTAATCAGTGTGTTTCAGTACCGGATCGCAACCAACTCTTCCATTGTGACAATCAGCGCCCCATTCAACGGTAATCTTCAGCATTATTAAGGATAGGGTTGCCAACTCCCAGAGATTGAAATAAGGAACACCTCTTGTGGGCAGCTGAAAAAAAAAAAGGGTTTTTGGGGGATCAAAAACGCATATATAACAGCATTTTGCCACTGTTATACCTATTACAGACTATAAAAACACATTAGGCTACTGCATTACACCTACAGTAGCAAGATTGCAATAACTCATGATCAGTTTGTATTTGAGGCCTACAGTGAGACAGTTATCATTCAAGTATCATCATCATGGACAGCAGCTCTCAGCCACTGCACCGGACGGTAGAGCAGCTCAGCAGCTCCTTCAGAGGCCGACTGAGACGCCCTCAGTGCAGGAACGAGTGATATCACAGGTCTCTCATCCCCACCGCTGTCAGACTGTACAATTCTACTGTGTAGAATATGTGCAATAATCCTGGACATTATAATATCCTGCACCCCCCCTTTCAGAAATTCAGCGACACTTTATCATCCATTCACTCTGCTAAAACATATTGTACATATTATATCATACTGTATAGTTATATATTGCATCATATATTGCATATTGTATTGTATATATTGTATATATTTCCTGTTATATTTTTAAGATTCAGGTTGTACATACAGTTTGATCTTCATTGTCTTGAGCTTCTATCATCAATCCTACTATGATTTGCACTATCACTTGTTAATTATTGCACCATTCATTACTTTTGCACCCCGCTGTGGGTTCTATGAGCCTATACACCTGTACATTTCTCCACTGTGAGATTAATGAAGTCTTCTATTCCTATTCTATTCTATATTTATTGCTAAATGTGCAAAATAATATCAAACAGCTGCTGTCTCTTCTGGATTTTAGCATGTTCTTTTTTTTATTTTCAACTAAAAAAGTGTAAAATCAAAACTGAAAAACCTTCTGAACAGAAAAACCAACAAGGTTCCGTTTCTAAACTGAAAACACACCACAGTCTGCAGCAGCAGACACAAATCAATGATATATCCGATATGGAAACGGCACAAACTTACGTGTCTATGGAAGCCACGCTGCGCTGCTTTAATGTTGTGATTTACTTCTTCCCACGCGCTCTGTGACGAAACTGACTATTGGCCAATGAACTGCTGAAGCCTACTCGGAACGGTCTTTTTTTGACCAATGAGATGTGTTGCCAAGCCATGTTTGTCAGCTCATTGGTCACAGAACGTCAGAGAGCCGGTGAACAATTTACCGTAAGTTTTCAAAAACAAGCGCAAGTTCCATTGCTCACGTTTTGACTCTCACAAAAATACAGAACAAAGTGCGTTCCTTTTCAGCTCAATACGGAACGCACACTTTTACATTCAAATACGGAACGATTCCGTTTTTCAAGGAACGGTTGGCAACTCTAATTAAGGACAACCTTGGTAAAACATTTCAATTACATTGATTTAAAGGATGCAAAAATGACCAGTGTGTGCATATAAGGCAACCCACAGTTGCCCAATGCATTATGTAAGGTGCACAGGACCCCATAACCACCAGGAGTATGTCAATTTTTAAAATTTTAATAACAATGCAAAAATGTTGAGATAAAAAGATGACATAACTCACCAAGACGATGCAATCTTTATTTTATGAAATTGTTTATTGCAGTAGTACTGGTAGTATTTTGTGAGTTTTCGTGATAAATTTCAGTCGGTTTATACCACCCTAGGTTTAACAAAAGAATTATGGTGTAAGTAGCACAACTATAACTAATACAGCTGATAACGCTTGCAACATTTGTATTTAACCCCCCACCATGTTAGTGGTCAAGCTCAGATGAAATTGAGGTGGTATGACGGGGGTAGAAAATTGCATAGCGCCCCTCAGAGGCTCGTTTCAGCACTGATGCAACCTCGCACAGTCAAATCCTTTATTACAGGAGAAAAAGGATGCAGCAGATTCTCCAGGAACAAGCAGGTCAAAGTTTCCGGAGAAGAGTGCAGCAGGTGATAAAGGAGCTTCTGTTATATAGCGTGTTGAAAGCACCTTTAACATTGGTAAAGTGCTTTATACTGTCTGCTCCATTCACTCACAGAGCAACGGCAATGTGATGCATGATGACGGCTCACAACCGGGAGCAACATGTTGTTCAGTGTCTTCCTCAAGGACACTTCAACGCACCAACATAGGAGCAAGCGATCGAACAGCACATCACCGCATAATGCCCCTCACCACCTGAGCCCATTGATGGACGGATCAAACACACGATTTCCAACCCGGGAGACCAGGATTGGAGTGGTAATTAACGTCAACGTCTATTTTCAATCAGTGCAACATCACTGTTGTAAACAGACCTTTTTCTGCACTTTGATGCACAGACTGTATCCTCGGTCTTCATTTAGGTTAAATGGATATATTGGAAAGATACTATAAGCTGTGGCTTTTAAGCAGTGAGTGAAAGAGCATCTTCAAGTAAAACTATTATATTTTGTAGTTTCTTTGGTTCATTCTTGTCATGCTGTTTCCAGCAGTAAGAATCAAATAAATATGTGACTGCCCAGCATCAAACTGCACAAATGTCCTGACATTTTTCCGCCAGAGAGAAAGGAGAGTGAACGCAGGGCGTTAATTCAGCACACGTTTCTGCACCATATCTCCTGGGTGTGTAATTTGTTTGTTAACACGGCCACTAGATCAGCTGAAAGGGAGATAATAGGCCATGTCTATGCTGTGTTTACAGCCTGTTGCCACTGCCATCGGGAAGGGGGGGGGGGGGACTGCCATTTTTGCTTTGGTGCATTTTCACCTTCAGAAGCTGAAGCTACATCTTTCAAGTGATAAGTCTAAGAAATAACCCCAAAGATAACAACCTAAGTCACTTCTTTGCTCAGTATGATGCACAAAATAACCCCTCGTCCCCACCAAGGCCAGGTTCCGCAGCTGTCTCCAGCCAGCCTGAGGACCACACTGTGGAAGACGGCCCAGAAAACACACCTGCTGTGACTTTAAAGGACTGTGCTGAGGGAGCTCAAGGATATCCTCACAGATATCTTTAACACCTCTCTGAGTCGTCATCACCACCGTGCTTTCACCTTCCTCCTGGTTGTACCGAGCTCCGTCATCATGAAGCGCTTCAAGCAGCTGGTTATGAAGCGCCTCTAGTCCACACTCCCTCCACATCTGGATCCTCTTCAGGTTGCATATCGGCCAAATCAATCCACTGGCGATGCAATCACATCTGCTGTATCCACCCTGCTCCACACAAGGGCTCGTGGGAACGTAGTTCGAAGACTTCAGCTCCATCATCCCACAGCAACTCATCTCAAAACTAACTGGGCTCAGATCCACCACCCCCACCTGCAAACGGCTGCTGGAGTTAACCACAGAGAGACACAGAAAATCAGAGTTGGTTCCAACAGCTGAAACACCACCATGGAGTCCCGCAAGGATGTGTGCTGAGCCCCTTTCTCTTCACCCTGCTGATCCACAACTGTACAGCCAGGTTCCTTCTACCGGGGAACCATAGAGAGCATCCTGACGAGTTGCATCACTGCAGTTTGGCAGCTGCACCTCCAACAGCAAGGAAAGCCTGCAGCGGAGAGTGAAAACAGCAGGATCACTGGTTTCCCTCTAACGTCCCTCACAGACCTGTGCAGCATCCAACTCACCTGGAGCTAAACCCACAGATCACCTGAGCTCTTATGCACAGTTTTATACACAAAATTACAGCTGATTCGAGGATAAATGTAGCGTGCATTGCTTTGGCGAGTGCTGAAGTGGTTGAAAAACGCAATAGAAGTGAAATCAATTCACCATTTTTTGGGTGATTTAGTTCTTAATGTATCATTTATCTATCATTGTTTTTATTGGGCGAAATATTTGGTCAATTTTTTGTCTGTTTTTTTGTTTTTGAGTGAATATATATTTATACTGTGGTAGGCAAAGTCAGAATTTCAGCTGTATTGCCTGTGATGTGGAAAAAGACAGTAAAGATCACCTTGACTTTGACTTAATCATTTCACGCTATTCTATTTTTTTCTTTTCAGTCGAATGCATTTCTATTACAGCCACGTTGGACATTGCTCAATCAATTTATTTTCATGGTTTTCAATAGCTTTCAGTCTTGAAGCAAAATGTGCCGACTAAATGACTTAGCAGGACAATAAAGGGTTAGAAAAAGCATTTCTCCACAACCTGTCAGTTTCTGATTAATCTCTTATCCACTTGTCTCAACACTGATCTTGTCTGATAAAAAAAAAAAAAAAAAAAAAAGCTGTACTGTGAAGACAGAAAACTACACTGTGATGAGAAGACGGCGTGACAGCATGAGGGCGCGAGAACAGGAGCTGGATCTGGTGTTACAGACCGGGGGAGTGTGTCTACGAGGTGAGCAGAGGGTCAGGGGTCACTGACAGGAATGCCGCGTTCTAGACATTCCAGGTGTGTGGTGTGACTCCCATTGTTAATGTTAATGATGGCGAACACATCTGCGGAGGCCCCAGAAGCCCAAGGTGTTGTTGTTAACAGAGAAATGAAGAAAGAATGATTGAAAATGTGCGAACAAGCTATTTACGATAATGATGTAATAATAGCTACATTTATAAATAGTGAGGGAAAATAGTAATACTGATATTTTAGAGTGTTACTACAAATGCAAAAACCACAAGGGGAAAAGTGACATTACAGGCGGAAGACTCCATAAACATTACATGTTCTGGTCCACCAGTATTTCACGTCTCCTTCAAAACACACTTATCGAAGCCTTTTGTTTAATGAGGCGGCGTCAAGAAACAAAAGGTCGGACAAAGACACATCTGTTCGTCACATCGATAATAACCTGGTGAAATCCTTCCCTCACTTGGTAAATAAATGGTTCTGGCAGTGTTTGCTTCATGTATAAACAAAGAGGACACATGGTAACAGGAGAAGACACACAAACACACTGACAGGCGGAGGAATAAGCACTTGTGACGACGGCTGTCATTCCCTCCAATCCACTCGAGATCAGTGCTTCTGTCAGCTCCTTTCTCTAGAGGAAACACTGCCTGTGCTCCTCTGCCAAATCAGTTGAAACTGGATTATTTTCTGCTCCTTCAATAATTCTCAAGTGTAGCAGAGGTGTGTGTGTTCACGCCTGTCCCGAGCTGTCCGACACTCGTGCCATCAAGGAGCGGCGGCAACACATCTGTGGCGTTGTCATTACAGAGAAATGGACGGGTTAGTTTTGAGCTCCCTGCCATGTGTTTCTTTGAACCGCATTGGGGAATGAGTAGATGTGAAGGTCGTGCCCATGGGTTTGATTTGTTGCTTAAAAAACCTATTTAATTCTTTTCGATCAGCTGTATCACTAGAGACATTTTTATCGAGTGTTGCTTCATTACTTTTCTATTTTTAATAGAAATTAAAAAAACAAAACAAAAGTGACTCTGGGCACTCATCACATCACTGATACCCATCAAGGGTAATGAACAAAACCTGGGCGCTGAGTGAAAGGAGACGTGTTATGTAAGCAGCTGGAGAATCCTTCCCATTTCTCAGACTGGAAGACAACAAATATTCCTCGGTCCCCCGCAGCTGGCCGCACAGCCGCTGCACTAAAGCAACAAACTGATAAAATGGCCGGACTGGGCTGTAATTGATGGTTCTGCGTGAAACCAAATGACCCCGGCAACAGCCCGAACCCGACTCACATTCATGAACGTCTTCCTCTGTTTGTGTCAGACTGCACACGTGTTTGAAAAGGTCGGCACCTGCAACGCTTTGGAAGTGCAGAACTGCACGAGAGGGTCTCAGGTTTTTTTCTGGGAGCTCAAAAGTGTGTCAGGGAAGAAGGAAAAAAAAAAACTATTTTTCCTGCTAGATGAGCTGTAAACACACCTGAGTGATGAGTCACTTCACTGGAGAGCCGGGACCGACTCGCTCACCGCTATCAGCTTGTTTGCAAGGAATGCGTTTAATGGAAACGAGTTTGAGAGAAAGCACGTCCTTCCCCCGGGTGTAAACTATACCATATGGAGGATATACGTCAGGCTTGGGGCCAGATATTCTCTGCCTCTTTCTGGGAGGGTCGGTCCTGAAAGTCGAGGGTGTGCGTGCACAAAACATGTCACACACAGATTAGTTGAGAAACGGCTTGACTGATGATTTTTCGGGGCCACTCAGGAGCATTTTCAAACATTTGCTGATGCACTTTTCAAGATGGGATATTTTGTTGACAAATTACTTCTATTTCACCCAGCTTGAAATTCTGAAACCCAAGAAAAGCACCATGATGTTGGTGTTTTTTTGTTTGTTTCTTTTTAAGGAAGATATTTCTGAATGAAATATGTTTTTGTGTGACTGTACAGAACTTACGCAAAACTTTAGATTTGAGAGCTGACATTTGATGAGTGACACATTTACACATTAACAGTGGCCCAGCTGCCGTGCACACTGCTCATGTACGGTCAGAGGCTTTAACTCTGGGTTTACTGTCTCCCGGCCGAGGACGCTTGGAGATGCGGAGAAGCAAATGACCCTGCAATCAGAGAACATCCTGCTCCCTCACCGGAGCCACGCACGCTCCAAATTAACTTCTTCTAATAGCCACGGATAAATAATCTAACTGACTTTACATCATGGCGGGAATCTCAATCCATCCCTCTTTCCCACTCTATTCAATTTAGGGGTGCAGGGTGGAGGCAGAAAGTACTGTGGACAGCTCAGCAGTCCATCACCGGGAAGACTCAGACACGTCACATCATAACTAACAGTCAAACTCTGACAAAAGGAGAAGTGACTGGGCTTCACAACGTTTTTGTTTGCATGAAATCTATAATATCTCTTTCTTGTACATCACTTAAAATAGTACAGTCAGTGTAAACAGGGCTTATTCATAGTGTAGACTTATGGATGTACAAGTGTGAGTGTAAACGAAAAGAAAAGAAAGGGTCAAAAGACTTATTTTGAGTTCTGAGTACTTTAAGTTCAATACAAATGCTGACATTTATTCTTTGTTTAGCTTCGATTTGTTCAGATTAGAAACGGTTTTAAAATAAAGCAGAAACAAGAGCCATTGTGTCAATAATGGTTTTAATTCCATTCTTGGTTTGCTGCAGTCACATGAAGAATGTCAATTTTTAATAGTGGATTTAATTTTTAAAAACAGTAATTCAGACAAGTTCTCGTCATTTATGTACATTCCTGTCCAGGTATAATACTTCCTATGTCTATTAAAAAAAGAAAAAGCCATCTATTGCTCCATACTTATTACTTGATCTCTTTTTCTATTAGTGTTTCCCAGTCTGGGCTCGGTCATCTCTAGTTAACCCCTGTTCTTTAGACTTCAGGATTATCATTTAAATTCAATCTATTTTTAAAGACTCTTAATGTCCTCATCTCATGGTAGGATCTGAAATTTTGGTACTTCATGAAAAAACAGATTTAAGGAGAAAAACAGCTTTTGTCGGCAGTCCTGACTGAGGAAGAGGAGGGAGCACTGGGGTGACAGACGCTTTTCTGATGCTGCACACAGACTGGAATAAACTTTCCCCTGACATACAAACCTTCAGCAACCCAGGCTTTTTACATTCCAGCTCAAAAATCATCTATTCCTACTGGCTTATAATACAGACTAGTCCGGTAAACATCTTTTTTTCCACTTTAATCTGTCCTTTTTTATATATATATTTTGACTTTATCATACATTTTCTTGTCCTATTGCAATGTGCTTAAATCACCTTGCAAAAAACAACAACCTAAAAACATGATAAGTCATGCTAAGGGCTGTCCAATATGACTCGAATATTTTTCTGCTGTTACCTTTTCCACTTCATGCATTTACGTATGTTTGCTTTCATTTTGTGTCATATTTATACTAAATGTTCTAAACTGTGAACATAACGGCGGTTCGTTATCGGTAGCGAAGTAAACAATACGGACTGTTCCAAAGCAGACTTCTGGGAAATTATCATTATCATTACAATACACCAAGAAAGCTATCTGGAGAGAGTTTCCAAGTAACATTTACTACTGTAAACAGTGATTTGTTTTTTTCTTTAATCTATCAAAACTGCAGTATGCATCCTGGTAGATTAGTATTTAACAAAGCACAGCTTGAGCCTGTCGGAGAGCATCACAATAATATTGATATTTGTATCACTATTCCTCAGAACAGTTTAGAAAAATACATTTTCTTGTTCTAAAGATACAACATGCGCAGGCATCACTCGGCCTACATTATGAATAAACAGGTGGTGTGCTGAGATTCTGGCCAATATCGTGGTTTGGATGGTGAGACGAGGAGCTTCTGTAGCTCTGCTTCGCTCTGAAAATGCTACGTTGCTTTAACGCTCTGCGAACCGTGTGAGTGAATATAATGACTAGTAACTGTTAGCAGATCTAACTGTGACCTGGCCAGAGCGTTAAAAGCAGGCATCTGTTATGACTACAGGAGCAATTCATCATCGTGTTCACTATGTTCAGGTGAGTAATTGGAGAATGCAAATCAAGTACGGAAAGTAGCTTCAGTGAGTAGTGAAGTTTCTCAAATCATTTCAATTTTTTGAATACTGGACAGGTGGGGGCTTCATATCTGAGCATCACAACTTTCCCAGAGTCCAAACATTCATTGTAACAAAGGTCATGATAATCGGTGCATTAGAAAATTTCTGATTTAAGAAAAGGTAAACTTAAACACATTTTTTTAAAAATACAAATTCTTTGAAAACTATACAGGCTAATGAAGTGATCCATTGTGTTTCAGTTGAGTATGCAATAATTCACTTTTTAATTCAAACGGGCAACACGGTGGTGAAGTGGTTCACCCTCTCACCTCATAGCAAGACAGCAAGATCCAGCAAGTTCCTGGTATGAGTCTGGTATTTTAAACAGTTTTTTTTTTTTTTTTACCCTTTTTTTTTTCCTTTGGCCAACCATTACTCATCATATATGATAAATAATGTTTGGCCATGTCACCTCAGGTAGTGAACCCAGGTTTGTTTCTCATGTAGAGTTTGCATGTTCTCCCTGTGTATGCCTGGGTTTCATCCAGGTATAAAGGTTCATACATGATGGTACTTTAATAGAAACACAAATGAGAATAATCAAGTTAATCAAAGTCTAAATAGACTAGAAATATTCCAGGGACTAAAGTTACTTGAGTGTTTTTCATTTAGGTTTATCTTGTGGTGAAGTCAAACTATTGCACGTACTTGTGCGGTTCTCAAACAGATGCACTGCGTTACTTTCCACCGCTGAGCAGCACAGTAGCAGTTGTGACCCTCAGGCGTGTAAAAGTGGATCCCTGAATTCCTCGGACACATGCCTTTCTCTGCGGGGTTCCCGGCAGACCGGCAGGCTCTCCACAGCCCGAGTGAGGGGACGCCATGCGGAGTCACGCCGGAGGCCAGCGGAAGCTTCCAGGAGCCGCCGGCAGAGCCGCCACGCGCCTTCACCTCGATGCGCTCATAAAAGTCAACAAAGCTAAAGATAGAGACGCCCGGTTGGACGGACAGCGGTAAATCAGTGGGAAACCCCCGGGGGCCCGGCGGCAAAGGGTCCTCAGATGGCGAAGCTTAGCATGCCGCCATTACGCTGATCCTCAGCCTGAAACCTCCCTCCTGAGGTCCACGACGGCCTGGCTGTGGAGTGTTTTTGCTTTTGCCTTGGGTCCCTCTGAGCTTTGCTCATCGACACCATGACTTGTCACGGCGGTGCTCCCAGCTCTTGAGGAGAACCCTCGCCTGGTGTTCCCGGCTGCTTCGGCGCCCTGAGGGCCTCCCTTCGAGATTGCATCCTGCATTCCTGGCTCAGCTGGACGTTCAGCAGGCCGCCACCTGCGGCACGTCAGCTGCAGAACACACAGGTTTAACAATCCCTCCGTCCTGTGAAACCATTTACCGTCACCCCCGGCTGGAAGGTGCTGTAAAAATAGGACGTGAAAGAACTGAACACTGTAAAAGGAATAATTGAGAGCATAGAAACCAAAGAGGCCATGAGGGGAGGTCGTGAAAATGTAAAGGAAGAAGAATGAAGGGGGAGAGTATTTCAAGGTGTGAAGTGGGTGACTGAGAGCGTGCCACTGTGAGGAGATGATGTAAGATTGAATGACGGAGATTACAAGATGAAGCTCAACAGCAGGCAGATGTGCTTGACTGACATTTGCCCGTGGTGGAGCGTGCTGACAGTGGTGGGGGGGAGTGAGAGATTAGCCAGTGTCTTGTCTCAGCTGTCACTTCGGAGCCTGTGGTGGGAAAATGTGAGAAAACTGCCCACACCGCCTCGCAGTCACATCCACGTTGTCGAGATCCCTCCATCTTCATGAAAAACCGCACGGGAACATCTTTTGTTCAGCGGCTTTGTCTCTTTGCTATTGTTGTCTCCTTCCGGCTGGTGCGTGGCCAGAAAGAGCTCAAGTGCTTTCCTTGAGTTCGTGGGCTGAAAAGATTTGAGTGACTGATACAAAAAAAGCATCATTAATTTTCCTTGGAGGCTGAATGGACCAATCTGCTTTGATGTCTGCTTTAAGAAACCCTCGTTGAGCACGAAGGAGCCGCTGATCACGTGTAAATGCAATTTCTGCATTTACACAACAAAGACATGGCCGTTAGATCTTATCCCGATTGCCACTTGGGTCGGTTTGGCGATTTGCAGTTGCCTAGTAGCCGGCGATGCCCTCTTCATTTCCAGTTGACATCACATGGCGCCGGAGCAGCTCACCCAGAATAACTCGACAGGCTTGGTGTGGGAGCCGAGTGGCCATCGCTGTCTTCGACGCACGATAGCGTGAGCGATGTTGAGCAGAAACAGGGCGGCGTTCCTTTCTTTATATAAATGTTTGGAGGAATCTGTACCAGCTGTAGATTGCATAACTGTGTATACGCCGTCCTCGCTCTGCGTTCGGTCAAGAGACGCCCTCGTGACTTTGCGGCTCAGTAAAAAAAAAAACAAAAAAAACTTGACCCCGTTTTCGGGGTTAGAACGTATGCTGCGCTGCCATTCTCCGGTGAAAAACGGTTAGCTGGTGGATGACTCAGTCTGGAGGAGCGCTCAAAGCTATCTGGTTGAAAGTCGGGGGATGGCTGCCGGGAAACACTCCAAGTCCTCATGTTCCAGGCGTGATCGCTCCTCATTTTCCGGCAGTGAATCAGCCATGCGGGTCGGCATTATAGCAACCCTTTAACCCCCGGACCTGCTCATCAAGACTAACAGCATCACTCAGCGGAGTCATGCTTCACCTCATATAGATTTCAGCTGAAGTCTTCCTCTGATTCCAGACTTGACTCCATCATCAGATGTGCTCAAACTATATCTTCTCACTATTAAAAGCTCTTGAGTTTTTCTTTGATTTATTGCCGAATACAAGGTAGAAAAAGCCCCCCCCCCCAAAAAAAGCACCTCTATTAAAGACAGGGAACTTAAAAGGATTGAGTGCATGAATCACCTTTGAAAAAAAATACAATAAAAGATGAAATGGTGACTGGACCTGCTTTTAAGGGCTCCTCTTTCGAGCTGGAGTTTTTAGAGTCCTTTATCAGCTCAGGTGATTCAGAGACGGCAGCAGAGAGAATAATGGGCCGAGGTCTTATCAGCCTTGTGGTCTGATGCTCTCCTGAACTACAACGGGCGCTTTTTGTCAAGCTGAACGTGATCCAGTGTTTTGTTCAAAGTCCCTACACGCCGGTCGGGCGCTCCGTGCTATTCAGATCGCACATTATCGCTGCTTAGATGTTGTAGCTCACTGAATTGACGTGACAGTCACATGCAGCGTTACATAAGACTCGGAGAGGTCTCGACTTGTCGCTGGCATTTTCATGTTTCTGATGACCAAAGCTTTGTTCTTCTTCTGTGGTTTCTAAAGGCCACGTCAACGCTAAAAGTCAAAAAGTCTCCTCCGTTCAAAGGCAAGGCAGACGTCTATTTCTACTCCTTTTAAAGGATTTTTTTTTTCTTTTTTTTGGATTTGAAAATCATCCACGTGTAGTAGCCAGTCAGTCAGACAACCGGGCATGATATGATGCATCACAACACGCCATTTGCCAAGAACGATCACGAGTGCTGCTCCCCAGCCCTCTGAGGACCATCAAAGCCTGGGCGGCCGGGAGGAGAAAGGCTTGTTTTCACTTGATGCTTGCAGTTGGCTGCCCTTTTTCAAAATACTTAGGTATTGATCGTCTCCCCGCTGATGGACCCTTCAGAGCCTCTCAACGCTTAGATTGTAAATCACATACAAGATGGAAATAAAACAGTTCCTGAATTTAAGCACTGAATTTTACTCGAGAGTCGAGGTCATCAACCTTTTTTTTAAACAGAGAGCAGCTTCAAGGGTGCCGAGTGAAAAAGGGCCGCTTGTTAGAAACTTTCTGAGTAGAGTTGCTGCGTTCGTTCAGATCGGTTTTATATTGATTTACTGCAGCGGAGAACATTTAGTCAAAGACGCAACATTATTTCTATTCATTCCAATTTTTGAAAGTCAGCGAGCACGTCCCTGTTTTGAAAGAATGAGCACATTTTTCAAGTTTTTTTTTTTTTTTCCCAAAATCACACCTGCAGCATTCTTTAATGGAACTACCACTTTGATAAAACGCTGTTTGTACTGACAACTATTTTCAGAACATGTCCTGTCAAAGGTCTCTGCAGGCACCACAGTGACTACCCCGCTTTAGAAAAACTGGTGAATTTCCCTAATACGGACAGACGTTGAGCGCAGAGAGAGAACTCATGGTTAGAGAAGCCCGTCCTGCAGGGCCAGAGGAAGCATTAAGATAACCGAGTTTAAACAAAGACCTTTAATTAGTGAGCTTTAGAAGTGAAGCAAAGTCCATTTCTTTACCTTTGAAAGAACTGGCTAGATGTTCCCCAGTGTTCTGCAGGTCCACAAATGATCAAACGGATAATTATCAACCCAACTCTGTAGTCCTCTCCTCAGCCGTACCAGCGTTTTAGCAGCTTTAAGCTGTTTGGGTTCGCTCGAGCAATTATTGTGTTGTCGATCACAGCAGGAAGTTGTTTTCAGCTACAAAGATCAAACAACTTTACACTGCCAGAGTCCACTAAATAACTGAACAACTGTTGCTGGTAAACACAGGAGAGCAGTGGGAAAAAAAAAAAAAAGTTTCTTTCAGGAAATGGTGCAGACCCAAAAAAAAAAAAAAAACAAACAGGAAAAATAAATACATCGGTCAATTTCATGCATCAGATTTAGTCTCGTAAAGAAGGTAAAAGTACATACTCTACTCAGTCTGAAGGTATAGTGTTCTAGATGGCTAGCCACAGGAATAGCAGTTCTGTAATACCGCATTGTGCCTCAAGATGGAACAGTGAGTCACTGTCCTGACCTTTCTGCATGAAGTAGAAGAGAAGAAGCAGCAGAAAAATCTGAGTAAGAATGAGAAATTTTAGAACTGTTAAAGATAATGGTTTAAAAACTACACTAAGAAACAGGAACTCAGTCATGGTGATGCAGATGAAGATCAGATAAGATGGGTTAAAAAAAAAGGCAAAATTATTGTTTGTATTTTCACTTACTGTAAGCAAATGTAATTTCACTGAAATGTGCACAAAAATAGTAGAGATGGATAATATGTTATTGCTCTAAATTTTTTTTTTTTGGTTTGTTTAATATTTTTCATCTTCAGCAAACGTTTTTCTGTCAACTCTCAACGCATTTCTTGCATCGCCCTGATGAGAGGCTGGGACCAGCTTTAAAGTTGACATACACGATGTGTGACTTGTTTGAATCAAGATCGGGATTTCAGATCATTCTTTATGTGGTCTCACTCAGGCCTGACTGGTATTTCACATTGCTTTTGCCTATTTAGTTATCAATTAAAAACACATCACCTTTTCTTCGTTTTGTTTTCACTTCAAGTCAAGTATGGTCTCAGCCTTGAGATTTTAAAAGCAGTGAATGATGGAATATTAAAATTTCATGGCAACTTTTTTAAATAAAGTTACAAAAATTTTTAAAAATCATTGCAAGTGAGATTTGCGATAAATGGTTGGAACGCAGACACAAGAACGCCAGGAAACTAATCATTTTGGGAAGATTTTGAGTTAAACATAGATTAGTACTGTATTGAAAGAGAACAACTACATGTAGGCTATACTTAAGCGTTCAGCCGAGTCATAGTTGACTGGTGGAACACTCCCTGTCAAAATGACACTTGGATGAGTCCAACCTGACATGAGTCAGTCTGCCATCTGCTCACCCAAATGTCTCTGTGACATGGCCTTCCTCCAAAACTCCCTCAGCGGAAATAAACTATTCAGTAGCAGGAGATCGCAGTGGCGTCGAGATCGGCCTTGCAGGTAGAGTGGCGTGATGACTGAGGACGCTCGTATTTGCTCGGTCTGGTGTGGGGGACTGTGGACAGATGGCCCAGAAAGCCTGACCGCCAGTCATGAGACGTTCCCCTCAGCCGGTGTGAGCTGACTTCTGACTTGTTGCGTCACGCAGTATGTCCGTCTCAGAGACGGAACTGGCTCAAGACTTCACGGCGCGGCTTCTCTGAAAAGCAAACGGGGAGCTGGAGCCGGTCTTCCATCGCCGGGGTCGGTCCGGCGACCTCCACCGCCTCCCTGTCACGCTTTCCACGGCGAGCGCGGGTTACTGACCCAGCTCCACAGTGGGGGCATTGACTGGAACTGTAATGCACTTTCAAGTGGACAGCGGCCTCTGGGAGTGTAGGCACAAGCGGCAGAGTGTGGCGAGGCGAGGGAGCTCTGGAGCGAGGATAAACTGCAGCGGTTAACAGGGAAGGGGGGAGCGGCGATACAGACGCCTCTTTGAGCTCGGGGTCATTTCATAGCCTCTTGAGATGCGTGCAGGAGCCTGATGGTGGAGAGAGCGACGTTACATGACCGGCAGAAGCATTTATTCTGGATCTGAAGTGTTTGAATGATATCCGACCTCCTGAGAGGAAACTTGAAATGAAAATCCTACAGGGTGAAAGGTGTGCCAACACCTGAGCACGGCTGTTCACAGAATAGAGGATTTAACGAAGATATGAATTACTGTTTGAGCTCAATATGGCGCTCTAATGAAGTTCTGATGAACAGAAAAACAAAATATGCATTAAAATATTCAATACAAGTATGGAGAATGCATGTGGAAATACTAAATGTGCGCAGCAGGGCTTTCCCTGTTAATCATGTTAAATGTAATTAATATAGCACTGTCAAAATATTAATTCATTATTTTTGTAATTGCAATTAATCAATAAATATGGATTATGCTTTGCAGTCGGCTCAAAGTGAAGAAATAGAAGAGAAAACAGAACTCAGACAGTTCTGAATCTCATGTCTAAAGAGTGCAGGTTTTTTTTTTTTGTTGTTGTTTTCACTTCATTTTACCCTCACAGGGGCGTTGTTTTTTCAGCCCTGTGCAGTTCAGGTGAATTATGAGGATTAGATTCTTCATTTGAAGCTTGAAAATATTGCAAATATCCCACTGCAGCTGTCTGTGTTTTGAATGTAAGCCAAGTACAAATTTCTCACCGGCGCTAAATCACTTGGTTGCTGTTATTTCAACTTAGGATTATTATGAGTGTTTATCTGATGGTGCTCTGGTTTCACGACCACACACCTTTTGTTCAAGCTGTACATTTTGAAAGTAGACAAGTGGGTCTATAAGGCACTTTTTTCAATCTGAAAATTGTACTTGACATTGTATTCAGTTGCTCTACGTGGCGTTTTTTGAAAGAAAACACTAAAGGTCAAAAATTAAATTCTGTCCTTGTGTTCATTTGACTGCTCATAAGGGCTAAAAACTGCCTTGAAATGCAAAATAGAATTTTAAACATGATATTCAAAACCCAATGAATCACCATTAACTATGAAAATGCTGACTGATCGTGATTTTGAAAAATAATCTTTTGACAGCCCTGGTACACAGAAATTATCTGATGCAGTATGATCCAATATGGTATGAGCGCACGTCAATTTTCAATAAAACACTTATCAAGGAAAAAAAAAAAGGGTGTCTCGACCACTTCAATTCAGAAACACTAAAATAACACTTTCATATTCATTTTGGTGTCTGTATAGAACTAATGGTACAGTGGTGTAGTGGTTAGCACTTATCGCACCTCATTAGGTTTCTGCAAAATGAAAAAAAAATAAATAAAAAAAAAACAGTGAGCAGAAGCCACCCACAACAGAGACATCTAATTCAAACTTCTTGATGCTGCACAGACTTTTGAGTCACATTAATCCTGGTGATTTGGAAACAGACCATCCCAGGTCAACTATCTCAAAAACATCAGCACAGGGAAAACCTCATTAAATCTGTCTGTTTATTCACCAGCTGCTCACGTCGTTCCCTTTTTGTTCATTCTCAGCAGTGCGAGCACAAGAGAACCGGAATCCAGTCCAGGAGGTTATTGTAAAACCCCTGACAGTTTTATTACCCAAATCTTTGTTTTCCTTACCATCCACTCTCAGGGTTATCTAATAATAGACAAAACTCAATTGGGACGTTGCCAATGTGATCTCTGCAGGACTAAGTATGGTATTATGGTGAAAAGATTATGTCACTGCCGAGAATAGAAGACAAAATGTTTGTGAAGCCATGAATCACACGATTGTTTTCCCCGAGAAGCACGCTCCTGAAAGATAGCCGGTTATTGTAATGCGGCAGTCGGTGTTGTGATGCAGCGAAGAAATTATAAAAATAAATCTCTGCACATCGAGGGACGGTCTGCGGGAATTTTCTCTCCCTCAGCGACTGATGGAGTGGAGAGAAAAGCCAGATTGGAAAACAGGCTGCTGCGCAGTGGATGCCAATACAGAGGCTGCATTTTCACATGCTCGCACATCACCCGTGTTGGAAAATTATTTACAGGGTGTGATTTGAACAATGCCACTCGAAGACTTTTAATCATCCCCCGACCCCACTCACTCAAAGCGAACTGATCCTCTGGTACTTTCACATACATTCAACCATAAACCCTCTCAAAGCCATCTTTGACCTTTTAAATGTAACATGAGGATGCTCAGCCTCCCTCCTCCCTCCTCCTTATTTGACTGTATAGTAGTAGTGTGTGGGCGTTTGACTTGGCTTGACCAGCCGTGTCTCTCCAGGGTGCCAGCGGGCCGAGGAGCCGGCTCAAAATAAACATGTGCCCCTTTTCCACCGAGGAATTATGAGGACCTTTGGCTCTTTTGGCAGACATCTGCCGAGCGGTCCAGACGAAGCTTCCAGCAACAGTTTATCAGCAACTGAGGTCGTGCTCTAATTAGTTTTATTTGGACATTTCGGTTCCCCAGAGGCTTCATGCGGCCAGAATCCACAATGATCGCCCCGATTCAGCCCTTTGATAATCCGGAAGCTAAAAATATCTTCGGCTGTGTGTATTTCGAAGTTCAAAGAGAGGGATCCAAACTTAAGTCCTTCAGCAAAATAGAGCAGAAGTCAGGAATAAACTTTACTTTTGGCTGGTTTTAAGTGCAGAAATCCAATTTCTTCAGTCAAGCTCGTCACTGTGAGAAAATGGGGATCCGGTGTGAAGTTTAAACTGATTTTGTCTTTTAGTGCAAGAAACTACTTTCTTTCTTCACTGGGAATCAATGGCAAAAAAGAGGAAATCAGCCACACGAGGCACACCAATCAGAACTGTACAAAAGCTCCCCAGGAGGCACACAGTCAGAAAAAAACTGCCTGCGGAAAAGGAAACAATCTATGAAAATTGCATGTATGAGCTGCTGGTTGCAGGATATATTTGTCCATCATGTATCTCTGGCTGCTCGGGCAGTGCGAACCTTTCAGTTTGTGACTATAGATCTGACTTGAACAAAATAACCGTACTTTTATCTTGTTAATGCGGATTAACCTGGAGGTGTTCTTTCATCAAACATGTTTATAGTGACTCATCATTATTCTTTGCTCTTTTAAACACGCCGTGGTTCTGGAGCCGGTTGATACTTACGAAACAACACCTCTGCATTTGGCAGCAACTGATAACGACGATGAGGTTATCAATCACTGCCATCAGGGGGGTTCCTGTCATTAGACTGACCCACACACTGCAGAAAGCTCAGATATTGTGTCACGGCGGCACCGCGATGAGACAACGCAAACACCTTTATCTGTCCATCTTTGATGCTCACCTCTTCTTAAGTCGCCGTCGTGAGGGATTCACTCTGACGGACTGGCGACCTGATTGGGGTGTATTCCACCTTCGACCAGCGTCGGCTTGGATCAGCCGTCGCGGCCCTGAACAGGGCGAAGCAGGGGAGACGGATGGATTGAGACTGACGGCACAGTGAAAAGCAGGATACATGCCGCAGACAGAAACATCCACAGAGAGGTCCATCCCTTTCACTAAGGCCGATGTCAAAAGGTGACGAGCCAAAAGGTTATCCCCTCACCACTGGGCAGCTGTTACAGGTGACACATTAAAAAGTTTTGCTCTCTGTGCAAAGGATTGAACTGCGCACATACAAACACACGCCACAGTGAAGTCAAGTTGGCCGACACACTGAAGCATTTTTCAGCAAACAAGATATTCCCGGAGGAGGAACGTTGGATTTTCACCCATCAGGTGTGAGGAAACAGAACTGCAAAGTTGGAAAGCGTCTGTTTGGGAAAACGTTGAGGCAGACCGCCGTGACTGGTATGAGCGCCGCGAGTGGCTGAAAGTCGCGTGTAGGAGGTTGAGTTTACTCAACAGTCTGACGCGAACCAGCTGGACAGATGAGGACGGCCGACGCTCCAGCCATGAGCGAGACTACTTAAAAAAGAAAACAAAGCCTAGAATGAGCAAATGGAGGAAATGACTCTTATGTACAGGAGTGCACGAATATAAATAGGACCACCACACACACACTCACACACACACACACACTCTTCAGAGTCCTGGAGTTCATCATCCTGCTCGGATTCAACTCAATGTGTCCATCTGCTGGCCGCTGGCGTCTCTGCCATGACGTCAGCCCGTCTCTCGAGAGAAAAAACTCAGTCAAGTGAGTTATAATAAAAGGTTTTATTCAAAAACATCCCAAGAATCCGTTATCATATCTTACAAACATCTGGTTTACAGAACCAAGAAGGGGACAAAAAGAGGTGGGACGTTTACAGAGACGTACAAGAAAACAAACTCCCGTGTCTTCAGAGACGCACGCACACATACACACACACACACACGCACAAAAAAAAAAAAGGACAACTTGATTGGCAAACTAAAATATAATTAATCCAACTTCATCCTTATCAAAGCCTTCCTACAATAGGACCACACATCATTTCGATTTGAAATATGGCAATGTGCGGCGATCCTGCTGTGCTTTGAAAACTGAGAAACTGTTCTCCGTGAAAGTGAAACGATTGGACGATGCCACAGGAAGGAAGGCCAGCTCAGTGCTGTAATCTGAACCCCCGATGTTAAGACTCTGGAAAGTTATTAGCTTAATAATTATGAGAAAACATTCATATTGCTTCCTTCCTTTGAAAAATTTGGAACTGGTACAATTATATGATTAGTGCAGGTTCATTACAGTTTGAGCTCAGTCTTTCCCTCTGCGTGGACTCCTTTAATACTTATTCTTTAAAGTTCAGTCACAGTAACATATAAAAAAATAAAGACAAGAAAAAAAACAATTCAACATATACTTGATTAGGATCGATATGGACGCATTTTCACATTCATGGAAATCAACGTTTGCACACTTATGGCCAAATATATCGCAGCCCTGTCTGTGCTTTGTGGTTCAGCTTGTTCCTCACAAACAAGTCCAACATCTGCAACGCTGGAGAAGATTGTTTTGGCGTTCCACTCAAGACAATGCAGGAGACGCTTCCGTCTTTGAAATAAAGGTTAGAAGCGGTAAGATAAAGAGGTTTAACGCACATGTGCGGCTTCTGTTCATCTCCTCCTCACATGATTGTTACGTTGATCGTTTCTCATTACGAGAGGGAAATGAAGCGGACTGATTTTCAAATCTGGATGTGGAGGAGAAATGCAAATCGAATCAGACAGGAGAAAAACGTGGAGGGAGGTTTAGCCACACTCCGGTGATGAGGCTTTGAACACGGCTGGTGTTGGCTGAAAACTGGTACGAATGAAATGACATACAAAACACAATTAACAGTCTTTTTCTTTTTTTCTTCCTGTGTGAAGGGCGCTAACCAGCTATGCTCACAGAGTGACGTCGCAGAGCGCCGAGAAACAAACGGGACATTTCACTCACCCGCGCTGCATTTTGGGAAGACCAATCTCCTGGTAAGGCTGGCGAAGTCGTTTTGATACATTCATGGGAACGAGACTGTGAGCGCGCCACAGCACGAGCCGGTACCGCGGCGGAACCACCAGACGTACAGTATAGTACTGGAACCGCTTTACAATCAAGCTAAGAAAGGCACTGGAATAATGTTGTACCACATTAGATTCTGATGCTCTCATTTATCCATCTTGAAAAAGATAAAAATCTAAAAATCTTTTGTTGGACATCATTAGCTTTTGAAAAATAAAATTTGACATATTTAGAAAATGTTTATTTCTTTTCTTTTTTTTTTTTTTCTTTTTGCACCTTTGACTCATATAGCAAGGACAGCTTACAAAAAGTAAGTTGCTATTTAAAAAAAAAAAAAAAAAAAAAAAGGAAAATGCTTATGGCCTTTTGGTTCTGAAATGAGTCTGATTGACCGTATGTGCACTAAAAAAAAATGTAAGAACATTTACTGTGGTTTTTGTGCTGCAAAAGCAAATGCTTTTGGGTCCTTCTGACCAAAAACCTTTTGAGTTTTGAAATTCTTCATAGTTTTACTGCAGAAGCAGAAACTTATGTGGCTTAAGAAGAGGAAATAAAACAAATAAATTAGTGCTTCGTTTAGACAAAAACTACCAGAACAGAAAAAAACGAAAGAAGGAAGAGTAGAAGAGGGGAAAAAAGAAGAACTGGGTGAGTCACAGTGCTACCCATTTGGACAGGGATGTGTCTGCTGCTAGAGGTGAGAGGACAGCGCTACATTGAACAGTGCCATCTTCCAGCACTTGTGAGAGTCAGTCCTGCCCCGCCGTGCCTCGATGGGACAGGTCAGGGGTCACTGGATGTCCAGTCTGCTGTACTTGACGCTGCGGCTCCACTGCAGCGATCTCCACGAGAACGGCACCTGATAGTTCCGGGGCACGGTGCCGTTCACGTTCTCCTCCAGGTACTGGAACAGTCTGTACCACCACACCCGCGAGAAAGGGTTACTCTGGGACGTCGCCTTCAGAGACTGAAACAACAAGACACGCGACACGTTTTAGGAAACCGATGAGTAAGCACGGCCACAAAAACGAACGCATGTGACGTCCGTTATCAACCAGCTTTTAAAGCTTGTAAAAAGTAAAACAAATGGTTTACTGGAGACGTCGGAGTGGTGTGACTCACCTGCTGGTTCGCCAAGGTGTGGTACCACCAGAAGAGACGTGTGGTGATAAAATAAGCCACGACCACGTCCACAGTGTAGTGGTCATGGGCCAGGAGGATGCAGAAAAGTCCCACTGCGCTCAAGGTCCAGCAAATCCAGTGGTACCACCAGAACCGCCTGGGAGAATCTGTGCAAAAAAGATCAGAGCGGACGTTTCCTCTGGTGAGAAGAGCTCAAACTCTCTTCCAAACAGATGCCTTCATAGAAAATCTCTTTATCATTTGTTATTATTTGGACAGGAAGAGAAACCAGAAGGAGTGAAAACACAGCGACCTTGAAGCACTTCCTTCTTGCCACCACAAGATGTCGCTACAGTACCAAACAGGCTTGTCACCACAAATGAAGCCTTGAATGTGAAGTGATGAAGCATGAAGGAACTTTTCAAGGCACGGTGGTCATAACAAATGTAACGGTCACCACGTCTGATCAAAGTGTTAAAAGCACTAGAATTTCCCTCCCACACTCTGCCTTAGCGATGAACCAAGCGGGGGGGGCAAATCACACACGTTAGATAACGGATACGCCTGCTGAGGAAGAGAAGACGTGGTTGCATAACCGAGCAGTGTCTCAACACATTGAATCTAGCATGTTAGCAGACGTGTGACAAGTGCAACACTTCCGCTATTACCTTTTGTTTTTTTCCCCATTTTCAAACGAGTCTGAAAAGTGTTTCAAAAGCCAGGCCGCCTGATATCGCTCTGACACTGAGGCTTGAACAGTGAGGACAAGACTGTGTATTTTACACTTTTAACGCAATATATCAAGCAACTACCACTGCTCCCTTGATCTTTAAATACTCCTTTCTCATGGGTGAAATAAACAGAGGCCTTCAAAATTACGGATATATCTCATTTTGATTTGTGATTTACGATTAAAAACTTACTTTAAACTGTACTTTTACGGAGTTACATGAAATAAATGTTAAAGGTATCCTTAAACTAACACCGTTACTCTATTGCATTTGTTTTGCATTCGAAGATTTGGAAAATAAAGAAATCTCTGACTTTTCATATTCAGTGTTTCTATGGTTTTCTGTATACAAAATCATTACTTCTTTTTATACCGATATCAGCAAATATTGGCCATAACTGCAACATTAATACCAGATACTGGTCAACATCGGTGCATCTCTAATCTACCATTTTATGTATGATGGTGGCGTGCTAATACCAAAGAAATACAAAAATAAAAAAAGGAACTTACACTCTTTGATGAAGAGGTATGTTAGTGTCAACATGACTGTGTGGCCACTGTAAAGGTAATCTCCACACATGGTGTGGGAACCTGTGATGGAGAGGCCTCCGCCAGCAATCATTTTCATGATTCTCCTCGTTTGTGCCTCCCAGTTTCCGTGAAGCTGAAAGGAGCACGGCAGAGCGTTACACATCATCACATTTAGAGGACAAACACAAGAGTAAAACCGATACGTCACAGGCGACTGCTAAAGAAAATATTAAAAAGTGGGACATAAAAAGGGAGAGATGAAAGACAGCAGTGGAGCATAAAGTGATCCTGTCAGGTGATGCTTTATGGCAAAGGGTGAACGCAGCTCTTTTTTTTTTTTTTTTTTTTTTTTCTTAAATCAAATCTGGATTCATGTGCATCTCACCTCAAAATTACTTTTCCATTCCATTTGAGATAAAAGCGCGGCTCTTTGTTTCTGATTATTAGAGCAACCTTTTATTCTAACTTTAAGAGAAAAAAAAAGCTGCGGGGTGAGCTCACATAACTAAAAGGCAACAGTCAGTTGCTTTTAATCCAATGCTGTGGAGCAACTGTGGTGTGGAAAGTTGCCGTCCTGCACGTTTTCACTACGCGTGCAAGGTTTTCTCAGAGTACCCCGTTCAGACCGCGAGGCTGACTCGAGTGACTGTAGGCGTGTGTCGTCGTCTGATGTGGTGTAACCTGCTTGTGTTTATTGTCAGCCACATAGAGCAGTAAAGAGGATGCTTGAATGAATGCTTGCATGCAGGTTTCACTGCGTTGCATAACAGCGCTTGCCATTAGTGTGCGAGTATAGGTGAATGATTAAACATGACTTGCAAAGCAAGTTGTGGCCACTGAAATGGTTAAAAAAAAAGTGCCATGAAAATAAAATTAATTTGCCAATAAATATTTTTAGTAGCTACAAGCATCACATTGCTTTAGGGCAAACTATACAGCCTTCTATTAGTAAAATCCATATGTCATATCCTGAAATCTAAATGTTTTTTTTAATTTGGAGGACTAGCCAGAGAGTTCTTTTTTAACTGCATGACAACAATGTCACACTTAACGTCATCTCTAAAAGCGCCTTTCCGGGATGTCATTTTTCTGTTAACCGTTACAATTTGTCGCTACAAGAAAACAAAACAAAGAAGAAGTGGTCCAACAGCCTTGTGCAGCTACTGAGAGAGAGCCAACGAGGGGGAGTGTGGCGATATGACGTTGAACATGTCACATCTGTCACCGACACACAGAGTGTGTATCCATAGAAGCCACTTCAACCCTCCCATTAGCCCCAACGTTAAGTTTCAGTATTATGAACTAAACCTTTGTAGCTTATCTGGTAAGATGTTCTCCCTCCCTCCATTTCTGACACCATAAAAAGCTTTTTATGACTGGTTGCGCTTCGGGCAGCTTTATGAGTATGAGCTTTATGACTTTTCACTCATATTAGTGTTTAGTGTTCCAGTAGCACGCACGGACACACACGTGTGTGAATGGAAAGCCAAATGTAAAAAAAAAAAAAAAAAAGAAAAAGGCTTTTGTTTTTATACCCTCCACAAACATGTAAATATGTCTAAATATTTGAAC
Source organism: Salarias fasciatus (assembly GCF_902148845.1). Taxonomy (NCBI): domain Eukaryota; kingdom Metazoa; phylum Chordata; class Actinopteri; order Blenniiformes; family Blenniidae; genus Salarias; species Salarias fasciatus. The sequence goes on from NC_043757.1 coordinate 19,833,243, forward strand.
AATGCTTTTTGCTCAATAAAAATCCTGCACTTCGAGGTTTCAGACCGAAGGATGTGAAACTGCTTCTCTGGCAGAGCGTGAGCAACATTACACAACGGACAAAAAAGATTGAAGCAACCACTCTGAAGCTCCTCTCTCTCACATGAAAAAAAATGGGGTAGGAATATTGTAGTCAGATTACATGTTTGAATAAGTCCATTGACTAACTCTGAATCTGAAATACATGCTTCTTTTTTAAAACTGCCTACAACAGCAACAAAAATAGCGGTGTGTGTGTGTGTGTGTGTGTGTGTGTGTGTGTGTGTGTGTGTGTGTGTGCGTGTGTGTGTGTTGTACCTTTGGAGAGCATTTAAAGTGCATCCCGGGAACAGGAAGAGTAGTGATGTACATTGTAATACACCGGTACAGATAGAGTGTGCCCACAATGAAAAAGAACCGCCTGCCCACAATTGACCTGCAGCGGGGAGAAAAAAAATACAATGAATAAATAACAGAGTAATGCAGGGTCATTTGGAGAGGGAGGAGTAATACACTGAACTGTACCTGTATTTGAGCAGCATCCACTGGATGAGCCAGAGTCCCACGAGCAGCATGCCGTTGATCTCGCATATGGAGAAGGCCCACTCCACCCTGTCGAACAGGTCGAAGAACTTATCGGGCAGCGGCGGAGTGTGCTCCTTTGACGGTACTCGTTCGTGAACCACCGAAATGACGACGGTGGTGATGACGAAGCACACCACCGCGTAGACGAACGCGATGCCCGTCTTCCCCCACTCGGCGGGGAAAGAGGAGCGCGGGGCTTCCATCGTAGGCATGGGGATGTGGACCATCTCCATCCCAAAGTCCTTCATCCCCAGCGTGCCGTTCCTCTGGGGCTTGCTGGTTCCGTTGGGCTGGCCCACGACGTGCCCGTTGGCGTGGCCGTTTTTGTGGGCCTCGATGTGGGTCTCTATTCGGAGCGTCTCCAGTCGCTCCAACAGCTGCTGCCCGCCATCGGAGGACACCAGCGACAGGGGAGGCTTTTGGAAATCGACCTTGCTGAGCCTAAGGAGAGAGGGGCCATCCGTCTGTCTGAGGGCGTCTACGTACTCCGGCATTCCCTCTTTGCTCAGCCAGGTAGAGACATCCTCTGCCGACCATGCCGCCACCTTCTTCATCTTGTCCAGAGGGCAGTGTGGAGGGCGAGAGCGTGTCCTCAACCAGAGGGCAGGGTTCAAAGGAACTTTGGCTGTCTACGGGTCAGAGGTAGGAACTCTCCGGTTTTGGCACATAGTGAGTATTGCACAGAGAGGGAGCCCAGCCTCCCCTTGAGGAAATGATGAGAACGAAGGCAGCGAGTTGAATGGGCGCAGGGTCGATTTACTGTGGCTTCCTTCACTTCATTGGCTTATTCCGCTCTGCATCCCTGTGAGAGAAAACATGAAATGCTGTGATTCAGAAGGCAGGGGTGACAAACATTTCCACGTCCTCCTCTTGTACTGACAGCAAATTAAAGAAATTATTCATATCAGTGATGGAGGCTTCAGAGTCAAATGCCACAGTTTCACAGGGTGGAGTCTCCAATCGGACATCTGGTCAGACCAGAAAGCCTGTATGAAATGCATGACTGAATAATAGAGTAGAGCAAGAACAGGTTGCATGACAAACTCAAAACTACTAAAAATCACAGATGGAAGTGCAGCTTCAAATGCAAAACGTTGAATGAATAATTCAAGTCATCGTAAAGCTTTTATATTAATAACAGCAACAGTACGAGGACCCAATCGATCAGAAGCTCTCTCTTCTTTGATCCTCGCTGCAGGGGAGACCTTTCAGACGTCAGAGTAACATCCTAAGTGGATGAGCTCTTTTAAATGTGATGTACTTCACAGAGAAACTGTCTAAGTAGACAAGTACGACACTTCTTAACCTCACACATGAAAGGCTTTCTGGTTCTATTAAATGACAGATCACACACATTTGAGGTGAAACAGAGAGAGTAACAGGTTGGAAGGGACAAGAAAACAGTTTGGGACTACAGGAAAAATAAAAATTCCAGGTAAAAGTAATAGAAATCAGAAATTCAACCACCCAAGTAATGGCAAGACTTCATCTCTTTACCCAGAAAAATGTATGAGAATATCTTCAAACTGCAACTAAGACAGTCTTGCAAAATAAAACTAACCTCATCCCAAGATTACATCAAGAAATCTGGGTCCACGCTTCTTAGGTTTAGTATTCAGGTTTTGTATTTTGACAGGTGAGATGACTTCTGACCGAAGGGTCAGTGTTTCAGGAACATCTTTTATTGATTCAGTGAACCATGCTTCGTCTGTGGAGCTGGAATTGTGTGATCTGTGTTTCTTATCCATATTTAATGGGCTGCATCTGGATTTGCTTGCTGTCTGATGTCCACTCATTTGTTTATTGTTCTCCATCTCTGTTGTTTCCCCCAACATCTACCGGTGTAAGCAGAGGGCCACCACCTTTCCTGGTTTAATCCATGGGAACTTTATTCCTGGTAAAAGGGAGTATTTCCTGTTCAATAATGAATAATGTGAGAATTTATTAACTTGACTTCATCTGAATGTCCCATCAGATGTTGTAACTGGCACTTTATAGATAAAAAACTGAACAGAAAAGCAACCTGGAGTCCATATATTAAAACTTTGAGTTGCTCAAAGCTAGCTTTTCATTTTTCCCATTAAATTTGTCAGTAGAAAAAAAAACAGCTGTCGTTTGGAAATTTATGCCTCATGCAGAACAGATTTCCTCTTATTTTTCAATAACTTGTAAATCTTTTTTCTTTTTTTTTGCAAGCCTTTTTCAGCAAAGAGCTCTTTGGATTTTGGCAGAGTGACACTTCAACAACAGAAAGAGCAACAGGGCCTAAATATCAGAGGTCTAAATAAGACAGGATCCAAAGGATATCACTTTCTAAATAAGTCTGAATCAACTGAACTTGATGTATAAAAGGCTGGGATGCACTTACTTTCCAAGTAATCAGTCTGTGTTTCCACTATGTAAATAGGGAATTATATTTGTATGTCATTTGTTTGAAAGTGGCATCTTTAATAATAGGCAAGAAGGGATCAAAGAGAGCTAAAGTTTCCATGCTGTGAACTCCTGTACATGATGGAACTCTTGCACCAGTTTGTTAGATCTTTTTTTCCCCCCCCTTTTTAATGACTTCAGGCAACATGCAAGCATTAACACTGAGATGAACCCGCACATCTGTTCCATATCACTGGTTTGTTTATAGAGCGCGGTGTCAGTGGTGGACGCAGCGTGGCCCTGGTTGTGTTTGGGGGAGTGCGATGTACAGCTGGAGAGGACGAAACAGGGTCGACGGGAGGGGAAACGGACTGCAAGGAGGAACTCATAAATCAGAGTGAAGGTCAGAGCTTGAGCACTACATCAGCCCCACCCCTGTCAAGAGGGCAGTCATCCAGCGAGTCATGCCCCGGCAGAGCCGGCCAGCTCAGGCCAGCAGAGACTGAAAACACCGGCCGACTGGCTGGTTGGCAGGACAACAAAATGCACATCAGTACCTCATCTCACCTCAGCGCTTGGCAGCACAGAGGCCTGTTCATCAGGACAAAAAAAAAACAAGGCCACATAAACAGCCTGAAAGCTGGACCGGCAGAATTAGTTTATTTCATTTCTTTCACTGACGTGAATAGTTTGACCCAATCGCATAAATCCAGTGTGACTTCACAACACTGAAGAAGAAGTGTACAAACAGCTGCATGAAAAGCATGCATACAGTGGATGGTGAGATTCCTCACTGCACTCGCTATGTGACAGCCAGTTCGTCCACACTGCCAGGAGGGGGCAAAGGAGAATATTTAGTGGAGATAAAAGCCAAACACAGTGGGAAACAGCGCTCACATCAATCTGCTAACAGTTTACAACAGAGAGAGATCAGAGATTAGCTGCAACTGAGTCAGCTGTGCGCCTGGGACCTTTGGTCTATGAATCAGCTTAGAGCTTGCACAGAAATAATCTCACTCTGCGCAACAATGAGGGCCAACAAAACTAATAAACCAACTTGTATTTGCATAAATACACCAGATATTTAGATGTGAAAGAGTGATTTGTTCAAGAGGTTTGTATAAGACACTCTGAAGTGAATTAAGATAAGCATAATATTATAGGGGACAACTGAAAATAAGGTTAAAAAATTACCTGAAGCATAACAATCACAAACGTTTTATGGCTGTCTGTAACAATATCCAGCCAGAACACAAATCCAGCAATAACACAAATATATGGGTGGAAAATAAAAATAAAAGCTTTGTATGTTGCGACTGATGGCCAGGCAGAAGGTTTTGATAACTCTTTCTAACAGAAGCATAACAGAAATTAGACTTCAACAGGGTGCAATGACAATGTTGTTTTTTGGCAAAAAACTACAGAAACAGGAGAGTCTTGAAGTTCTTCCACATTCTGATGTGAATTTTGAAGCAGGATTAAAGAGACTGCTGAAGTTCCCTCCTAAACAAACAATGACAATCGTTGAAGCGGTTCATTTGCCATTTCCCTTCGGTAAATATGATACCACCAGGAGGAGACAGGACTAATGGGTGCAGCTCTGTCGAACCACAAAGAGCCTTTTTAGTTCCCAGACTGAAGGTGTGACTTTAAAGAGGAGGCGTTCCATTGTTAAACATTTACCTAATAGGAACTAAATGATTCTCGAACCATTATCATCATGTACCGAGCAGCAGATGTTCGGTCTAAAAAGGATATGACCTTTATTTACCTGCTCACAAATGACGCAAGGTCCAGAGACAGGCATGCACAATCACTCTGGACGCATGAAAGTTTTCAGTATTACATAAGCCTAACCGGCTGAACCCTGGATCATAATGCTGCCTATAAACCAGTACAGAGTCCAACGCAGATGGAAGTATCGAAAGTACAGGTGGCGACTATCAATGAAGGAGCAGTGCGCTGATGCACAGATCACTCAGCAGAACTTCATTTAACAAGGTTTTCTTTGTGCCAGTGCTACACTCTCTTCTTTATTTATTCATGCCTTTTTAACTGCCATCAAAGACACAAGACTGCAAATACCTGTCCATCATATTCATACAGTTCAACGTGTGCTCCTGACATATTCAAATCACACTGTCTTCGTTGAAATTAATATTTACCTATAGTTTAGTCAGCTGAGCAGTCGGCATCACATATGTGGTTAAAACCTTTGTAGAAAACTTCATTCCAAACATTTATCTGTCTGTACAATTACAATGCATCAAATTAATAAACATGATCTAAATATAACTAATATATGTAATGTATATCACCTTGCTATATGGCATAGGAAATGGAGAAAAGCACGACAAGAAAATATTATATCATATTCATCACTTCCCCTAATGGCATCTTACTCCGTTCTCTGACAGATGTGTTGATGAATCAGCAACCTTAATGTTTAAAAATAAATCTGAAAATTAAAGTATTTAAATAACGTATGACTACACAAGAAACAACAGACCATGTACTCCCTGGAAACGGATAAATGAAGTTAGACTGGATTAAAGCCAAGATTAAAGTACTAAAATGAATAGTTCATGAAAAGACAGTGCAGATATGTCAAACTAACAAAACCGTTAACACACCTGTCATAATCCATATCTGGGAGTAAAAAGATGCAAAATGACTCGTTCACCATAGAATTGAACATTTTTTCCAAGAAACGGTGAGTCAGTTCAGATCAGATGTAATGATGAGCAAACGACTGAAACCTCTCAAAGGGACTGCGCAACAATTGTCATCCAGACATGTATTAATTAAACATTTACTAGTGTAAATAGCAGCCTGGATGCACTCCTGATACCGCTGTACTCAGCTGTTTGTTTTCCTTTGAGCTACAGCCTCTAAACTTTTTAAAGTGCCTGACCTGAATTTGAGCTTCAAGTGGCATCTGTGTTGTGCAGTTTATCGCTCGCTGCCGCATGCTCCTAAATTCCCTCCGCTCGTTCCGTCAGCTCAGCCACTCTGGCATCGGAGGGGAGGAAAATTGTTTCCCTGACCTGTTGCCGCTTGCTTGTCTTTCAGTTTCCACGTCTCCCTTTGTTCTCCTCCAAGTCTGCACAATCAGGAGCCAACACCTATTGATCATACGTTATCTCACTGTTTCACTGCACATTTATTTCCTTCCATTTGTTTTCCTCACTTGGCCCTCAGGTTTCTTTTGATGCATTTTTTTGGCTCTTGAAAATAAACAGTTGGCTTCTATGAGAACTGAAATCTTTCTATGAAATAAATGGATTTTTTGCTTGTTTGTCTTCAGTCGAGATTTGAGATTTAGATACAGATGTTCACATGCGACGCACGCAGACAGATACGGGACCTAGACAAAGCCGAGAGGGTCTTGTTGATCTTTTCAAATCCAGTGTGACTCTTGCACAACAACAGTACAACTCACAAAACACCCGGGTACAGAAGACGTCAAATGAGGGGCTTCGGCTCAACAACATGCCTCTGCTTGAATTTATTGCTAAACCAAATCCTAAACTGTTCCAGTCTACCGAGGAGTGATTTCATGACCAGAGCAGGGTAACGCCATCAAAATACTGAGTTCAAGTACTTTGAAACTTAAAAACTTGGTCTATTCAAGTACAGAGGTTTTATTATGGTTTTTTTTTTTTTTTTTAATAGTTGTGACACAGTAAACCGGACATATTGTGGAATAACTTTATATAGGTGCAATATTCAACATCATCATTTTTAATCAAAGACTAAACCTAAAGACTAACCAATAGAGTGAAAGATAATCTGCTGTTTAAATATCCTGACCTTATAAACAAATCCTCTCAACCCAAATGATAATGGTTACAATGGAAGTCACAATTCAGTAAAAAATTTAAAAAAGATTTTAAGATTATGTTTTCAAAAGTGATACTGCAAAAACAAAAAAAAAGATGATCATAAAATGAAAATATCTCGTTTCATGAAAAAAAACAAACAAATCTACTGACTTTGTCAACCACTGTTTGCCTTTTTCAGGCATATCAGATCCGATAAGAGTTATCATGAAAAAAAAACAAGTCATTACTTCAAATTAGAACAGCATGAGAGGAAATAAAGTGGAGTTGCAAAAATACGCCAATTGATCAATCATCACAGTCTTCAAAACTTTGAGAACTGATTAACCTACACTATCAGTTTTCCAGTTAAATTGGTCAACAGTTCTCCAGTTCATATTGCTTAAGCCTAGCGTTGCAACTTTTTTTTCTTTTAATAAACCCCTCAGTATTTAAAATACATACATTACCTAAAACATTAAATGAAAACCTGGAGAAAATCTTTTTGGAAGAGTCAAGGACAAAACTATGTCCTCGTAATCATAAACCGGTTGGTAAAATTATTAGTTGTAGTCTAAAGATAGATGCATTATTTGCCCATCCTACAGTTTAATGGAGTCAATGAATCTCTAAGTTTAGAGCCTGTGCTGACTCATGGGTTGGTCATGAACCCTTCAACCACCCTTTACACCTATCCTGCACAGCACTTCACCAACTGTTCTCATATCTGACAGCTAATACTGTGGTGAACCTTCAAGTCTGCATCTCAAAAATGGTCGGAACATTGCACAACACACAATGAATGTCAGGCTCATGGAAATCCAACAAAAACATCTTCCCACAATTAACACTTCTTAAAAAGCAGCATTGTTTGCCTTCCTCTTGGCCTGTGTAGTGAGGGTGTTGTCCTTCTCTTTGTTCACAATTTCTGAAAGAGTTGTCTCAGTTTACAAGGTTTTTTTTATCTCATAATAAAAACGGACAATAGTTGAACAATATACTCCCACCTGTATCCTTTTACAAGTGGCATACAAACCCCCCCCCCCCCCCCCCCCCCCCCCCTTAGGCAGACAAAGAAAGGCCAATATTTGTATAGCTCGGCAAGCATGCTTGAGCTGAAATGAAAGATATTACGGTTACAAATTAACTCTGAATGTTCCTGTGGACTATGAGGTAGTACGGCCATGTAGTGCATTCCACATGCAGGTGTGCACAGAGCTGTAGACTGTGACTTAAAAGGTTTCCATGGATGTTCGCAGATGACATTCTTGTTTACAAGAAATACAGTCATCCGTACGGGCTCTTATGCAATGCCTGGGGGACTGCAGGGAGGTCTCAGGGTTACGGTTAATGAGGGGAAATCAGAAGCAATGATGATAACAGGATGCTGGTCTGTGTGCTTTAACAGGCAGGTGAAATTCAGGTGGTTAAAAAAGTGGCTTTAGATATACTTAAGAGTCATACTGAAAGATGAATCAAATCAGTTATAGAAAGCAAATTATGATGAACTTTTTCCTCAAATCAAAAATGACTTGGAAAGACGAGAAATGCTTCCTTTGTCCTTAGGTGGGAGGGTAGAAGTTATCAGGATGAATGATCTGCCAAGATTGTTTTTTCTTTATAATTCATTACCTATCAGTGTCCCTGGATCTGCTTTTACATTTCTGAATAAGCTTTTTTCTTAATTCATATGGCAGAACAAAAGGCCTAGAGTGAGACTCAAAGTCCCCTCTGCATGCAAGGGTAAGGATGGATTAGCCTTGCCTCATTTCAGAAGTTACTGCTGGGCAGCACAGCTTGGAAAATTGGTTTTATGGATGAGATTAGATATGGACACAAAATGGGTACATATAGAGCAAGGTTCAGTAAAAAAAAAAAAAAAAGTATCACTCTCAACCCTTCCCTTTGTAAACTCAAAAGTATGGAGTAAAGTTATGATGCAAAACAAATGAGTTAATTATTTATATATTAAATATTTGGGAGAAGAAAAGACCAATATTGAATCTAACTATCTCTATCAAGGGCACAACAGTAACGAATGCCTGTGACTTCCTGCCAGCAAAAATGGATAGTGGCTTCATTAGATGGGCAGAGAAGGGCCTCATCACAATAGATACATTATTTGAAAGAACAACTCTCAGGACTTTCTTAAAACCTCAGGCAAAATATGGCATTGATTCCAAAGATGTATTTACATATTGTCAAATTTAAAATAAAAAAAATGGGGCAAAATTAAAGAAGCTCCAACTAATGTTGAACAATACTGGATTGAGACAGACGAGAATAAAAGCAGCACTAAAAACACAAAATCTTGTATATATGATAGAGTCTGTATGGACACATCAGTGGACATGCTTGATGTGAAAGGTGAAGGGGGAATTGGAAACTAATACCATAACTGCTGATGAGCAGTGGGAGAATTCCTGCTGTGGCAAAAATCAGTGTTTTTGTAAGTTGTATAACAATTTTGGTATTTTTACATGCGTGAGACTGTGTGAGACTTTGGTCAAGGAACCTGTTCTCATAAATCCCCCCCCCCAAAAAAAAAAAAGACTTCCACAGGAATGACTCAATTGATTAGATTTATGACAAATGTGTCTGTAAAAGTGACGCACAAGTTCAGCAAATATTCTGTAAAGTTGACCAGCTCCCTTCACCTTGGCTGTTTGATGAGTAACTCACATGGAATGTGCAGCACTGAGAATACTTTGTAATAAAGAGGGAGGCTTTGACACTGACCAAAAACTATCGAGTAGACCTGGAACAAGCTGCATGTCTCATGCTTTAGTTTCCCTTAACAGCAGTGATACCATTAAAGCTGCGACAAATGATTGTTTTCATTATCAAGTCATTCATGCAGCAGTTGTTTACTGCACAAAATGTCAGAAAATGGTGAGCAAAGTAAAGACCTTTGAATTTTCAAATACACATGCAGTCTAAAGTACATCTTATTGTGCTTATCAACCATTCACAAAGAAGAAATCCTGTTTAAAATCACCATAGACTCAAAAAAAAACCCTAGCTAGTATCTGTCAATGACAGTGGGGAAAAAAACTCAAAATTGCTAAATTTTAAATCGAAGTGATTTAAATATCATTATGTTAATTTACAAATCAATTGATCATTGTACTTCAGATACACCTCCTCTTATGTTCTCTTTTGAACTTTTAATTTTGTTTTGCAGTTCATAAGTACATTAAGTTCAAAAACCAAAGAACTTGACAAATGAGGGTTTAAAAAAAAAATCAAAGAAATGAAGACCATGAAAATAATAATAATAAAAAAAAAAAAACTAAACATAAACAGACGAAAACAACCAAATAAATACCAAAAACAAAAGCATTGAATCAACAAACGGGGGACATTAGTTAAGTTTTCTTAAGTTTGAATATTAATTGAGTCTTCTTTCTTTGTTGCAGTTTTCTCCCTGTAAATGAATCAAAAGTCTTATTTCAAAATTTTCTTGTATTTTCAGTTTGTATGTGAATTTCTCCAGGTATCCCCTCTTCTTCCGAATAAAAATGAGGTAGCATGTAGGCTGGTGACAGGAAAGAAGAAAAAGAAGAAAAAAATTTCACATAATCCATCCACTAGACCAATGAGCGACCACATGTAACTCAACCATTTGGACATTGACCTGCACCCAACAACAGTTGCTGCTGCCAGCAGAGCTACAGACAGTCGGGCCAATTTGGCATCTATTACCGAGAGACGCCGTGATTCCTGGGTCTGAGGAAACAATGAGGCTCATCACAAGAATGAACGAGCAACAGATGCTTGAACTACAATGAAGTGAACTGGCTTCATGAAGGTTTTTGAGTCTGAAGAAAAAAGCTTTTTTCTTTAAACTGGTTTGATAAATTTGACTGCTTTCCCAACTAGTTGGGAAAGTGAAATAATTCATATTTTAACTTTTGAGGTACGGTGAAATGGGCCTCTAAAAATACCTCCAGTGAAAACACTGGAGCTCTCTGTAGTCATAGCAATATTTACGTTGACAACATTTCCTTGGAGACGGCTGCTTGGGTGAGTTTTACCAAGCAACACTGGCTGATGAGTAACACACGCCGATGACAAATCATAGTAATCATAGTATTTCAGTGACAGAGAAGTGCTTTGGGCTCCTAAAGCTGCACTGTTGTATTAGGTCTTAGAAGTACTAAAAGTGGCAGTATGGAAAACTTGTTCCAGAAACATAAGTCAACAGGAGCCGTGTGAGGATATTTGAGGCTCAGGTCATAGAAAACAGGGACCAACATTAGCTGTCTTCTTAACTCAGACTATCCATCACATTACAATGTGATTTTCTTCACAAAATGTTAAAGAATATCACTTCATGAGACCTTGATCACACTGAGGAAGCTCATATCACCTCGGGATAAAGTCAAGGCAGCTGGACTTTTATTTTCACCGTTTAAGTGACACGTTTCCATGAGCAATATAGTGGCTGTGTCTGCAGTAATTGACTGTAAATGACTCACTTTTGGATCATTTTTAGGGTGTGTATTGCAGTGACTCAGGCAATGGGAATTGATGCAGCGGTGGAGTCTTTAGCACCGCAGCTGCTTCAGACCAAACAAACTGGCTTTGAATTTCATGTTGTTATAACGGATCTTCACTTTGCATTTTCAAACCACACCTACAATAGAGGTTCTGCTCTTCTATTGTCAGGATGTTATGTTTGATAAGCTGCTTGCAGAGTGTTTATTCATCAACTTCCTTTGGAAACACACCCGTCACAGCCAACATCACATGCATTTTCGTTCAAAGTCCTTCTGTTTTTTTGTAGGCTACAACTTCAGATGGAGAAAACATTCTAACATATTGAAAAGTAAATGATCACCCTGCTGTCGTTTTATCGGCTGGATCCCAAAAGGTATGACTGAACTGAGATCAGGAATCCAAAATGTCAAATAAACATTTCTATGGTCAAACTTTTCCTTGACAAATGTCTGGAAAAAAAAAAATCATCCATGTGCACTCGTAATGTCACATCCAAATTTCAAATGGAACAACAAATGTCTGAAACTTGCAATTATTCACACCACAAGGAATTAAACAGAAGCTGCTGTCAGACTCAGGATTTTCCCCTTCCAAAATAATGTTCCTGCTGTCATTGCATTGTTATGAACGCCGGAGTGAAGTCCATCATGACACGTGGCACCACAACAAAGTGTACGACAGTGAATCCCGTTATCATCACAGAGTAATATCATGTCCCAAGTCCAATTCGGCCAAGGGTGACGATGAGACAGGCCATAAAAACGCGGATCGCTCTTGCACGGGCCTCCGGGGGGCTGAATGACACATCAGACACTGGTAGGTAGGTGCCATCTGCTAATGAGAAAACCACCTGTGGCTTTATGAGTCACTGATGAGCGTGTCAGGCCCGTACAGTCCCGGAGGACCGGCACACAAATTGCCTCACCTTTCAGTTCAGCTGATGCGTTGTAGACACATCAGAAATGATAGCTGGGAAAGCACACAGGGGACCCGCTGTCAACAGGGAGCAATTAGTGAGCAGCACAGCGTTTAGCCCATCTCCTCAAACAACAACAACGTGAACAACAAGGGGTTGTGGATCTAGGAAGAGTAGCTTAACACTGCAATGACATTTCAGCAGTAAATAAATAACCTTCTGACGGTGTTTTCATAAAGCTAATAACATTGGTTACACTGGAAAATATAGTTAGCAACTTTCAAATGAATTACTTCAAGTAAAGAGACCAATGAATCGATGTTGTGGTTTGCTGAGCTCACAAAACGCATGTTTGTCTTTGGTGTAAACTTGAAGTGAGTCAAACGAGTCATCTCCAATTCAAAGCACCACAAGGAAGCTCGATGTTTCTCTGCTGGTGTGGAGGCTGCTATGTTGTTCTTTTTAGCAACATTAGTTCTCACAGTACACAGAGCCTTGGCTGTTCCTGTCTGGATTTCTTTGACCTGCATGAGGATCCAATTAGTGCATCTTGTTGATTACCCCAAAAAATTCCAAGGCGCCAGTAAAAAAAAAGAACACTCATTTGCCAACAAGCAATAGAAAGAACAAATAATTGCTTCATAATTAGCTGGTGGTGGTTCATCCTCATTAACGTCCTCGGCAATTATTTTTTTTAGCTTCACAGACTGCGCAACCTTGCAAATGTGACTTCCAGACTCTTGCAAAGTTTCCAGTCGTTTTTGTCTCCATTGCATTATCTAAATGGCGTACACTCGTTCATTCTTAATCCCCGGAGCACAAACCAAGCTTGGAGCAGGCTTTGCAACTGGAGCCAGGCCAACAATCGGGAAGGCTGAGAAAGTTTTCATTGTTGTTATTATCAAGTACAGACATGCCATAAAGCCTATTTCATATAGGCGGGAAATAATATACGAATATGATTTCTGCCAAGTGTCTCTCCAAACAAAAATTTCAAAGTCATTAGATTGGGGGAAAAAAGATGGAAAAAAGTTCTTTAATCAACTACAAAGGCAGCTTGACAAATGAGTAAATCAGAAGCTTTCAAGGTAGAAAGTAAGAATTAAAATCAACAGTTCTGAACTACTGGCTTCTCTTCAGCTGTGACATCAACAGAAATGGGACAAAGTTAGAATAAACTGGAGTGGATTTAGAAAGAAAACACTGTATCATTAAAACTATTGAAATTTCAATTAGCTGTGTAACAAATAAAATCAAACATATTGAAGACATTATCTTATATGGGCATTAGTGTTTCTCTCACTAGTACACTTAACATGACCTGTTTTAATTCCATCACAAAATTTCATTCTGGTTCACTACAGGCTAAAGACACACCCTCTGACCTTAAAAGAGTTGGTCTTCACTTTGAAAATGGGACAAATTAGGCAGAAATTGGGTCTGCAGCAATTTGTCTGCATGGGTGTTGAGTTTACAGCCAATATATCGTCATGCTTGTTTTAGGTTTAGTCGCGTGAGCCTCCTCCATCAAGGCACTTGAAGTGGAATGCAGGGAAAAGTCAGACAGTTACTCAAAAACAAGCCAGAACAGGGAGACACCAAGCTCAGGTGGGAGCAGACAACAGTATAAAACAGACAAGAAACTGGTTTTCGCAGGGGTAGCTTATACTACTCAAAATTCGTCACGCAAACTGTCTGATTTCAACTGTCTCCATGACACAAATGTCATGCACCTACATGACTTGGTCTAACATTTGGTCCATTTAGATTGAAATCAGTAGGAGTTTTCATGAAACTGGATCTCATGTTTGAACTTAAACTCATATGGAATACACAAAATAGGCTACATCAAAGCAGTACTAGCCCAGATCATCACAAGCTGTTGTAGGCCACAGGAAACTGGGGCGTCATGTGAGTTGCGGTAAAACTTCATGTGTTTCTAATTATGGCGAAAAACTGCACTGAAGTCACTGCTTATTGTTCCTCTAGAGGAAACAATGCAAGGATCAACAGGGATTGATACAAGATCAAAGCTGCTGTGGAGTATTAGAAAGACAGATATTATTGCACTGCTGTTTGCACTGGACTGAATTAGGAAAGCATGATATTGGACTTATTTCCCCCCAAACTCCCTTTGGCCCACGCTGATATATTCACACATGTTTTACAGCTAATAAGAGTGCTCTGCAAGACTTGTTTTTTTTCTCATTCCCTTCTACTGTCTGCTTTTATAAGGTACTTTTAAAACCTTTACCAGCCCTCCACCAAATAAAACACTAGTCAACTTAGGTTGTGGAAACAGTCAATATTCACCACTAATTCAAACTTGAACCATTATTTTATGGCCCACCAGTTAGTGAAAAATTTCATTTTCATCTCATGTAGAACAATACTATATAAGAAGTCCAAACTCTGTACATCTTTATATTGTACAGGAAAACATGCATGCATCTTAAAGAACTAAATCTTTATTATTATTATTATTATCTAAACAAGAGCCAACTAGAGGTTTGTGGGGGTTTTTTTGGCTGAAGGAATTTTATTGCAGTTTCCCAGAGTTCAGCAGTAGAGAAGTGATTAGTCGATGGTTAAGGTTTATAGATGCAACCATCAAATCAATTTGCCCTGAGGTTTTCACACTGGACAGAGACAATCAGCAAACCCAGAGTGGCTTTACAGGGGAAGACGAGACAAAGAATCCGAAGCATCTTGGACGTGTTTCCTCAATACTTGGAATTTGTCCTTCCTTATCCTCTTTTACATCAAGATCAAAAATGGCCAGAGTCAAAGGAAAATGGGTTAAACTACTAAAAAGGATTTGAATATATGATGAATATTGTTTTACGTATGAAATTGAATTGATTAGTCATAATTCATGAAAATGTCCCCATGCAGTAATTTGCAGTCAGAGGAAGTTGCTGAGCTCAGGTATGGCTGGTGAATGCGCTGGTTGTCAGCTGAGACAGTTTTCCATGGCCGAATCGTAGCTGTGCCTACAGAACAGCTCATTGTTTCCACTAAAGGACACAACAGGCTGCTGTGCCTTGCTTGCTTGTCAAATGCACCCGTTTGCCCGCTGAGAGTCTGACATGCTTTACTTTGGCAATAAGGCTTTCACTGCAGCGGGCCTGGATACAGTGACAACAATGAACCCCATTTAACATTTTGCCCTCTTGACACTGGCTGCAGTCATACTGTTTATGGTTATAAAGAGCTGCTTTCACACAGATATCTCACTGTTTGTTTCCATCAATGTCTTCTTTGGCTGAACAGTTTTCTTTGTGGTCGAAGTAGAAGATGACAGATTACACATATTGGCACAAGTGCAACAATTCTATCAAATAATATCAAAGATTGTTTCAAGAATTATTAATTTCAAATCATATGCTTAAATGTGTAGTTCTGTTATTGATTTGACTCAATTTAAATTTTGATCTGTTGAAAGACACAAAACAGGGCCATGTAGGCTGCATCTGAGGCTTCGGGAAACTTTTAAAATGTTTTTTTGTTTACAATTCCTGACCATTTAAAGGCCAAACTACAGTTCAATTATTGGGGAAAAATTGGGAAGAACGGGGCACTATGATTCCGTTTTTACATGTGATGTTTCAACTGCAAAATATTATTTCCCAATCCTCTGGAAGGAGGACTGAGAAATGCCAAATCACGAGTCATTCAAATGCTTATATATTAGGAAATAACTGCTTCAGTCTGTCTCATACTAAGATCATTCATCTGATTCACACTGCTAGCTCACTTGTGGTGGCAGCAACATTTCTTCCCATTAAAAGGTTATTAGTGCCGTTTGCCAATGAAGTAATCTCTGAGTCTGACAGATTGCGGTCCTCCTCTCAAGCACCTATTACAACTACAATCCAAACAAAATACGGGATAGTTTTATACTATAGCAGTTAGTACTGTCAGCTCACAGAAGGAAAATCCATGTTACATTTCTGGGCCTGGGCCTGCGAGATGTTTGCCTGTTCCCAATGAGCAATGATGAGTTTTCTCAAGGTAATCTGCCTTTCACTCATAATCTGAATGCCCAACTTGAATAAAGTTGGATCGATGAATCCGTGAATTATCATAGCTTGAAATTGTATCCCAAAGTAATTTTATAAAGTGTTCCTTTTACTTGACCAATACATGTTCAAATCAAAAAGACCTGAACAAGTCCAAAAATGTACCGTTTTGTTCAGGATACTGGACTTGATAGCTTTAACTGCATTGAGGCTTGTGTGGCTGACCTGTTTCCTTACTGTCACAGTGCTTCAGACCAAAATAGATTGAATACTTCCTCATATTTTAGCCACATGATTTCTTTTGTTTGGAACTAGACGAATCTTGATTAGTTCCACAAGTGAGAATTTGCTGGTCATTTTAACAGTGCACGCGGTGGACCATCCTTTTGATCACCCTCCTTCTTAGTCATGGCAGCAGGGGTTGGTAGCGGCTCTATTAATAAGGCTGGGACACGTGTTTAAACACATCTGTAATGAAGTCTGTTCTTGAGTAGCAGGGACGTGTCCATGAGTGTTCGTGGGAAGAAGTGGGGCTACCTCAGGTCATGCGCACCGCCCCTGACCGTCAGAGACACAAAACTGAGCCAAATCGGAGCTCTGCCAAGAAGCGAAACGAAACAAAGGTTCATGCGTGTTTTCACTACTCGGCGGCTCGTGTTTACAGAAGAGGCCGAGCAGCGAGGCATGTCTCCACCGGATTCACGTTGGTGGGAACACCTGGGAATTTAGCCTTACATTCAAAAATCACGGTTGACACGAGTAGCGTAAGCGTGATGAAAAAGAAATAATAATAATAAAATAAAATATAAAACACCGGCTGACATTCCCACGGAGGCCCTGACAGCCGCTTTATGCTGTGTGGCTTAAGAGCTTATAGACTGACCACCTAAAAATAGATAAGCAAGCTGGCGTCTTCAGTGTTTCAGCTAGCTAACATGCTAGCTAAAAGAAAACAGTCCAGCCTCTTGTTTGCAGAGCGGGGATTGGGGAGAAAACTGTTACAACTGCTACGTGTTGGCTGCCCGACGATGTTCATCGTTATCATTTTACGTGCGCGATTTAACGTGAACACACGACGGACCGAGGGCAGCGTCTCCGTCCATCCCCGGGATTAAAGATAACGGGAGTCGTTTGGTCGACAGCTGATTTAAAAAAAAAGAAATGGATTCAACACAAGGCCAGCACTGGCTGACGCTACCCGAGCCCTGTAATGCAATGTGGAGAAGAGGCGGCAGAGCTGTAGGAGAAAGCAGATTGGCGTGTGATCCAACACCTGGCTGTTTATCTCTAGAAGTTTGTAGATCACCCATTAACTAAGCAGGCAGCTACCTCCGGTTAACCAACCAACGCCACTCTCTGAGCTCGGAGGGGGCTCAGTCGATTGCTGAGTCCGCCGTTCACAAAAGGGTGGCAAATATATATATATGAAGGGTACTCACCTGGTCGTGAAAATGTTGAGGGCATTAAATTGTGCTGGTTATCGCCGCAATGTGGTGTGCAAGCCTCCTCTGTACGTCCGGTGTTTTCATGGAGTAGGCGGTTTGTGACTGGAGAACCGGGGAGTTCCCTCCACTCCGTCACCGTGCTGCGTTCAGGTGCAATAAAAAAATCTGAAAAATGGATTCGCTCACCAATTCCGTCACGAATACATATAGAGTCGCGCAAAAGTGGGGCAAAAAATAACATATAAAAGTCATCTAATGCTATAAATAAATACTTATTCACAAGATGCAACATGTAGTAGTGCTAATTTATTTAGTGAGGGATAAGTTAAGATGTCATAGCCTGACGTCTGAGTCAAGAAAGAGTCTTTGAATGCAGCACCAATGACAACTCCTGTGGTGAAAATGCAGCGTTGGAAGAAATCGGAGCAGGCCCACTCTCTCATCTGAGGCCATCTATTGGTGAAGGACTGACCACAAGACACAGCTCAAACACTCACACAGGTCATGCTCTGAAAAAGAAACAACTTTCAACAAATCAATAAAACTTTTATTTTTACTTTTTAGGACATTAAACATGTGCTTGTTGGTGTATATTTTGCTGTGAGGTTTCAAAAAAGAATTCAAGAGAGTGAATGATAATATTTAAACAAATCCTTCTAATACAAAGTATTTATTTTTTCATAGCCATTTCTTTTCACGGTTCTTGAAGAATGAATAGACATTACCTATCTTTGGTTATAGTTCAAGACATAGAAATTACAAACACCAACAAATATTGCTGATTTTAAATGAATATGACAAAAGTGCAAAAAAAAAAAAAAAAAATCTGAAGAACATAACAGTACCATATGGAATCACATTCCATTTCTCTAACTATCAGTCTGGACTGTAATTATAACAATTACTCTGTATTTTACAGTTTTTTTTAAAGCTAACGGTGAGTTACAACACAATTTAACTCCCAGAACAGAAACACATTATATAGCATATTAGTGCTCACTGTGCGTGATTCAAAAATAAACGTCCTCTTAAATTATATTTGCCTTCTCACAACTGCTGAATACAGACAGGAAGATGTTTCTTTTCTGAATCCAAAATAATGTTTGTAACATTTTTAAATCCGCAATGTCTGAATATTTTAAAGTGCAGAACCGTATGAATCATGGATTTGTAGAATCAGAACATTTATTAATGTTAAAGCACTTTTGCTTACTTTGATTATTGACTCTACATTGCTTTTCTTCACATTTCCCATAATCTCAGCAGTGTAAGACGTATAAGTGAAAAATAGAGCTTTTAAATGTAACGTTTTCAGTAAGAGTGCACAGTTGTGTAAGATAGATTACACTTCAAGAGTTTGGAAAATATATTTCTCCTTATTTGACATCTTTACACATGTGGAAACTGTTAAGCAGTTGATGCTTTGCTTTTTATATTAATTTATTGTTTGGAATAGATTGCTGTAAAAAAAAAAAGGAAAGAAAAAAAACATGTAAAAGTTTGTACACTTTAATAATAAAAAAGTTAGAACAGACTGAATTCCTGTAAAAACGGATCATAGATCCCCCAATAAATGCAGGGAAACACTTATTTTGAAGTGACAGATTAACCTTTGTGATTATAATTTCAAGAAAAACCACCCTTGAAATTTCCGTGTATTATCGTGCTCATTCTCTAAAACATGTTACATCTGTGACCATTTATAAACTCATTTTCTCTGATGAGACGAGGTGATTGCATTATCTTGAATACCCAGTGAATACCTCCCCTTCTGTGTAGTCTGAGAGAGCATTCACTCGTTCGGTAAACAGCCTTAACTGACATACGCCTCTTTCATGCATCGACAATAAATTTATCTTTTAAGATGTAATATGCTTTATGCTTGATTTGTGTCAGCCTCTTTGCTTGTATGAGGCATGACTGTGTCATCAGAAATTCTCTGTAACGAATGAGAAACACAGAACTTGTTGTGAAACTGTTCACAGCTGAGCCTTGGGTTTGACTTTCTCTGATAATCTCCATGTTGTTCTCAATTTTGACCTTTCTGAATCAAAATAAATTCAACTATGTCATTGTAGGCTCCCTTCAACATTTCCTATAACTTTCAGACCATAAATATCAGACTTTGCTGAAGAGAAAATGACTTGTAAAGAATGGTAAGCAGTAGAAACAAATGACGAACTGGCGAAACAACCAGATAACACAAAAATAATGGTAAGTGAAAAAGCTAATCATTGACTCATCCCTGTCATCTCAAGTGTGCTGACATCTAGTCCTGTTTGATATGTCATATATTGTAGGTTTCCACTTGTGGGTTGTGGAAAATGCAACTAACAAGCAAGGAGGGTAACAGTAAGAGTAACCTCAATGACACGAAAATAATGTCTACTAAACTGAGAAGTGAATGACCTGTGCAAGGCCTATAGAGTTGCACAACATCGATTTGCATGCAGTTGTGGTGTCAGTGGATAAGGCTTTGCATACAGATGCTACCTGATGATAAATCATGCCCGACTGTGCAGAGTTCTTGTCAATGTTTCAATGAGCCACGCCGAAGTGGAGAAAGCTGGAGCTGTTTCCAATGTGTTTGAATACATACGCGGGTTTAGGCAAAACACAGTAGTGTTGTGGTCAGAGCGACTGAAACGGTTGCATAGCAACACCATCCCGCGACGGAGTAACTTCAGAGAGAAAACAACATATCAAAAGGTCCTTGCCCACACATTTTGTTCAGTGTGTGTGTTTCATTACACAAAGCATGTTTGCTTTACAACAGATAAACTGAACTGGACTCTGCTCACTCACACAGATGTTTTTGACATTCTCACTTGCCGCTTTCAAGATCGTTCAGGGTTGCATCATGCTTAACGTTCCTGTTTTTCGTTTGTTTATCTACTCATGTTGTTTAGTTAGTTATGTTGCACTTGAGAGAGACTTTAATATACCAGCAATTGCCAAGTACTTCAACACAAAAGGGAGATATGAAGAAGTGAATCCTTACCTGAGAGAGGACATATTTGCAGTAAACACATCCAGTGTGTTGTCTCCATCTGATCAGTGTGAAGCACGCTATCTGACCGCCATCGTGAGGCATGGCACAAGGTACCCGACGACCAGAGACATCCAGGAGATGCAGAAGCTTTACGGCATCATCCTACACAACGCCACAGGTGAGGAGAGCTGGCTGCAGGAGATCCAGACCCAGTGGAGGATGTGGTACTCGGAGGACATGGACGGCCGGCTGGTTCAGAAAGGAGTGGACGACCTGAAACATCTGGCAGTCCGGCTGTCAAAGACGTTCCCCGGACTGGTTTCCGAGGAGAAGCTCCGAGGGGGTTTCATCGAGTTCATCACCAGCTCAAAGCACAGATGTGTCAACAGCACGCTGGCCTTCAAAGCGGGGCTGACGGGGCTGTGGGGCATTAAAGGTGAGACGATGAGAAAGACAGCTGAAGTTTATTCATTCCATTGACAATTCCTGTGAAACTTTCTGTTTTTATCCACCCAGATATGGATTTTGCCCTTGAAGTGAATGACAGTCTCATGAGGTTTTTTGCCGAGTGCCCCAGGCTGGTGCAGGACGTTGACAAGAGCCCTTCAGCTGTGCAAGAAGTGAACAAGTTCAAGGAAGGGCCAGAGATGAGGAAGGTCCAGCAGAAGATTGCAGATCGTCTTGGTGTCTCGAATAACCTCATCACATACAGTGAGCCATATTAGAGAGAAAAAAAACACACCTCTCAGTGTGTTCTGTTCTCACTATTTTACAAAAACCTTCCCACTTCTCTGACTTGAAATGCTTAGCTATTATTCCTTTTCTTATTTAGAAATATTCAAGCTTGAGCATCATGTTGTTATTAACAGTTATGCAAGAAATACCTTCATATTTCTGATTTTATGCACTAATGTCTGATCAGCAGTTTTGTTTACAGTAAGAAATGATGTGGTTACTGGAAACGCTGTGCACTATCAAAGTGGTTTCTATTGTATTTATGAAGGTTCTGTAAGATTTACCGTCTGCGAGGTCGGTCAGATTGACCCCTTTAGTATTTCTGTTGCAGATAAGGCTGAAGCTGCATTTTACTTCTGTGCATATGAGTTTGCAATCAAGGCGGTGAACTCCCCCTGGTGTCAGCTCTTTGATGAGGACGACGCTAAGGTGAGCGTGTCACTCGTGAGATGCATGTGCATTTAGATTTTTCCTTTAATCAGAACAGATCTCATGGCTAGGATGCATGAGATGCTTTCATGGGCGCCTGTTTATAAAAAGTGCAGCTGCAGTAACTTTCACCAAGAACAACTTAATTCCATTCAAGGGGAATGGCGCATAGCTGTATTAAAGGTTTTCATCCTAGCCATGCTTTTCTCCTAAAAAAAGAAAATAATGCTACTCCTATCTCATGGAAGAGAATGTTGTTTTGCATTTATGTGAACTTGACCACTATTGATCACAGAAATGTAACAAAAAAAACCTAAATTTGTGACAAATGCTGAATATCAATGACAAACTGGATGATGTAAAATTTTTGCATTTAATTTGAAGGTCAAGTTTCCTTCAGGATTATAACAATGCGGTACTTAATCACACTGCAAATGTACTTCAGCTGATCTGACGAGCACTTTCTGCCAACCAGTGGCGTGTTTGGGTCAACTCGGGGCATAGGAAAGTACAGAAACTGTGCCAACTATTGAATTGAATCCACAAACAGAACAAAGTAAATAATCCACCCAAATGTAGCTCAAGGGTATTATGTTGCATGTTTCTAAGGAAGGAAGAGAAGCACAGCATGTATCAGCACTAACTGCTTTGCGTTTTCACACCACTCATTATTTGAAAAACCCCTCAGGCATTATTCACATAAAAAGGGGATTTTTTTTTTTCCTTGCAGTAGAAGCGGACCTCAAACTCTGGTGTAGTTTAAAAACTTGTCTTGCATAATGGAAAACTAAAAGATTGCTATCTTGGGGCATGCATGCTTTAATTGTACAGGGTAGCTCTGAATTATCTGGTTCAACAGGTAATGGAGTATGCCAGCGACCTCAGGGAATTCTGGAAAAGAGGCCACGGCCACGATATTAACAGTAAAGCCAGCTGTGGCCTCTTTCAGCATGTATTTAGCCAACTGGATCAGGCAGCCATGACGAACAGGTAAGCGATCACTGAATAATGTGCATCCAAATAATAAGAGATCAAAAGTCATGAGGAATATAGTTAATTTATTAGAGTCATTTAATTCAATCTTGGTTGTTAATATACCTTCAAAGATGAACTGTATAGGGTTGGTGTTGGCAATAAGCACAATTTATCAAGAGGGGGTCACAAATAAATTCAAGGGAGCACATATTGATCCTAGAAAAGAATGCAAACCTAATTTTGTTCCCCCATTATTTCTGCCTTTCATCATCATTAAAACTGAAAAAATAACAGTGACATAAAGATTATCAATCAGACGTGAACATTACTTGTTTAAGTTTGAGAATTCATTTTGTCCTATTGTACAAATTCTAAGCGATCCAGTGTTTCCATAGTTACAGGAATGAGTGGAAGCAGGGGACCTTCAACCTGCTTCTACTTGGTAAAATAGATCATTGTCTCCCTGATAACATCATTGCTCCCGACATATTATTTTGTTAATTCAGATCTTTGACCTTGATAAAATGGGCATTATTTTCACACACTTGGGTAAATTAAATTGTGACCCTTCTGCAATGTTGATGCAACAGACAGGCCGATGCGTCGACCCCACTGGCTGCTACAGTCCAGGTTGGCCATGCGGACACACTGCTGCCGCTGCTCACCCTGCTGGGCTTCTTCAAAGACAGAGAGCCTCTGACATCAGCCAACTACGCCCAACATTCCCGCCGCTCCTTCCGCACCAGCCACATGATGCCCTACGCTGCGAACTTACTCTTTGTGCTATACGACTGTGGAATAGGTGACCCCAAACTGCAGCTCCTGCTCAATGAGAAGCCCGTCACTTTCCCCGGTCTGACTCAACAGCGGGCCTCCATGCCACGCTACCAGGACGTCAAAGATCACTACAACAGTTTGCTCCAAGATTGCGATTTTACAGCTGAGTGTCAGTTGAAGGCTCCCACTGATGCTTAGTCTCAAAATCACCATGATTTTATTCTCAGTAAGCACCTAAAATGGAAAAGTGACAGGGTGAACAAGCTAATATGTTGCAGATTTTTACACTGACGAGTCTTCTGTGGAAAAAATATATAGGAATAAATAAAAGATGTTTGTTTCTTGTTTTCTTTCCTCGGTTTTTCAAGAGTTAAAGTCCTCATTAATTAATCCATTATATTTATGTATGAGTTATTTCTTTCCCATTTCATGTTGTTCTAACTATATGTTGACAAGAAAACAGAATAACTTGTCTGTAAACAAAAAGAAGTTTCATGAAATAAAATCCATTCAGTTTTTTGCTAAATCACAAGTCAGTCATTCACACCGTGACTGCTCCCTTTACTTGACTCCTAAACTGCACTTACCGGTAAAATTATCACATTGAAAGTTTGCATATAATATACTTTCAGAAAAAAAGAAGCCATTGTTGGCTTGTATCTCCCTCTTGGCCCACTTCAGATATCTTCAAGTGTACACTTGCTCTGAAGAGACTGGTCCCCTCTGAAGTGATTTACCTCACACCGTCCCACTCTGGACACTGACACTGGCCTCTCAGCTAAAAGTTTTGCTCTTGTCCCTCTGCACTCCAACATGTCGACTCCAATATAAGCTCTCTGTCCTTCCATTACAAACACAGCTTTAAGACAAGGCAGTAAATATTCTCATCCTCCTGTAGTTTAGCTCAATAACACCATATTTATGAAGCGAATATTGACCCACAGCAGCTGTGGATGTGGTCTGATAACATGTGAAGGATCAACACTGAAAGAAACTACTCCACTTCCAACAACAGCAAAAGTGAAATATTCAGATGAACAGGCCACTTTTCATTTTTACATTTACATTTAACTGATAACGCATGGATTATGGATCTATTTGGGAGAGTTACAGCTCAATTGATATAGTGAGTAGTCTTTCAATCCCAATGGCCAGTGCTGCATCCCTCATTTCACACTGTTAATGAGTTAAAGTGTCCTGAGGCAAGACAAAAATGTGCTACAGCAGTAAAGTACATTTATATAGTGAAGCAAATGTATGCATTTTTATGCAGATAAAAAGAACAGTGCTATTGAACTTTGGATGCACTCCAAGTCCAAAAGCTCTCCTAGCACATGCACTTTGACACCAATAATTGCAAACACTGCCTGCAACGATTAAATCCTCTTCAGAGGCTTCTTTTTGTATGCAACACTGTGGTAAACTCTGCAGTTGTCTGAAATCCACTACTGGACATTTACCATCGGTTTTCCACCTTGAAACATTTTCTGTCCCACGTCTGTTTTTTCAACAGTTTCTCATTGTTGTGTCTGTCTTTATCCGTGGCCAAAAGCATTTTAGTGGGGTGGCCAGGATGAGACATGTTATTCTCTTGGGGTGGCACTTAAATTACTATTATAAGAACACAAAAATGTGTGTCACTGAAAAAGAAACATAAAATGTTTTCTTTTTTGTGGCTGCCACAAATACACAACAATCATGACACATCTGTAATCCAAAATACCTGCATGTATAGCAGCATGCTGAGTCCTGAATCTGTGAGTCTTCCATCCACAGCTAAATATTGTACCAGGACGATCCAGGTTTTCTCTGCCTGTCATCCTCATCTGTATTGGGGCAAAGTTTCCGTCTCAGTCTCAGCTAGATGATTCACCATTGTATTGATTTTGTCTGTTTGAAAAAACACGAAAAAAATACATTAAGCACTCATATCCGTCAGAGACACTCAGTTTTAGTTTGACTGAAGAACAATCAATAAAGCTTTTATCTATCAAAGATCTCAGATTGTTTTTTTCCAGATCAACCAATCCCAGCTAACTGTGGACCAGGGCTGCCATGGACAGGCCAGCAGTCCATCACACACTCAGTGACTCAGTCATAGGGCCACAAAATGTGCCTGAAGTGTGGGAACTCAAACATGCCCAGAATATGAAAATATGCAAACTCCGATCAGTAAGGTCCTGCCTATGTATTAACCTGTTAAAATCCTGCAATGATTTTTTTTTTTTTTTTTTGTTTTTTGCTTTTATTGTGATCCATACGGGGTAAAATAGGTTTTGTACCTTTGCTGTAGCACACTCATCTATGTATGAATGAGCCTTTTGGCTACTTGTAGTGGTCTGCTCTGAATAGACAGGTACCTTGCAAATGGACGTGAGAAATGGACAGTATCGGCCTTGTCCACTTCCGGGTAGTCCTCCGTCGCGCATTATGATTGGTTAAACCCACGCACAGGCGATGACGTCACATGTTCCGGCTCCGCCGCACAGAGGCAGTTGTACAAGCAGAGATCATGCCGACCACTTTATGGACTATCGTATTTATTGTTTTTACTGCCTTCACGTGTTCGTGCGGTTGTTTTAATAAATATGGAGTGTATGAGGATATACCAGCGATCGCCGGATATTTCAGCACGAAAGGGAGGTATGAGGAAGTGAACCCGTATCTGCGGGAGGACATACTGGCTGTAAACACATCTGTCCTCCAGCCTCCGTCTGCACAATGTCGCCAGATCCATCTGACCGCCATCATAAGACACGGCACGAGATACCCGACCACCAAGAACGTGAAGAAGATGCAGAAGCTGTACGACATCGTGCGACTCAAAGCCTCGAGCGAGGAGAGCTGGCTGCAGGAGATCCTGACCCAGTGGAGGATGTGGTACACGGAGGACATGGACGGCCGGCTGGTTCAGAAAGGAGTGGACGACCACAGACATCTGGCAGTCCGGCTGGCAAAGCTGTTCCCCGGACTGGTTTCCGAGGAGAAGCTCCGAGGGGGGTTCGTCAAGTTCATCACCAGCTCCAAGCACCGATGTGTCAACAGCACGCTGTCCTTCAAAGCGGGGCTGACGGGGCTGTGGGGCATTAAAGGTGAGACCTCCAGGGACCACCAGCACATGAGGGTCATCCGAGTATCCCCGCTCTGCAAACACACACATTTCAAAGTTCAACAGAATCACGAAGTCACACAAACTCAAATATTTGAATAAGAATGACCAGCAAGGAGTATGTGCACACCCCAAATAAATGGAGTCTTGTGTCATTCAGTGAAAAATCAAGCTTGTTCGATCACTTATGGAAAATAAACACAACAGGGTACTCAAGAAAGCATGTCATCTTTTAATGTTCTTAATGCTTTGGCCTGTATCGTCCAGTGATTGACTCATTCAGTGTGTTTGAGGTGAGGATGCTCTGTTTGGGCACACAAACAGCAGCGTGGCCCTCCAGGGCCCCGTGCTTTATCAACATACTCGATTGGAAGAAGTTTCTAGTTCTCAGCCTTTCTGCAGGGTTCCATGGTGGCACATAGATAAGATTGTGGTGTCCTTGAGTAAAGGAATGCTGAAAACATAGAGGACTGTGCCTCTCTAGGACAGATGACCTGCCTGTGCTCTAAAATATCTGTGGCTCATGAATGAAACTGATTATAAATGAATGACTGAAGTACAATAATTGTATTACTATTTTTTCTTCCTCTCTTTATTTTGATGCAGATATGGAGTTTGACCACGCAGTGAACGACGCTCTCATGAGGTTTTTTGACCAGTGCACCAGGTTCATAGAGGAAGTGGACAACAACCCGACAGCAATGAGCGAGCTGGATAAGTTCAAGGAGGGGCCGGAGATGAAGAGGGTCCAGCAGAAGATCGCTGATCGTCTTGGAGTCCCATACAGCCTCATCACAGATGGTGAGAAATATGTGGACAATTATTCAGACAATTTCAGATTTAAATAAGAATATGATTTAAAATTGGATGATAAATTGGCTGGGAAAGAAAGCAGTTTCACACTCCGATAGAATCTGCCTCCAGAACCTGGAATGTTACAAACTGCAGGCTCCTTGACCTTTATCACCATCAGCTTCAGCAGATATAACGATAATGATATGTACATGACAATGTCATGAATCAGATTATGTATCTGAAGCAAAAATTGTTTATTCACAGCCCACAAAAAATGGATAAAAAGACCTAAGTATTACTGCCAGTCATCCATGTTTGGTGTGAGTATATTCTAGTAATATTATTGCATCTGATAGTATATATAAATGTATAATATCTAGATAATAAAGAGAAACAATATTCTACAAGAAGATATAAATAGTTCCTTTTTTATGTAGTAATGCTGAACTGTAAAGCAACAAAAAGGTAGAAATACATTATCCTTGTTTATTAGGAAAGTGGGAATGAATAAATCTCATGGATTTTCATTACTTCAGTAGAAGTTTACAACATTTGCTTGGCTGTTAAAAACACTGGTACAGAATAGCCACAAAGTTGCTTGAGCGTTTCAGCTATTTTGTGTTCAATAATTCTTAAAAGTTAATTTTCTGTAAATGCTGATAAGAGCTATATTCCATCATTTTGTGATGATCATCCAACCCGATGGTTGGTCACTTGCACTCAACTGGAAATCATTCACTGAAAATTGGACAAATGACCTGCATTTAAACAGTAATCACCACCACATTGCAGGTGAACTGCAAAGGCCCACATATACGATATATCTTGAGGTCAAACTATGTATGAAACCATCAGTAGGTGGAGCTGTTTTCTAACCTTAAAGACAAGGAGCTGTTCACTCCTCAAGTCAATCAACTTCTTGTAGCTTTCAGTTTGTGTCTTGATGAAATAGCCTCAGTTTATTCAATGAATGTTTCTGTATGTATTCTATTTGTTTTCCATATGAATGCATGTCCACTAAAAGCAGCGTTTGTTTCAGATCAAACCATCTGCTGTCAGTTGTTTTGGCCTTTGATGTGAGATTAGAGTTTAACTTTTGTTCGTAGCTGATTACCCGCCGCTGTGTTTTTGTTGGTTTTGTTACGTTATAGGTCAAATTCCAATTAGCACAAAAGCAACAACAACAAAATGAAAAGGAGGAAAAATATTTTTCTAAGAACATATGATGTCTTCAATTCTTAAATTTCAAGTCTAAGATACAGTTTTATAACTTCCATCCATACTTTAACGACATTTTGCTGGAAACTGTTTATTTTGCAAATGATGTTTACCCTTGTAACATGGAAACAAAAAACTGTTTCCGGCATTTTTAAATATGAATTGTGATCATTATCGCCTTCAGTTAAAAAAAAACAACAGTGTCAACAGAGCTTATGAAATATTCAAATATTTTGGAACTTGGAAGCCAAAATTTGAAAGAATGAAACAAAAAATACATGAAATGCCAGGTTCATGTCTAATAGCTTTAAAATATATGAAAGTCTGACAGTTTGAAAGAAATTCTAGAACATATTTTTCCAAGTTATTGAAACTTTGACACCCTCTTGTAATATTTGCGCACCTTCACTTGAATATATTTGTATTTGTAGGCCAAACAAGCTTTGTGTTCTCTTGTCTGTTTGTGAACATTTCATTTCAATATCTGTCCTGCAGATATGGCTGAAGCTGCCTTTTACCTGTGTGCGTACGAGTTTGCCATCAAGACGGTGAATTCCCCGTGGTGTCGGCTGTTCGATGAGGTCGACGCTCAGGTACAACACTCCGTCATGTTTGAGTCAAGGTGCAATGATCACCCATTTGACTTTAAACTATGAACTTGAACTTGAACTTCCTACTTAAGCGTTTCTGAAGAAGCAGTACTTTCTGCTCTGATTTACTGATTCTAAATGCTGCAGCACTAATTTTTGCGGCAGTTCATGGGTATATTATGGATTTTATGGCTGTAAAATTGAGAAAAATGTGCAGCGAACGATTGCTTCTGCCCTGTATGGTTGAAAAGTTCAATTTCAGGCCAATCTTTAATATTAATGTGTTTTCAAGCGGAGATGGTGCGTGTGAGAAGCTTATGAGTCTTGTCTGGAACTGGACTGTCCTTGAGGCCACGATGATGATTAACATATGAACTCAAAGCTCTTGCATTTTGTTGATGGCATTAAAAGGTTTAGAAGTTATGGATACTAGCAGAAGCAACAGAAGAGGAGGAAATGGATTAAACTACATGATTCACTAAAAGACAGCAAAGACAGTTGTCAGTCTATCTCTGTGAAAAAGAATATTTCAGCAATGTCCTTGTCACTTTTCAAAACAGTAATTAAAAAATATCTAATTGATAGTCCCTAATAGAGTTCTGTAAGCTTCTCACTGCAAGGTTTCTCTGAACAGACTTACTACTCATGATGGCGCTGCGGATCTCTGTTATCGTGAGGCTCGTGGCGTTATCTCCACCACGGGGCATTTCTGCAGCGCACATCCCATCTAGTAAAAAATAAAATAAAAACATCGAGGAAACTTTACCTTGACTGTCATATTATGTATTTGTAGAGAGGTTTCACGTTAGTTGAATATCTGCTGTCTGTGTCAGATTTAAAACACTCTGTTAAACTATTTGTGTCATTTATTTAATTAACATCAAAATGGAAGAAATGCTTCAGGGTCATTTGATGGAAAGATGCTTTCCAATGCTTTTCTCCTAATTATTCTCTGACAGCCTGCTTGCTCTTGTACAAAAAAAGGCTTTTATGTGTCTTTTGTTAGATGCTGACCTAATACTTCAGCAACCTGAACCTCGTTCCTTGTACTCTCAATCTGAACAATAGTAATCAGATCAAACCTGATCCTGACCCGGCCAGCATTTGTACGAAACCTCGGGGGAAAACATTAACCTGAGTAGAGGTGTTCCACACACACCAAATATCAGGTATCAACTGTCTTTATACTTGGTGACACCGATTCAACACAGCGCTTAACTCAACTCATCTTTATTTAGCATATATAGCATTTTAAAGACAGCTGCAGCTGAACCAAAGTGCTGTACATAAATTGAGATCAATCGCAAAAATCTAATCACTTGTTCCTGGAACTATTTCGGACGTGTCTTGAAAACTTCAACGTAATCCGTACTTAACTTTCTGGGTTATGTTGCTAACAGACAGACAAACAAACCCGACAGAAAACATAACCTCCTGGCCTTTGGCCCTGGCAGAGGTAATATAACAATAAAAAGACAATGATAAACAAAAAAAAGAACAGGAGCAGAGGCTCAGACTGGGTTAAAAGTCAAGGAATAAAAATGGATTTTATGATTACTTTTAAAAATGGAAAGAGAGCGGGCCTGTCTGATGTGTAGTGGGAGCTTATTCATGTCTCCAGGGCAGCAACAGTAAAGGCTCTGTCCCCTCTGAGCCCCCATCTGGACCTAGGCACCTCCAGGATCAGCTGATCAGCTGACCTGAAGCACCGAGCAGGAGTGAAGAAGTGGAGCAGCTCAGACAGATGAGGCTGGGCGAGACCATTTAGAGTCTCGCAAAGAAATGAAAGAACCTTCAAATGAATTTTAAAATGCACGTTCCGCCAGTAGAGAGAAGTCAGAATGTTCTGTCCTACATGCTCCAGTTAGTCGTGGTGTTGCAGTGTGTTGGAGGGACGACTGGCTGACTCATTAAATGCTTCGCCGTAATCCAGCCAAGATGTAATAAAAGCATGGATTACCGTTTCAAACTACTGACGTGCAGGAATTGGCTTCACTTTTGGCTACTTTTTAAGATGAATAAAGCTGGACTCCACTACGGTACTTATCTGTGAGTCAAATTCAAGATCACTGTCAAAACCGGTGGCTTCAGTCATCTGGTTTTATATTGTTGCTCATGATTGTCATCTGCTATGTTTCCGTCTTGCACATCAGACTATACTATTCGTGATCTGTGGTATCTGGTTCAACAGGTTATGGAATATGCAAATGATCTGAAGCAGTTCTGGAAGCGAGGGTATGGCTATGACATCAACAGCAAGTCGAGCTGCGTTCTTTTCCACGACGTCTTCACCCGCCTGGAGAAAGCAGTCAACGAGAACAAGTGAGTGATACTGTGGTCCAAGTGTTATCCATCAAACCAGTGTAGAAAAATAAGGGTCATGCGCACTACTCTCACCAAGAACCAGTGGTTTATTGAGTATTTCACTTAATTCTATTGCTTGATGCACCAGTGTGCACACAAGGAGGGTGGGGCATTAGTTTTCAGTCACTAAGTACAGCATGTGTTGCTCTGAAGAGTGGTATGTGAGACCTGTTTTTGTGAACAATGAAGATGTTTTGTCGTCATTATGTGTCAGTCTCTCGCATCGTTGGCAGAAACTGATCAACTGCTACTCAGTGTCTCAATACGCTCAAGTCTCACATCGCTGTTTTTGACTCTCAGCCTGTTCAAGTTTGCCACAAAAAAAACTCTGAACACTATTTTCTCAGCTTTGAACTGAGACATTTTTTTGTGACAGTATTTATATTAGCAGCAGCAGGACAGCATGAAGTTAATTACAGAGCTCAGCAGAGATGATCGATAGGTATGCAAAAGGACCCACTTGTCAAAGTTAGATGTTCAAGAAAGCTAGAATTAAACTAGAGCACACCTGGGAAAGGCAGTTGAAAGGTGTTGTGGACCGCTGATAAACAGTAATTGTATAAATATGTATAGATTATATGCACAGACAAATGTGTAAAAAAACAAAAACAAAAAAAGGCATGGATACTGCAGCTTATTTATTAATGTTACAGGCCATGATTCACTTTGTGTCATAATTTTGAGTAAGAATCTTAATTTAACCTCTAAATCAAAGACGAATGCAGCGACCTTACTTGACTTTGTGCAAAAATACTAAGATTTCCCATTAAAACGATAACTGTGCAAGGACATGAATCAACCTTTATTGATGGAACTTCTTCAGTCTTAAAAGCGCAAACTCTCAGCTATTTCTTTAACACGGTCTCACATTTCGCAGGTGAAGCACATCTCCTGATAGTAGCTGCTTGCTTGGTAATAATTACCTACTTTTATACTGCTGGGCTGAACTTAATAATACTGTGTTACTTCACAGTGTTTATACAACACAAATACTGGTGAATTATATAATAAAAATGTCTGTTGTGCTATTACAGTAATTACATGCTGATCTACAGCACTAACAGTGCCAGTTAACTTATGGCGCGGCTCTCTGTTACCCACTGAACACTGCTGGATTTCATCATATTCACTCTCACCAGCAGCCAAATTTGGATGTACAATATTAAGATTGCTGTTTTGTCGTAAATACTGTTCAATTCAATTCAATTCAATTCAATTATTAGAACAAACTCAACACAATGGATGACAATATTATTAAAGAATTATATGAATTTAAAGCTTTCTATTTTGTCATCTTTGTCCCGTCCCATCCTTGAATTGACGCAAGACTGCATCTTTTTAGCTTCATATCATGTGACATTTTCCAAACGCGGTGTTGTTCCTGCTTCTCCTACCAGGTCAGGCCAGCAGGTGACTGAAGCTGTGACGGTCCAGATCGGCCACGCTGAGACCCTCCTGCCACTGATTACCCTGCTGAGCTTCTTCAAGGACGCCGACACACTGATGTCGACCAACTTCGCCACGCAAACACAGCGCTCCTTCCGGACCAGCCGCATGTTGCCCTACGCCGCCAACTTGCTATTTGTGCTGTACGACTGCGGGGCGGGGGACGTCCGGCTGCAGCCACTGCTCAATGAGCAGCCTGTGACTTTCCCCGGACTGAGCGATCCGCAGGCCTCCATGCCTCGCTACCAGGACGTCCTAGAGCGCTACAGGGATCTGCTCCAAGGCTGCGACTTTGAGGCTGAGTGTCAGCTGTTTAAGCATCCGGTCGAACTATAAGCTGCTGCTATGTGAGCTTTTTATTGTCTTTATAAACCTTAATTGGTGCAAACAGGGTTTTTCCCATCAGCAGTTTTCAATGCTCCACCCATGTAAACTGTGAGCACATCACTGTTTGAATTTCTACTTGAATAGACCAACCGGAGAGCTTTCCTACTCACTTTATCTGATGCTTTAAAACAGCTGATCCAAGCAGGGGAAAATACTGTCAGGTTTTTTTTTTAACTATATTGTCCTTTTTTTTTTCAAACATAATTTTTTGGCTGAACAATGTCAAGGCATTGAATAAAGACTTTATTTTTGCAGTGCACACATGTGACGTTCCTTACTTTCTAAACAAGTCTGGCCTCATTTCTGACTGCAGCTGTTAGAACCAGACAATTCAATTGTCTTTCAGGCTTTTCATTCAATGCATAGATTATAGCCATTTTCAGCAGTGGACCGGTGACTTTATATGTGCACAGTACCTCCAGAGTCAGTGGCACTGTCAGGAACAGTTCAAGACCAATTACAACCACAATTTCATAAAAAAAGAGATCAATAAAAAAAGTCAAAAATCAGAGAAACTTACAATCCATTTTTTGTAATCTGATCATTTTCTCTTAAAAGACAGCAGCACATTTGCTGCCAAAAGTTGTGATGCAGCTAGAAATGTAGGATTTGTTGAATTAGCAAATTTAAATATGGCCAGATGGAGGCATTTTGTTTCGATTTCCATTTTACACACGTCCTCAACTCTTTAATGAGAGTACTGTTGTACTAGTGTCATGAATTAGATTCTCACAGGGCATGGTCTATTTGCTGTTTGGCTGCATGTTTCAGTTGATAAGACAACTGAAGAAGAAACTGGCAACAGCTGATAAACCGACCATTACTGGGGATCATTTATTGGCTGAACAGCAAAAGATACAACTAACTGGTGTCATGGATGAATTTGCTCTCCAAGTGCAAGAAACCAAACAACCCAAATCGTATGGGAAAAATTCCAATGTGATGAGATGATTAAATATAATGAAAACATTTAATACCTTGATACATAAAAGTGTATGTGTTCTGCTCATTTTGACAAATGGGTTCCTGTACAGCAGCCAGGCAGTCGCGACCATCATGTCAATAAGGTGGAACACAAGCTGAATATTCCACCTCTTTGATCTGATTTTGATGCAGTCCAGTGCAATGAGGAAATCCAGCACATCCACCCCACCCAAGTTTTAGTTGTACTGTCTCAGTTCCAACAGATGCTGAAGTTGCCGATAAACTTGGTCCAACTGGAGAAGCATGCTGAACTCTACCACCTGCTCAAGACTAAAAGACGAGAGAAAGATTCAATGAAAACATGTTGTGATTGACAAGTCTTTCCGTTTCTATATCAGCAGTAAAGAGTCCCTTTTCAGGACCCCAGACCACAGTCTTGCACCACAATATGTCAAAGGAGACTGTGTGAATGACAACATTCATTTTGCTGGGATGTTTCATTGGGAAGCATCACTGTTAGCACCTGTTTTTTACACTATAGGTACAGCTAAGTTTTCAGCCCTTCCCAGTCTGACTTGCTGGTGATGAAGTCCCCAATCAAAAGAGTCCATATTGTCCTCAAAAGGAGTTTATTGCATTTTCTATTTTTCTCCTGACCCTCAGTTTAGTTGTAATTTTGGAGCTCCTTCTGTTGTTTCTGCCAGTGGTGTGTTCGCCTCTCTGTGATTTGAGCGGTCCGTGTTATCACACATGATGTTGCACACACTATTGCAGCCAGAATATGATTATTGGGATTACATGTTCTGTAATCACATGCAATACATTCTGTCTTTCCATTCGGGCATCTATTCTCTGTTTCTTTTAAACTTATACTTTTACACTGATGTCAATCATGAGGAATTAAATCGTTCTGCTGAATCTTGAGATAGGGGCTGCTGCTTGTTTTGCTATCTTTGCTCTTCTTAAACAACACTTCCTTCCTGACAGCTCATGTAATCAAAAACATCAAAAAATGTGCTTGAGCTGTGCTTTAAGTTTGTGCCATATTTTTATGAACAACACACAGTGGGACAGTTGTACTCAAAATGTGGAGCCAGTCATATAACAAAGGGGCCAAAATCAGCAAGTGAGACGGTCAAATCCAGCCCATGAGATGATCCTTCACAGTGTAATAATTACACTATGTATCATTAGTTGTTTGAATTTTCCACTGAAAGCAACCTAGGTTTTGATAAATGTCTTGTAATAGATTAGAGGTTTCAAAAAGTTGCGTTTTGAGTGGCTCCAAGCACCACTGTCATGTAAATGCAAAACACCAGGAAGGTTTTCTGTTTTCATGTCAGAATGTTGCTGTGTGAACTGTGCCTCAACTGATTAAAATAGAAGAAAAATCTAAAAAAAACAAACAAAAAAAAATATTAAAAAGGGAAACGTGAAAAATAGCCAAGACAGTTAAAATATGTACATTGGGTGAAACTAAAATGAGTGCCTTTGCAAAAGAAAGCATGACCAGATATAAAAAAAAACCCTTTTAAAATGTCTAAAGGTGTAGTGAAATAGTTAAAACTGCCAAAAATAAAAAAATGTTAAAAATGGCTATATTAAAAAAAGCTTAAGTCACTACAAAATGTAACAACATAAAATAAGCAAAATAGTAAAAGGTCAAAGACCTTAGTAAACTGTAGTTACACAATGTCATAAATGCAATGCATAGCACTAAAGCAAAACTATACAACTTCATGTTTCCCTCGTTTTCAAGGTTAAATAAGTTTCTATAAGAAGTTTCATTTGGTGGAAAGTGGCAAAAAGTTTTAAAGCTTGGGTTGGCTTTTAATTTTAACTCCTGTAATCCACCATTAGCCTGGTGAATTGTCTCCTGAAACCCGTTTAATGTAGCGTGAAAGAACTTGCATGGACCGGGAACAATAATCCAAACTTCGCTTTATTCGAGTGTTTTGAAAGGAGTTCAGGCGGTGTTTGCAAACCCGAGCTGCAGGTTACTGTAATTACTCTAAAAACACAACAGCTAAAAACAACTTGAGTGTTAAAGGAAAGAAAAAGTTGATATTAATCTGCTGTAACCAGCTCGTGAAGAATGTGCGGGCGCGCGGTGCCCAGCGCTGCCCTACCTCTCACCCAGTCCTGCCAGTTCCCCGGCGGCCGCTCGGCTCCTCCCGCTCCGCGCGCCTCTCCTCCTCCCTCCGCCTCGCGCTGCGAAATTATGCAGATCAGTTTGGGACGTCGGTGGAGGAAGAGGAGGAGGAGGAGGAGGGCCGGAGGCAGGGCCAGCGGAATGCTACGTGTCTTGAGTCCCCCTTTTAAAACTCCCAGCCGTCCTCCTTCCCCCTGCCTCACCGCAGCCCGAAGTTTTAGGTAGTTGCGGCCCGAGCGAGCGGCGGACTCCCGGAGACCTCCAGGCCCTCAGCGAGCGTCAAGCCTTCCCCGAAGCCGGTGTTCCAGTGCTGCTCAAGCGGCGTGACGAGAGCGAAATGTCCGGGGTGAAGAAGCTTCGTACGGTGAGGAAAACTCGGGGATAACGGGTGTTGGTGGGCTGGAGGAAGGCAGAGAGAGAGCGAGAGGAGGAGGAGGGGGGCAAGTGAAATCCAAGATGTCATCAGATTAGGTTTACGACAAGTCAAGCCAAGTGTGTGAGATGTCGAACTCCTCCCAGAGTGTGGAAAACGTCAGAGTTACAGTACAGAATCGTATTCAGTAAAAGTCTCCAGTTTGTGAAGAAAACTGCGCCCCCCCCCCCCCCCCCCCCCCCCCCCGAATCCGTACTGTACTGCCAGGTGTGATGGCCACCGTGGGCCTGGGCCCTGAATGGACCAGTTGTTGCAGACATGTATCCCCGTCAATCTGGCCCATTCATAACCCAGGCTGTCTTCAGAGGGCTGAGAAAGGAGCCACTATGTGGAAAGAGGCACGCTGATGCTGCACAGGAATGCAGCTCCACTCAGGCAGCATATGAGGAAGGGGCAGAGAAAACCAGGCGAACGCCGAAAACCCTCAGCGACACTGGAGCAGCATCCACAGAACCTGCCACCCACTGTGCTTATTCAGCAGGAAATCCACTGGTGACGAACAGCCATGTCAGCAACTATCTTGACGCATTTGATAGAAAATTGTGAAATAATTCCTCCTGTGGTGTGCAAAGATAACTAACCGGTTCTATTTTTTTGTTGAGAATTTTTTTGAAGGGGCTTATTGGGAAGTTTTCCCTCAGGTGTGCACTGTAATAAGCAAGTCAATTCATTTTGACGTATCTGAGTCACTGTGGATAGAGAATGGTGGCACATTAAAGTTTTTTGACTGTTATTTTTCACATTTAAAGGCAGTAAGTGGAATCATGTCTGTTCACTTGTTGCTCTCTGTCTGTTCTGTCATTTTCCTCCCTTCTATCCTCTAACATCAGCCAGAAAATCTCCACCTCTGAGCTCATTCTGCTAAAGTTTCTTCCTGTTAAGAGGGAGTTTTTCCTTTCCACCATCTCCTGTGCTTGCTCATGTCGAATTTGGGGTTGACTTGGGTGTTGTACTGTATTTGGCACTATAGAAATAAACTGAATTGAATCAGGGAATAGGCGACTGTTGTTAATATTGTGAATAAGTTTTTGACTTACTGATATGATTAGAACTTTCAATCAAATACATTCTTCAATATTTTTGCTTCCACCAGGCTCAGTAGAGCTGTGCATCATTGTGAAAGTTGATTTAGCAACTATACAGAGCTTTTTACAACAGCTGTTGTTTTTAGATGTTTTAGTCATGCTTGATAGGGTTGTGTGAAATCTCTTAATGCGGGACTGTGAAAACAACAGTTTTACCTTTTGTTCTGTGAAGCAAGTTCAGGTGTGCATCACCCCAGACACTTTGTCACACTGGCTTCACCACAAAAACTCATAATCAGACACTTGTTTGCATCAGTTTTTGGTACTTATGACTATTAATTGGACAAAACAGTCTTCATGCCCCATGAGCGACTCGTTGAAGGAATTGTTTTACTGAATAAATTAAAGTAGTATTGACTCATCAATTGTTTTGACATGTTGAGTTGTTAATTGTGCTGTTAGTTTTGCTGTAACTGTGTGTACATGTGATTTCCCTCGAGAGATTACTCCAGGCTTGATATCAGCATTGTATCTGTTGTGATTTCTTGACCAAAAATAACAGGAGTTAAACTCCAAGCAAGCAGAAAAGAGTTATGCAAGGTTTCCAAGTCGACGTTGATAAGAGTTTTAAGAATGTTCTTTGAGAGGAAAACGATCTTGAACATGTTTCAAGAAACGGGGAAGGCATTGAAGCAATTGTAAGAATTGAAATAAATGACTAAAACAAGCATGGGAAAATTTAACTAAATTTCTGAGTGCTGATGTTAACGTGACATGATGTTACTGACTAACTTGAAATGCGTGTTGAGCTGAAGGAAAGGTTAACTGGTTAAAGACAGGATGGTGACATTGTGTTGTCAATGATGGGATCTCAAGGAACGAGAGGTATTTAAAATGTATGGAAGAGTAAGTCCACGCCTTTCATTATGTTTTTGTCATCCATTGTTCACAGCACCGTGTCAGTAAAGAGGACGTGTCTCAGACGGTCTCAGTGCGCTGACTGCAGTCCCGTGGACGGAATATCTGAACGGTTTGGTGTAGGAAGCTCCTTGCACCATGGGCGGACAGGTCCGAGGCATAAGGATGTGGGGAAGAGGGGAGATTGGGCGCAGAGGGCGAACGTGTGGGCACGAGCACTGCCACATCATCGCTGGGCTGCAGGCAGCACACTGGCCACATTGTCCAGCCAGTCCTCTCCCTCCCTCCACGGCCGCCTTCACCACCCCTCCCCTCCACAAGTCAATGCAGTCCCATTTATCCACAGCCCGGCTGCTTGGAGTCATTTAAAACATGATATCTACACATAAAACTCCAGTAAAGTGAATCCAACCTTTCAAATCGGCCCCAGTTGAACACGAATGGGTGCTTTATATTATATCTGCTAATTTTAGACACTTTGAAACATCTTGTTTGAATTCATTCAATATAGAATATATGAATTAGTTGGTGTCTCTCCAGAAAGCAGAGCCTGAGAAGCAGCTTTTCTGTACATGTGTCGCTTCGTATCAACCAAAGCGTCGACTGCTGTGTTTCTGTATCACCCCATCATGACTTGACTCTGGTTTGCACTTTGCGTCGACCATTTAACTGAGCGGGCGAAGCTCGCTTCACACGCCTCGTTCCTTTTACGTCATTAAATCTTAAATTTTCTTGTCATCTTGTTGCCGTGCCGGTGCGGCAAGTTTCCGCTCATGAGTTCATTAACCTCATTCATTCATCTCCCACACCTAAAACTAAATAGCTGGTTTATTTTTAGCTGTCTTGAGAGTCAAAACGTTTCTTTATCATTTTTTTTTTATTATTTTTATTTTTTTAGTTAATTTCCTTTACTTGTTATTTTGGTATACTGTTTTCCCAACCTTGTAATTTCACACTGTGTGCATACATTTGTATGTTTTTGTGTGTATGGGTTGGGGGGGGGGGGGGTCGGGTGAAATGCTTATATGGTGGAAACAATGCTTAACATCCTGATCAACAGGTTTGATATTTCAAATGAAGAACCCTATTGTTGTTGTTATCACGACATTATTATATCAGCATGACAAGTTCTACAACTACTTCACCTTGGTATGGCATCATTCAATTCTAAACATTAACACAAAGAATATTCTCCATATTTCTCTCTGTCTTTTGAATGATTGTGCAGGTGAGACACAGTATTGAGGGAATGAAAACACATCAAATCCTCTGACATGAAGGATTAATAATGAAGCAAATGAAAATTGGTTCCTTTAGAACTACCTCGCACAGCTTCTGAATTTTGTTCTTTCCTAATTTTTTTTTTTTTTTTTAGGATGTAAACAGGTCGACCAACGTGGTGTACCAGGATCATCATGTCAGTCGGACTAAGAGAGGGCAGGTGGTGGGCACCAGGGGCGGCTTCAGGGGCTGCACCATCTGGCTCACTGGTAAGTTCTCCTCCTCCTC
This sequence comes from Salarias fasciatus, assembly GCF_902148845.1. Classification (NCBI taxonomy): domain Eukaryota; kingdom Metazoa; phylum Chordata; class Actinopteri; order Blenniiformes; family Blenniidae; genus Salarias; species Salarias fasciatus. The sequence continues at coordinate 19,873,701 of NC_043757.1, forward strand.
TGCAGCACAGAAAGCATACAGCGAGATCCAGGGTGTGTTCATTGTGCAGCGCAGTTCCGTGCTAGTGTGATCAGGCTGCCATCTGAACCTGTGTTCATCAGAACAACACACAGACAGCACTCTTAATCCAGATCCCAAAGCCGCACCTCCAGTGAGCACACATCCTAAACTGAGTGTAAACGCCGCTGTTGACCGAACTTTTCTGACCAGGATTGTCTGGTGCCGGGAAGACGACCATCAGCTTCGCCCTGGAGGAGTGCCTCGTGTCCCACGGTATTCCTTGCTACTCCCTGGACGGGGACAACATTCGACACGGCCTGAACAAGAACCTGGGCTTCTCGTCTGAAGACCGTGAGGAGAACATCCGGCGCGTGGCCGAGGTGGCCCGGCTGTTCGCAGACGCCGGCCTTGTGTGTGTCACCAGTTTCATTTCTCCTTTCACCAAGGTGAGAAGGCGTTATCAGGAGCTTTTGAAAAATGATGTATAATGCAAATAGTTATTAATTAAGCATCCATACTGAAGTTTACTCCAAAGCAGATATTATTATTAACTTTATGTTTGCAATGATTTTTTTTCTTTCAGGATCGTGCCGAGGCAAGAAAGATCCACGTCGATGCTGGCCTCCCGTTTTTTGAAGTTTTTGTGCACGCTCCTCTCGAGGTGTGCGAGAGCAGGGATGTAAAGGGACTCTACAAGAAAGCCCGTGCCGGAGAGATCAAAGGTTTGTGTGACAATGGCCACTAAACCAAAGTGTCTTCCTGTGTTTTCTGTGCCGCTGCTGTTATTGACACAAGAATATTGAGCCTCATGTAATTTGATTATACCTAACCATACCTCATGCAGGTAAACATGCTTATCGTCCTGATGTGGTTTCACAGTCGTTCATTTATTTATTTTTCCTGTCAGGTTTCACTGGGATTGATTCAGATTATGAGCGCCCCGAGGCACCAGAGCTCGTTCTGAAAACTGGTGAGCTCTCTGTGAATGAATGTCTGAACCAAGTGTTGGATCTACTCATTGACCAGGTACGTGCAACAATGACTAATTGGGTTTTGATACAACGATCACCACAGACTCTTTCTCATTTGTGCCGCACTGTTCATGCTGTGTTTTTTCCCCCCTGCACGCAAAGTACTCAATGTCATTTCTGTTCCTGCTCAGCTCTGTGGCCTGACCAAACAGTCTGAGTGTAAGCCATGTAAATATGAAATGCTAATACCAATAGGTGGGTCAGCACAAAGATTAATAAATCCAAACAGCTTCAGAGACTGAACAAGTCCTGTGTAATCAAGGAGGACATGTAAAAGACATCTTCAATCCAAACAATGATTCAGTGTATAGCACGTCTTCAAAAACTTGTGAAGGTATTACCAGAGAATTAACTCTAAACATTCATGTGTGGATTGGTTTCTTTCGAGGGGGAAAAAAAATACTGCAGCATTTGGTTGCAGCATTGCATGCTAGTTAAGTACTGTGCAAAAGTTACAGGCCAATCGAATGTAATACTGCTTATCCGTCACGTAAGGCTATCAGGAAGGCACCTGATTGGCTCAAAATGCATGCAGCAGTGCAGGAATACAACCCCCAAATATACAGCCATGGTTTGAGTTTTTTTTTTTTTTTTTTTTTTTTAATAAATGAGAGGAAAAAAAACTTCTGGAAGTGATGTTGTGGCCCCAAAGGGTCCTGATCAAGCCTGTGTGGTTCCATCAAGAGACGAAAGACCTGAAACCACTCTTCTGAGAAGACGCAATGACTCTTTGGTGGCTGTTTCAGTTCTCCTTCATCGTGGGCAGTGTAGATTGTTAACCCATTAACCAGCTTGTTTTTAGACTGAAGAAGTCACAGTGCCCAGAACATGCAAACCTCAAAGAGAAACAAGCTAAAGTGAGCTGAGAGTGCTAACCACTATACCATTATGCAATATTCAGGAAGACGTAGAGGAAAAACACACTTAACACACATTTTTAGCTTCTGCAGAGTTTCAAACTATTGGAAACGTTCGTTAAGTCACTGAAGGGCTATTGACACTGTAAACACAGTATGTTCAACACTAACAGATCCTTAGGGAGAAAGAAAATACACATGAGGATGTTTTACTGTACACACACTTTACATGCATTGTAGAACTGGTATTTGTTTTAATATTGTTTTGCATAAAACTGAATTTAAGGCAAGACAAAAGGCTGTGCATGTGTTTCTACAGCAATATAGATAATACTTTCAAAATGCAAATGCAATTGGGCTAAAACTTTTGAACTTCTCCACTTGTAACGTCCTCTCTCTCTCTCTCTCTCTCTCTCTCTCTCTCTCACTCTCTCTCCCTCTGTCTCTCTCTCTCTCTCTCTCTCTCTCTCTCTCTCTCTCTCTCTCTCTCTCTGCGTTCACACAGAATATCGTTCCAAGCGAGATCGTCGAGGAGGTGAACGAGCTCTTCGTTCCCGACAACAAGCTGAATCTGGCTGTGGCCGACGCAAAGACGCTGCCCACCATCAGCATCACCAAGGTAATGTCCCAGCTTTTGCATTCACATCTCTTAAAAGTTACATTTTTATAAAATCAGGTGGCTGTTTTCTGTCTGTATTTGATTTCTTAGTTTTGAAAATTCTGTGGTGTGTAAGCTTTTGTACGTTTCACACACATCCCAAATTCTGGGTTTTTGTTGGCACAAGGATTATTAGAGTCCGGTCTGTCGACGCAGAGACACAAGTAAAACCTCAGAACAGTGGCACCACTGGTTTCCTGTTAATGGAAAAGCATGTTGAGACAGTCTCATTCCTTCTCACTGTAATTACAGGCTTGTTGCTCAATATCAAGATTTCAAATGTACAGTGCACGTTTGCGTCAAACTATATACCGTCAGAGTTCTGAAACTGAAGAACAAGTTCTCACTCTGCTGATTGTTGCTCGTCCGCAGCTGGATCTGCAGTGGGTGCAGGTTTTGGCAGAAGGCTGGGCGAGTCCCCTGAAGGGCTTCATGAGGGAGAAAGAGTTCCTCCAAGTCCTCCACTTTGGGAACCTGTTGGACGGTGAGAGACAGCCGCGCTGTTCCCTGTTCGTTACTGGGAAAACTGGGCCGAAGTGCACACTTGCCTGTTATTTGTACCCGTTACTGTAACGTTTATCTCAACACTGACGCAGGTGGTGCCATCAACATGTCGGTCCCCATCGTCCTGCCGGTCAGCACCGAGGTCAAGGAGGCGCTGGATGGCAGCACGGCAGTAGCGCTGGAGTACCAAGGGTCGCGCGTGGCTATTCTCAGGAACCCTGAGTTCTACGAGCACCGCAAGGAGGAACGGTGCGCCAGACAGTGGGGCACCACCTGCCCAAAGCACCCCTACATCAAGGTAGCCAGACTCTTTGGTTGTTGTAGAAAGCTAAATATTAAACCCAAGACTCTAATGATGACATTAAGGGATTTTAGTGAGCGAAACACACGTGTCTTGCGTTGACCATCAGATGGTCATGGAAGGAGGCGACTGGCTGGTCGGCGGCGACCTGGAGGTGCTGGAGCGGATCAAGTGGAACGACAATCTCGACGACTACCGCCTCACCCCGAGGGAGCTCAAGCAGAAGTTCAAAGAAATGGAAGCAGGTGAGGTAAAAAAAAAAAAAAAAAAGGTATTCCACCGCTGTGAAGACAAAGATCACAAAGTAACACTTCCTGCTCGAGAAAAAGTTCATGACGGAATCTTTTCAGCTGCTGAAAACTGCGCTTCCAACATGAAGGCAATGCACCCTTTGTCTTTCAGACGAGCTTGACAAAGGAGCAGATGAAAACAGTAGAAGGGTAAATGCCTAGCTGCATGGGTTTTGTGATGTGTTTTGTCACCAGTGGAGAAACTACAGTTTGAGTTCAGAATGTCATCACCTCCCTCACTGTGAATGACGCCGTGTCAACATATTGTTTGTACTTTGCTCGTTTTTGTGTTGCGTTTCTCTTCCCGGCGTGAGCATGTTGGCATCAGAAAGGTTTTAAACTCCATAAACTAGCAGTTTGGACACTTTCCAACTGTAACAACCCTCAAGATCCATTGAATATGTTTATTTCTGTAAAAAGCATAAAGTTAATCAGTCAAAGGAAGTCGTGCCAGAGTGGCACTGTGTGTGACAGCGTATGAAAGACTTACACAAAGCAAACAATAATGATCATGTTTGCCTTGTGCGAGTATGGCTCATGAACTCTTCTGAGAATGAAAAGAATAAGGATTACCTATATTTACATAGCACCCTCTATAAACAAAGTGCAGCCAAAAATGCGTCACACGAAGTAATAAATGATTAATATTAACAGGAGATAAGACACTAAAAACAGAATTAAATGATAAAAAAGATAAGCATTAAAAATTAAGATTAAGACGGAAGATTGCGTTATAAAAAAATGAAAAATAATATCTGTTGGAGCTATTTGTTAATTCTGTGTAAAGAAGAAAGTCACTGGAGGACAAAAACAAAATACTGCTTCATCACACATCTTCAGAACACGTGAGCACAGTGTGGAACATATTCAGATGAACAGGCATGAAGATACAAGGCTGTGTTTTAAAAGCCTTTAAAAACCAATTAAAGACTTGGTCCTAAAAGATACATGCAGCCCTTTAAGGGATGCTTCAACTGGTGTCATGTGATTTCTCATTTTAGATATCGGCACTTAAACTTATTCAGTGTTGTTGGACGCATAATAACTCCCAGCAGCTTGAAATGATTGATGGAGTATGGGAAATATATGATTTTGATGCCAAGTTTATTCTTAGTCTATTTGAGTTCATTAGAAGGCATGTGAGCATGTTTGTGGCTGAAGTGCACCATAGTCTTTCCTTTTTGTATTGTACAGAATGATTTGAGTGCATGTTATTTCATCTTCTTTATTCTAATTGTTATTTTTCTTTCCCTCTCTTCGTTTTCGCCCTCCACAGATGCGATTTTCGCCTTCCAGCTGCGTAACCCGGTCCACAATGGACACGCCCTGCTCATGCAAGACACTAAGCGGCGTCTGCTGGAGCGCGGATACAAAAAGCCGGTTCTCCTGCTCCACCCCCTGGGCGGCTGGACCAAAGACGACGACGTACCTCTGGAGTGGAGGATGAAGCAGCACGCCGCGGTCTTGGAGGAGGGCGTCCTGGACCCGGCCAACACCATCGTCGCGATCTTCCCGTCACCGATGATGTACGCCGGGCCCACAGAGGTGAGGACGGAATGAGGATGGTTCAGGTTTTTTGTCCGTGCGGCTCTCTGACCGAATGCCAAACCGCTCATCCCCCAGGTCCAGTGGCACTGTAGAGCCAGAATGGTCGCCGGAGCAAACTTTTACATCGTCGGCCGGGACCCCGCAGGCATGCCGCACCCGGACACAAAGAAAGACTTGTACGAACCCACCCACGGATCCAAGGTGCTCACCATGGCTCCCGGCCTCACCTCCGTGGAGATCATCCCCTTCAGGGTAGCAGCTTACAACAAGACAAAGAAAGCCATGGACTTTTTCTGCCCGGAGCGGTGAGTAAACACGGAGCTTTTTCAACACAATCAGGTTATAAGTATAAGATCGTTTTTTTTTTTTTGTTTGTTTGTTTGTTTGTTTGTGTGTTCGCAGAAAAGATGTCACATGAATGTACAAAACGTTAACAATTGAAAGAGAAGGAAGAATACAATACAATAGAAATACTTTATTAATCTGTGCTCTCTTTCCTTCTATCTCACAGTAAGGCTGAGTTCGAGTTCATATCGGGAACCAAGATGAGGAACCTGGCTCGGAGCGGGGAGAACCCTCCTGACGGCTTCATGGCACCCAAGGCCTGGAAAGTGCTGGTGGAGTACTACTCCACAGCTCAGAAGAAGGAGTAACCAGCGCCGAGCTCTCGGGCCGTGGAGCGAGGAAGCTGGTTGTTGGAGCAGGGAAACAGTGTGTGTTTTCCTCTTTTGTGGGATGGGTTCAAATGATGTGTTTTCATGGCTGGGGCGGCTGTTTTGTCTTCACCAAATCAAAATGAACTGTCTTTGAAGAAACCCCAGCTATACAAAGACTTGTGGGCTTTAATATGCTGTCATCAATCTCCTCTATTAATTTGGATAGGAATACCCAAATTAATTTTTTTTCCATGATATTTTATTTTTTAAAAGAATCCTGTTATTTTAATATATTTTTTAACTTAAGGGCATTGCAATAACTTTTCTATGCAGACGATGTGCAAGCTTCGAAATATAGTGCAGAGACATTTTACTTCCTTTCGACATGTTGGAGAAAATCTAAAGAGGCTTCGACACCACATTGACCCATGAGATATTAAATTTAAAGAGGAGATAAAGTAAATATATTACAAATGCACTCATGAAGTTCTGACCTCACACCTAATACGTATGTTCAGTTGACGACTGGAAGGAACTCGCCAAAGAGCTCTCGTCTTAAACTGGTAAGGTTTACAAGTTGTCATAGTTTGGGTTTCTTTTCAGAAGCATTGCATTTTTTTTTTACATTCCTATGAAACCACGTGATTTATGCAGTACATGTTTAAAAGCATATTAACTTAAGATATGTATTTTAATAAATTAATAACTTGAAAATCTTTTTTTATATCTATTTTATAAGTTTAGGAGCACAAACAGGAAAAATCATTTTATGTAGTTACTTGTAATATCTGAAGGATCCAGAAAAAAAAAACAATAAGTGCACGTTTCACCTTTGGTGTCTTTTTAACATGGAATTATATCACTGTCTGTCCAGTCTTATGTGACCTGAATGGAAGTTACAATGTAGGTTTTTGTCACTACACACAACTTGTGCCTTTTTTTAGATTCTGGTTGCTAAATAAGTAATCTTTTTACATGTTATTGTGAAACACTATATAATGTGAAATTGGCTTTCATCTCTTTAGCCATCAATATGGAAGTGATTGTTGTTTCTTTCTGATATTTATGCAAAAAAAAAAAGTCTGAGATTTGTGGAACTTTAAGAAGTGGGCATGCATGAATGCAGTTATAGGACGGTGCAGAAAAATGCAGTAATATAATAAATGACGTTACTTTGAACTGTGCTCGACTGGTTTGTACTTTCACCTGAATAAAATGAATTTTCATCCATCCGTTTTATTGCACGGAGGGCTTACGGTTTTGCAATCTGCATCTTTGTGCAAGGAGTAGTGAGGCTGAAGTTCAGGTGAGTGTCGTGTGGCTGTGTTTGGCTGTGAAGACTGAAGTGCAGTGGCGCCACCTGCCTGCAGTAACCGGCATGCAAACAAAAATAGTCCTGGCAGTGCGCTGAAAAGCACACTGGCACTTCAGGTTGCTGTGATTGTTGAACTCTGATCCACTTGACTGTCTGAAAAAGACCCAAATGCAGTCATACCCCCTTTCATCGTTGTCCAAACACATGATTTATGTTAAACAAAGCGATTCTGGACCAGCAGCAATTATCTGTGAAAATATTAATCAAAATTCTGTAATAAATTGTGGCACACTTGCAGCCCAAAACAATGGGTTCCTCTCAGGGTTGGCTTTGACTGCTTGATCTTTTCGATCAGATTACAGACACCCTGAGTCGCTTTTAAATTACACTTAAGAGATGGTCGCGTGAACTTGGAGGTCTGATTAATGTTGCTAGTCATTAAGCTGTAAGAGCTTATGAGCATTCTTCTATGAGGAGAACCAGTCCCCGCTTTAAGAAGCAGATTCCCAATTAGCCTTACATAGGATCAGATCATTTAATCTGCGATGTTCCAGGTAACCCCATTTAAATCTGCTGAACTGCACCCTCAGTGCTTTATGAAATCTCCAACCACTGTACATCCAACATGTCATGTCAGTGCCGAATGACCAGGCAGCTGCTCGTCCTACATATTTCTGAATACAGACAAAAACTGTTTCAGCATCTGACAATGTAAGAAATACAAGCCACATTTCCTCTCAGGTGTTCAGTTCACTTCGGATATTAGAAAGGTTCTATATGTGAGGTGAAATATGATCTGAGATGGTTTATGAATCAACAATTATGCAACTTAAACAATTCATGATGATTTGGGATGTGAGCACTGATGCCTGTAGGGCTTTTATCCTGTGGGCCAATTCGTCAATGAAAAAAGTCCACCTCTTGCTCAGCTCACTTTTTAATTCATTCATGTCCAATCCTACAGTAAGATGAAATATTAAATCAAAGCACGTGCGCAGGCCAGAGGTGCATCTACAGAAAGCCACACCTGCACACATAAAGGGAGAATGTAACTATCAACTTGCTTAAAGAAAATTTGCTTGTAAAGAAAAAAAAAAAACAGTTTCACTGAGGGGAGAGTGTGGCGTTACTTTGCTGAAACTGATATTCGGTGCATAGAGTGTAACAGAGGAATCCTGAAATCAGAATATTATCAGGACATTTTAGGGAGAAAGGTTTCACCAAATGTCAGAAAAATGTTTTGAAAGTGTGGACTTTTACATCTTTCATCGGGACAACAACATAAAGAGCAGCCCAAACGAAATTTTGAATAAAAAGGTGTGTCTTGAATCTGCCAGCATTGAGTACTGTCTAAAATAAAGTTTAATGAACTGAAAGTTGCTACTGCAAACGGGACTCTGATGGACATAAACCTATTATGATTCAACGGCAACAAACAAACAAATATAATTCTAAAAACAAGATTTTCTTTTTATTAAGATGTAACACATTACTAAAATTTATCTCTCTCTTTTTTTTTTGGTCGTCAAAATCTGCAGTTATTATCTTTGTGACAGTATTTATCAGAGGTGATGTGAGATGTTTCTTAAGATGCACAATTTCTGCAGCAAAACATACAGATTGGTCACTCATTTCACTTTACCAGCAGTAAGGAACATGTCAAACTTTTGATTATAAATGTCTGATGGTCTTACTGAGTGCCATCTCCAATTAACAAACCAAAAAGTTGCTTTTGTGAATGTCTGAGGTTAACCTTTATTTGTACTTTTTACATTCTTGGAGGTGATCCATGGGAGGAGACCCTCTGGTGCACCCAGGGGCCATATGTGGCCCTCTAGCTCTGTTTGACTGGCCATCAGGGTGTCACTAGAACATCCTGACTGAAATTAAAAACACTGTTGTTATTATTATGTTATTATTAACTTTAATACATCTGCAATGATTTCTCTTTTCTTTTTCACTTTTTTTGGGCTTTACTAAATTATTGGTTGTGTGTTCCCCCTAGGCTAGGAGAGCAAACAATTGTTACCTTACATTTTTTGGTGTTTCACTGTGGAAAGAAAAAAAGGTTAATGAAAAAATATAGTTTTTATTTTGCAGTGTTCTGAACCTGAAACTTAAAAAAACTGTAATAACTTCAAAACAGAGACTGGGAAAGACTGAAAAAAGTGACGTGAAACAACAGTTGAGCACAAGACTTGTGCAAAAATCTGCTTTTCATCAGGAGATAATTCTGATTTAGCAAATCTTGACTCATTGTAAATCTTGGCACCAATAATAGTGTTAATTCTTCATGTGGCCCTTTGGGATACAAGGAATGCAAACTTTGTTACACCCCTGTTCTATATGGATGAAAAGATTTTTAATTGCTGTTATAATTTTGCAGTCAGATTTTGACTATTGTGCAAAACTTCTTCTTATATCATAATCTGGAAAATATATGTATTTTTAATTGAAAACTGTTGTTTAGTATTATGCAAAATCAACAAATTTCAAATCTTATTAGTTGATTCAGCAATATTCAAAATCACCTACCATGGAGTTAAATTGTTATCACAGTGTTTTATCCATTGCATGCTATGATCATGTTTAATAACCTTAAATAATGAGTGTGTCATAAAATACCCCAAAATGAATAATGTTGCAATGATTTAGATTTGATTTGTGGAGATATGGAAACTAAAACAAGCTGTGATTATATAAAAAGTCAAAATCTCCTTTCACGAGGAATTAAATGTGGTATAATCGATAGGCACAGTTAGTCTGTGGGGCTGAAATGACAGTTTAAACCGCGAATAGTGACATTATGTTGGAAACTTCCCTAATTACAGCCACACGTGATCACTTTGACAGAAGGGAGCGTCGCATGCGGACATGCTTTATCCTTCCGCCAGATGCACGAAATAACTCCGCTTTAGCGCTCTTACCGGCTAAAAACGCGTGCTTGGGTTAGCAGGTGGTTCCCGGCGCTTGGTGTTAATTGCTGAGTTGATATGATATAATTCTGCATTTGCGTGCTTTATTTGGAGCTGCGGGACTATGTGCTGAGGGCGGCGGGATACGTGTTGTAAAATCCCAGCCTGCGCTACCTTCTTTTTTTCCTTCGGTGGAGGCCATGATGGGAGCCTGAGAGTTCAGCTGGAGCGGCAGCGGAGAGAAAAGAAGATGATTCCCCGGGACCGAGCTGTCAAACCTGCCTCTGCGCGCTTTTAATCCGCGTATAGTCCGTATACATTCAAGGTGGAGCCTGTCACTCTTTTTCAGATGTGTTCTCGGCGGTCGGTTGATGACAATGTTGAATCGTTAGGAGGCTTTTGGATCGAAAAAGGAGGTAGCGTTAGCTGCGCTAGCTAGCTAGTTAGCTAGCGAGCTAGCTACGTCTTTACGGGTTTCGAGAACCGGTGAGTTCCCCGCTCTTCTGCTGTCGATCCCGGCAGCTGCCGCTGAGCCGTCAGCTTGGACCGTGTTCGGGATCGAAGGGTGTTTCCGAGGACAACTGCATGTATTTTATTCGGAGGGTGTTTGCAAGACTAATTGCAGGATTTGGGGAAAGTCGGGCCTGCGCGGAGGAGCACAGCAAGGCCCGTCTTTATGATCCAGAGGAAGCCCATATAATCCCACCGACAGCTACTGCCAGCCCCGCTGGCTCTCTACGAGGACCTGCAGAAATCCAGCCACCGAGAGCGGGGCCACACTGACTGCGACATACACGCCACCAGACGGCCGAGACTCGATAAACCTGTTTTTATCATTTACCACATATAGACTCCTGTCACCTGCCACAATGGCTGGGATTTTAAAAGAAATGGTCAGCCGGAACAAAAGGAGATACCAAGAGGATGGTTTCGACTTGGACTTAACATGTATCCTTCCACCTTCCTCTTTTTTCCCCCCCCTCACAGCTTGCATTGATCAGTAAGGTGAAACGGTTGCTTTGCTGAGTGGATGTGGAGCCAGCCAGCGGAGTAACGTGAGGTTAGTTAGCTCCGCGGCTACTCGAGTTAGCTCGCTGGCTAGTTTGCTGTCACCCAGCGTGTTTGAAAGATGGTGGATCTGTCAAAGCGGCACGCATAAATGTCACAGTCATGTTATAGCTGGAAAGCCCCGGTCAGCCGGACAGTGGTTTGTGTGTGTATGTGGCTGTGTTATAACATTCGTGGGCCTGATGGATTGCATACCAGTCTGCCAGCGATGGGCTGTGTTGAGATGATTTTTTTTTTTTTTTTTTTTTTTTTTTTTTGGGGGGGGGGGGGGGGGGGGGGGTTCGTTTCACTGACTATAGCTTGTCTTAAGAAACCACGATTAATTGATGGATTTTGTTTTGCAAATATTGACCGAAAATTAATCAGTGCATGGATGCAACGCTTTAAATCTGTAATGTCACGATTGTCGTGATCAAAACGATCACAGTAACATGGCAGTGCTGATGAAATGTGTTGAAAATGTCCAGTTGTACGCACAGAAATTATCTTCCCAAATGTGTGTTAACACTAAATTTCTTTTGCATTTATTGGGACTGTATTTGACACAAATTCAAATATTTAGTCCTCTCATATGCTTTATTTATTGCTATCACGTAGCCCATATGTGCTTTTATGTAAAAAAAAAAAAAATACATTCAAGAATGATCAACTAACTTATTTAAGATGCAAGATGGATTTATCCTAATAAGTACAAAAAATGAAAGGCCAGCTTAAAATGAAAGTATTTGCTTGATCAGGCCTTGTTAGTGATTTCGATAGGAAAGATTGGGGTTGGATTTAAAAGGGTATAGACAGATTTGAACAAAAGAAAGAGAAGTGTACTTTCCCAGATATGTTTGGAGGCTTTTCTCACCAGGTGTGTGGAAATTGAGAATGACCAAAATTCAGCCCAAGATAAAAATCTGTGGAGCCATATGTATATATATTTTTGAACTAGTTGTGGAAAAAAGAAATAGTTTCTCCTGTATCTGGAGGACTGAGGCTAGCCCAGTCTGATGCTGGACACAATAGAAATCACTTTTTCAATCCACCGAGTTTCACGAACCTTTCGCAAACAAGAGAAATGGTACTGCAGCTATCCACGATTTTGTTCTATATCTGGTTTATCAGTACAGACTTCTGCAATCAGCTGGGAGTGTATCTCCTGCTTGATCTCACCTTTGACCTGAGCCCACACACTGTGTCCTCTTTGGGTGCTGATGTTATTTTATGAAAATTTGGAGAAATGACAAAATATCATCAGCCATCATTTCAACTTTGAAGACAAACCATGTGTGTGTCCTCAGTCATGTGTTTCCACCGTTAATAGCTGACCTGGTTCACTGCTGAGGTATCACCCGACACTAAAGTTAGTGCGCTTGCTTATTTGCTTTGCAGTATAATAGATTAGTGGTTGACCGTGACCAGCCAAATGCAAAGTGTGATGTGTGACAGTGCTGAGTGAGTCACGGTTAAAGGTAGGGTGGAGGTTTGGTGCACTTGACCTTGTGTGTGGATGTCAAGCTGCATGGTTGGCTCTTTTTGAGTCCTGAGAGTGGTACTTAGGACTTAGGAGGTGACGCCAGAGGCTACATAAATGATGAATGAGTTGGCACAATATTAATCTGCTACAAATTAGATAATTTGTCTGGCTTTACATTTTTCACCTAATCCAGCTTCATAAAGTAGAAACTTTTTCGTTTGCTCAGACTGCAGTGAGAACAATTGGCAAGTATATTTTGAATGGTTTGACTTGTGGTTGTGCAAAAGACATATGGAGAGGTCATTTTAGACCTTTGGATGTAGTTTTCATAACTCATAGATGCTATTAATCTGTTCCAGAAAGATTTGCACAAACTGTAGGGTCTCCCTGGTTCCTTTGTATTAACCTCTGTATTAACATGAGAACTCTTTCTTAGTAGCTTTTCTTCAGACAGAAAGGAAATGTATAGCTCAATTCAGCGCTGCCACTAAATATAGCAACAGAATGAACTGATTTCAGGAAGAGCTGACAGCTGTGATGTATGTGTGATTGCAGATGCTGAAATGTGTGTTTCTCAGCCATTTGATCAGATGTTTGTCACCTGGTTTTGTAATGTGGTATATCTAGTGTCATGTCTGACTGTGCAGTGCCTGCACAGCTTTGTGCAAGTGTGAAGGGAGGGCACGTCGATCAAAGGTAGCATCTTTCATCTTCTTGAAGTCCTCTCTTGTTCAGATGTGGGCCCTTTCGAACTCTCCCTTTTATCATTTTTGGCATGGAGTCTAAAAACAATATGGGCTCACTGCAGTTATGTAATGCAGTATCACAGTTCTGGGAATTGCCCTTAAAATAGAGTTGCCAGTGATCTTGTATCAGCATTGCCGTCTGAGTGCTCTCTCCCTCTCTTACCCTCTCAACCCACCATCTCTCCTCTGCTCTTTTCCTTTACTACTCCCACTGTAATTCACCCTCCCTCTGCTTGCCCCCCTTTTTTTTTTTCTCTGCTCTCCTCCTTTCCTGTCCCCCCCTCCTCCTCACTTATGCTCACTGGTCCCCCCCCTCTTCTTGTGCTCAGTTGTGGATTTGGTGTATGCATAGAGCCAGGGCAGGGCTGGCTTTAAAGAAAAGGCGTGCCTAAAGCAGCCGATTTTCCTTTTTTTTCCCCCCCTCTCTCTCTCCCCCCTCCCTTTTTCCCTCCTACTTGGAGCTTCCGTCAGGGGTCCCGCATATGCACTTCCTCCCAGCTGCAGAGACCAAGCCCCCCATGCCCTGAGCTCAGGCTCTCCTGGGAGTTAGGAGCTTTTCAAAAACACTTAGAATAGTCTGACTAGGATCATTTGGCTCATTACATAGCAAGGAACACATATATTTGGCTCCAAATTAAATCTTGGATACATTGCTGAGCATGACAATAGGACAATAGTTTAGCTTGGTAATTTTCAAATAATGATAGATTTATTGATAGGCTTGGTTGAAAACTGCTGTGTAAAGCTGCACCAGGTCGCTCTCCTTTAAAGAATATATTCGGAGTAAATCTGTGCAAAATTGCATTCTTCTTTGTTCTGTCTTGTACAGTTGCGATAAGTACATGATGAAAAGGGTCCCCTCCTTGCCTGTGCAGGTACTCGAGGCAGAGTTGTGGTTTTTTTGCATAGAGGCTTGCCAGCTGGAGCTTTTTCACCAAAGTTGTCAGACACGTGTGTCCAATTTTTCTGACCAGTTAAAAAGTGATTTGTCTGAGGGAAAAAAATATAAAGTCGCAACGCATCCAATTAGAAAAAATTCAGCTTTTCTATTTTTGACACCGTGGCACAGGAAGTGTAAGAAAAGGTTGCCCTTTAGTCAGTGGTTAGTGTGAAATCTCACAGCTTATGGTGACGTGCAGACTTCAGTTACAGGTAGGCGTTGCAGCCGAGCCTCAAAGACATGCATGCCAACTGAATTATTCTTTTCGCTGCAATGTGATGCTGATGTGTGCCTTTAAGATTGTATGTGTGTCACCATGTAATCGGCCGTGACATTTTCCATCAGAGTCTTGTGCTGAAATATGGAGTCCCATCCAGCGATGCCGGGCAACTGTGCAGGCAGGCGTGTGTGTGGCACGCGAAAAGTGCCGCCACCGCCGCCCAAAGTTCAGTCTTTGTGGTTCTGTCTCTGTGTATGTTACACACATGCAGGATTTAACTTCTGCAACAGCTTGCAGGTCGTTACACACAGCTTTTTCTTTTTTTCTTCCTTTTCTCCCCCCATCGTACTCCTGTGACTTGATGTGGCCTGCATTCAACCTCACTGATATTCAAATTAGTCCGACTGAGCTCAAACGAGAGATAAGCCGAACATTTGCGATCGTCCCAATATAACTTTGGGCTCTAAAAATACATGCAGGTCAGGGAGCGGAGGCTCTCCTCGTGCAGCCACATGTGGGCCTGGCTGAAGCAGGAGCACTGTTACTCCCGTCCTCCATGCCTGCTCCTCACTGTCAAGGCCATCTGTCACAACATGCAACCACACACGCTCACACTGATCGGCGCCCCTCGTTTACGATGCTGCCCATCCATAGCTTACAGCAACACTCTCATAATCTCACAGAGCAAAACTTTTTTTTCCTTTTTTTTTTTTTTTGACCGTTTTCCTTTTGATGAAATTCAAGACCACTAACTCTGCAGCGTAATGGATGACAGTTGATCCTTGATTTATGAATATTACAGCAGGTTGTTTTGCATGTATGTTAGCTGCAGATTATTAGCTGAGCTTCTTTCAAATGGCAAATGGATCCATCCATCTTCTATGCTGCTTTATCCTGCTTAGGATTGTGGGGCACCAGAGCTGATCCCAGCTGACTGTGGGTTAAGACCGGGTACAACCTGGAACCATCAGTAGTTCATCAAGGGGCAAACAGAAAGCACTGGTAAATTAAGTCACCATTTGACGTTAAAAACACCTTTTTTTTTTCTTTTTCTTTTTTTTTTTTTTTTGGGGGGGGGGGGGGGTAGGAAACTGAAGCGCCAGAAACAAAAATCTGTCATGCACAGGGAGAAGGTGAAATCTCCAATCCAGACAGTAACAGGAGACATCGTTAAAATACAGGAATCATGGCATATTGAAGCGAAAATTGGAAAAAAAAACAAAAAAAAAAACAGCAGAAATGCAGCATAACGGTCTTCACTAATAAGCAGGAAACAAGACTTCATATGTATTACATAATTATGCATCTAGATACATATGAAATTTGATGTTTGAATGTTGAATATATTTTCAATATGTGAAAAAAGAAAATATATTAAAAAAAAAGTAAGAACTTACAGTGAAAATGAATGCTTGAAATTTAGTTTGACAGCAAAAATGGCAACGCAGGTTTGCAGCTAAAAGATCAGCGTTGTGCTTGTTTAGAAGTGGTTGACAGTGACGGTCAACGCTGCTGAGAGCAAAAGATGAAAATTACATCAGCTGAATGACTTCCTGTGCTAGAACTTCAGCAATGTTCAGTTGAAATTTGACCTTTATTTTTTTATTTTACTTTGCTGATCAAGAAATAGATTAAGCTAATCAAATAAAACCATTTGAACTCTTGACTTTTTATCTCTTAACTCTTAAAAAGTACTCAAATTTTGTTATGTAACTGTTCAGTCAGTTGTCTGCTGCTGGATGACTTGATGGCATCGACTAAGTTTTTGGTTTAAAACAAAAAAAGAAGAAGTCTGATTTGAATTCACGTGCAAGGCACATGCTTCCTTAACTCCTGCTTGAACAGATATCTACCCAAACATCATTGCTATGGGCTTCCCTGCAGAGAGACTTGAAGGCGTGTACAGAAACAATATAGACGATGTAGTACGGTGAGTAACGCTTCTGTTGGGCTCTCATGGGGGAAAAAAAATGCACATTTTTATGAATTGATTTGTTTCCTCCCCACTAATCATGCTGCCTGAATATGTTTCCCCTTGCAAACAGGTTTTTGGATTCGAAGCATAAAAACCATTACAAAATCTACAACCTGTAAGTGTCCCACACACTGTTTGTATCCAAGCTGATCTGTTTACTTCCCAACTTCCTCTGTGATCTCTAACTGGATTCTCCTCTTCCCATTTCAGCTGCGCAGAAAGACACTACGATGCTGCCAAATTTAACTGCAGAGGTAGGCTGCTTCACGTCTTTCTCCAGGCTGATCCGAGAACCAAATGACACAAATCCACTCAAAATGTTCACTGTCTTCTGTGTCGCCTTTGCTGACCTGTTCTTCGGTGGTCTTGTCCCCCCCCCCTCCCCTCCCCTCACGTTTTTGTCGCGCATCAGTTGCACAGTACCCCTTCGAAGACCACAACCCTCCTCAGCTGGAGCTAATTAAGCCGTTTTGTGAAGACCTGGACCAGTGGCTCAGCGAGGATGACAATCACGTGGCGGCCATCCACTGTAAAGCCGGGAAGGGCCGCACCGGAGTCATGATCTGCGCTTATCTCCTCCATCGTGGCAAATTCCTGGAGGCCCACGAAGCACTTGACTTTTACGGGGAAGTCAGAACAAGAGACAAGAAGGTAAAGAGACGCTGCAGCACAACGAGCTCATGTAGAGTGTGGTACATCTTCTTAAAAGAAATAAAAACAACTAAAAACTGGTTTATCCCTTCAGGACTCACAGTGAATTCATTCACCTAGTGTCCCTCATGAGCTCACTCTCTTCTGACTGTTGCTGACAAGTTTCTCAGTCTTTAAGCATTGTTGCATGTTTTATTGTTGCAGGGAGTAACGATCCCGAGCCAGCGCCGTTACGTCTACTACTACAGCTACCTACTGAAGAACCAGCTAGAGTACAAGCCGGTGGCGCTCCTCTTCCACAAAATGGTGTTCGAGACTCTCCCCATGTTCAGCGGGGGCACCTGCAGTGAGTCATGTTCAACTTCAGCTTCTCAAACCCGGGCGTAGGCAAGGCTGTTCAAGCGGAGTTAGAGCCGTGGGGTTCACCCACGATCCGGTCCGGCACCGGAGCAGGGTCGTCTGAGGTGAAGCCGGGCCGCTCTGTGTCCGGCTTCTGAAGCTGAATTGTGCAGGTTTACTTTCAACTGACTTTCGAGGGCAGTTTCTCATGAAGCCCTCTTGTTTCCACTTACCAACAAGACCAACTAATTGTCTGTCATAAAAAATAAAGGAGACAAGTTCAGTCCGATCCTGAGCTGTAATTGAAACTTCAAATGTTTTAAGATCATAAGATGTCTTTCTTTACTTTTAATGGCTCAGAAAGTCGAGTTAAAGCTGAGAAAGGATGTAGTTGAGTCGTCGTTTAGCTCCTCGGGCTTCACTTTATATGACTCAGATTCTTTTAATTTGCGCTGTTTAAACTGAGTGGAGTTGCATCAGAGGAAGCGCCACTCGCGCACCGGACGCCGCTCCAGCAGTAGTTTTCATGAGCGTCACTAGAAGGAAGTAGCCTGAAAGTCAATTGAGGAATTAAACGCAATGCTCCGTGATTTAGTTTTGCATGTTAAAGCACAGAGCAGTGAGGTGACACGCCGTGTCTGCTGTGGGTTTCAACGGCTCATTCGTGGGTATTTATAATTTCGCTCAGCGCTGGAGTGGGTACTGAGGCGGGCTATGGAACAGCGTGTATGCAAACATTTTGCATTTGTCTCGTTGGCAGAGACGACACAGTCTGACTCTTGCAGCAGGCCCTCACGATACTTTTTCAGCAGTTTTGAAGTTACTGAGCCGATTCTGACCCCATTTACACCTGTCGTTAAAGTGTGTCTTTATCCAGCATGATAGCATATGTGTTGATGTAAGCACAAAAAAAAAAAGTAATCCACAATCGAGAGAAGTTGTTTTTTCAGATGGTAAATTTGACGCTTCTGTAAGCCAGCTTTCACTGCTGCCTCTGTATTGTTGTCTGCCACACTTCGTGCAACTGGCTATACAAAGGAGAAGATTTTTAACCGCAAGCATTTGTTTTCTTTGTGATTTCTACACTTTTGAAATGCCACTCTGTTAGACGCATCAGATTTCCAAGCATATCTGCAATCAGATCTGTGTTTTTGAACAAAGTAAAAATCAGTCACCTGTGGTCACCCTGTTCTTAAACGCATTCTGTGTAAACGCCAAGCACAGTAGTAGGAGCTGCTACTGCTGGTTTTCTATTGATGCTTGCAGCAAGCAAAAGATGAAAGAACTCATGCCATTACAGTTTTTTAAATTTAAAAACTCAGTCAAGTTTAACGTAGTAGCTGATTTTGTACAGGCCCTCATCCAACACACTTGTAAAGACGGGTATTAATGGGGTCGCCCTGATTCTTTTTGCAGAAATTCATTGGTGTTTTCAGGTATCATGTTGCCACTGTTTGCTGAAAACAGTTTTTACGAGTTTAATAGTGTTAATACTCTGTTACGGCCAGAGGAAAGTGGAATAATTCTGCTGCAATGTGTGTGTGAGTCACGCAGTGTTGTGCTCTCTATCTGAATTTGTCCGTTTTTAGTAGTCAGTCAGAAAAAGCACTTTTTCTCCCTTCATGTCTGTGGCTTTTCCACCTTAACACCCGACTGCTGCACAGCTCTCAGCGTATTCATGCTCCTCTTTCTTGCTAACACTCCTTTTTAATAGGCCCTATTCTGAGTTTGACGTCTTCACGCATGTCCACACACACACACACACGGCTCAGGCACATCATTGAAAAGAGAAGACGCTAGTTAAATAGGTCAACATCACACGCATGTTTGTTAAAAGAAAACTCTGATGCTTTGTGGTTGTTTGATTTTCAGCAATCTCCAGTTCCCCCTTTTGTTTCTTCCTTTTTTCTTTTTTTTTTTTTTGTGTATCACACAGCACACACGAGGTTTCACGTCGCATGTCTCAATCGCACACCTCCCTATTAAAAGCCGAGTTCTGTATGTTGTGTTAGAAAAAAGGAAGGAGGAGGGTTGAAAAAAAAAAAAAAAGCTGTGTCCATGTACATATTTGTGTTTGTGCTGTGGAGCCCCTGGCAGGCTAGCCAGACCCCTCTTTTTGTGCTAATCACCTTCTTTCTCTCTAAGGGGACAGTACCGTTAAAAACAGGAGCGAGCCGACCCCTCAGGGCTTCAAGAAAGGGAATTGGCATTGGGGTAAATGAGCTTTTCATCCATTATTATTGTTATCGTTATTATTTCACTCATTTGCTTTGATACGGCCCCAGAGATCCACCAGGCAGGAGCAGACTGAGGTAGACATGTTGCCAAGCAGCATAGGAAAAGCTTATGAAGCCATCTCCAACTCCACCCCCCCCCCTCCCACTCTGGCAACAAGAAGAAAGAGTTAATATTGTATATGCAGTGTGCAGCGCGAGTCCAGCACCGAGCTGTGACTGTCTGTCAGAATAGGGCCCTGGGTCTCTTTGGGTGATGCATTTTGCTGTCTTACTTTCCGTTTTCCTCCTTAATTTTAATTAAATGTTTTTAATACAATGCTTTTGTTGCACTTATTCACTAAAGGGGGGGGGGGGGGCTGCTGTGCTGTTTCTTTTGTCAAACTCATGTAATAACACTGGTGTCCTCTCTCGCTGTCCTGATTCACTCCCCGCTCCCGTCTCACTCATTCCTCTTCCCGTGCTGTCTTGTCTCCTCCCTCCACCTCCTCAACACACCTCACGATCTCGCCCCTCATCCCCGTGCGACGTCGGCGCTTTTTTTGTTTCCCCCGCAGATCCCCAGTTCGTGGTGTACCAGCTGAAAGTGAAGATCCACACGTCGAACCCCGCTCACACGCGGCGCGAGGACAAGCACATGTTTTTCGAATTCCCCCAGCCGCTGCCAGTGTGCGGAGACATCAAAGTGGAGTTCTTCCATAAACAGAATAAGATGATGAAGAAGGTTCGTCGTGTTTATGTCAACTTCAAAAATCTGTGTAACGGAGAGCTTGTTTCAGCCGTGGCTTGCCAGGTCGGAGAACAATACGACGACATCTGACTGAGTCACTTTTTACTCAGCTAAGTGCCACGGATCCCAGCGAACCAACCAAAAATGTAGCTCTCATAGCCTGAAAGTGTCTCATTCCCACAGCAGTGACATGACCTGCAGTGGCGTGAGCCAAGGCTCCGTCCTGCTGCCATAAATACTAAGATGTGTATTTATACATGGCTGAAGATAGAACTGAATACACATTTTGGTGCTATTGGAGTCATGTTTGTTCATAACTACAGTGGCTAAGACCCAGCAAAGTCCAAAAATAGCCGAGCCGCGTTTAGAAAAGAAACTGTATTTGTTTAGAGTTTTTAAAGGCATCAGTAGGGGGCGAGTACACAGAGTTGGATATATTGGGACTGAGTCACGTATGGCTTTTTTCGGTTTGGTTCTTTTGACCATTTTGGCCCCCAGGAGCCTTAGAGTCTTAGATTATTGGCTTAATTCTGGTTTGGTAATTTTTCTGTTTCTGTGCACCTCCCAGGATAAAATGTTTCACTTCTGGGTGAACACCTTCTTCATCCCCGGACCAGAGGAGAGTGCAGACAAGATGGAGAACGGGGCGCTGAACAATGCAGAGAGCCAGCAGAAAGGACCAGAACCAATGACGGGCCAAGGCTCACAACGGGGCGACGGAGTCGCGGACAGCGACAGGGATAGGGCCAAGGACAGCGACAGGGTCAAGGACGGCGACAGGGACAGGTTCAAGGACAGCGACAGGTTCAAGGACAGCGACAGGGACTACCTCATCCTGACGCTCACTAAGAACGACTTAGACAAGGCCAACAAAGACAAAGCTAACCGATACTTCTCGCCAAACTTCAAGGTAAGCAGCTGATTCACGTGCCAAGTTTCTTCATCAACACATTTAAAGACGACACTGAGAGCTCAGCTTGTAGCTTCAGCATGTTACCCATAATGCTGTTTGGTATTGCTTCACTGCAGCTAATTTTTTTTTTTTTTAATGAAGGATTTCTTAAATTTGGATGCAGTTTAAAAATGCAGACATGATTATAGAGGTGATCACAGATGCATCAAACCTTTGGTCCTAAACTGGCCCGTCTGATGGTCTCCAGCCCACAAAATGACTTTGTGTATAAATGTCAGACATGGTTAAATGTGTTAATTTATCCCGAAGAGTAGCTCACATAACCCTGATCTGAGATCTGCAGCAGTGAAAGCTCGCTGCCCTGCTGCTGTTGAGATAGAACAGAACTTGCACAAACTGCAGCCACATAAATTAACCAAGTGTCGGATGGAAGTAAAAGTAGTGATCGCTGATGCTAGATCTGTTTCGTCACTGAGAAAGCTTATTAAATGATTTGTCTGTCCATGTTCATGATGATCTGTCTGCACACACTGAAAGTTGGTTGTCTCAATTTCCAGGTGAAGTTGTATTTTACGAAAACCGTGGAGGAGCCTTCGAATTCTGAGGCTAGCACTTCGACATCCGTCACCCCGGACGTTAGCGACAATGAGCCAGACCATTATCGATATTCAGACACCACTGACTCTGATCCGGAAAATGAACCTTTTGATGAAGAGCAGCACACGCAAATCACGAAAGTGTGAACTCTTTTTAAAAACAGGAAAAGAAGAAATTATACACCAGAAAAAAAAAAGGAGAAAACTTGAATATGAACTCAAAAGAAGAACCTTTGTCCCTTCCCTCCCCCAGACGGCAATAGAATATCACCATGTCAAATGCCAATTTTAGGGAAAAAAGATAAATATCCTGACCAATATATTGTTTTTTAAGTTTATTTTATTTTTCTTTTTTCTTTGGCACGGCCATGTACCATGTGCGAGGTATTGACACTGTTGCCCCATGGGAAAAGGTGCTGTAGCTATAAAAATGTGTTTATATATATATACATACGTATATGTATATACATATATACATGCATATATAAGCAAACTTTTTTTTTTGTGTCAAAGACAATGGAAAGAGTACCACAATCAGGAGACGGGAGTTGAAGTGTGGGAGAAGTTAGAATGATGTACTAGGACTATGCTGCTCCTTCTCCTGTCTAAACCAAGGCCAGTGCTGCAGTCACTTTGTTTCACTCCCTCTCTCCTCCTCCTCCTCCTCCCTTCTCCTCATCTTTTACTCCCCCGCCCTCCTACCCTCCCTCCATTCTCTCCTCCTCCTTCCTATATTCCTTTACTGTGAATGCTTCTTGTGCTCTTTGCAGGCTGTCTCACGTGACTTTTGGCCTTTGTGCAGTGCAAACTGCATGCGGGCAGTGGGTTGGGGGTGGGCGGGGTTATGAAGAGGCTGTGATGATGTCTAAAGCATTGCCATTCCTGTTCCCACTGTGTATACGTTAAATTATGCAGAACAAGGCATCCCATGTAATTGTTAATGTTTTTTTTATCCTAAGATAATAAAAATATAATACACAAAAACAGCAGGGAGACAAGTGTTTGCAATAATGGTGACACTACATTTAAAGGACAGTGGTGATTTGCATGTATTGGAATTGGCGTCCATCCTTAATAAATGTATGCAATGTTGTCTTTTCTTAAAGAAAGCCCGCTCTGAGATGTGTCTTCCACACGGGGTTCCCCAGTGCAGTGAGTCATGCGCTGAAAATTACATCACGGGTTTACGTAACTTCACTTAATGAAAATCGTGCAGGCTGAAAAATGAATTTTTACCAATACGGAGTCGTCATCGGGCTGAGTCGACAACTCGACGGCACGGTAATCTAAATTTCAGCCTGCGTGTGCAGGGCGTCGGGGAGGGGGCGGGGGGAGGGGGGACATGAACGAAAGCTTTGCTTTGGTGAGAAAAATGTTGTAAAGCAGGTCGTCTCTGCAGCTGTTGGAGCCGCGTTAACAGTAACTTCCTGCTTTAAAGGTCAGTGCTGCAAATAGCGGGTGGGACCAGAGGTAGGGAGCGGCGAGGGATTGTTCTGAAGAGTTCAGCTCAGGGCGCCAAGCTCGCCTCGAACTCCTCGTTGGGGAGAAGCGGCACAGATTATCTTTCGAATCACTGCAATCACTGGCTCTTAGTCAAACTTGATCAGAGATTGAGGTTCAAGCAACGGAGGTTTCACTTTCATATCGGTGCCAGGAGAAGTCAGAGAGACGAGCTACGAAAAAAACTACCCGAATGTTTCAGGTTCGATCTGCCGCGTGTGCACGAATGGACGGGGGGAAAGTGCTACCTGAGTAAACTCCATTTACCGGTGGAGAAGAACATGCAAACTCAACTGCAACTGTCTGCTGTGAGCTGAGCGCTAACCGTCATGCCATAAATCCAAATCTCCCAGGAGTGATGGGAAGACCTGGTAGCTGCTGCTGGTTAATCAAGGCGCTCTCCACATGAAATGAGCAGAGGAAGGAAAAGCTTCCAGCCCAGGAGGGGAGGAACCGCCGGGCCTCGAGTCGCAGGCCTCCCCAAATGAAAGAGTAACAGGATTAACAACCATGTCGCTGTGATAGGAGAGCAGAGAGTGGCAAGGCCTTGGCGAAAGCTTGGCCTAAAGTCTCCAGATAATAAAATAAAGTATGAATTAAACATACATATTTTTTTTAAAAAAAAAAGTTCCTCCCCCAGAGGCTGGCAGTCGTATAATCCCCCCTCTGCTCTATTAAGGCTCGGTCCCCGGCTCCTCGCTGTTGATAGAGACATCAAAGCCAGCCAGTACAGCGTCGAATGAGACAGGCGGCGGTCGCTGGGGCCCGGCTGTAATTGGCTGAGCTGAGAAAGGAGGGAGAGACTCCGGCAGATGAATAATGAATGCGCTGTGCCGGACTGAGACGGAGCGGAGAGATGCCTCGGCCCCCTCCGCGGGCGGAGGAGGAAGGGGATGGACTTCATCGTCCACGTCTCGGTCTTTTTGATTGCCCTCCTCATCATCGCACAACCCAAACACTACAGCAGCAGAAACGCCACCTGAAATATTAATCCCAATCCATCGCTCCGGCTCCTCTTGTTTGATTTATCGGCATCGCCGGCCTCTCTGGAGATGGAATGAAGATGGTGAAGCCGCTGGTTTGGAGTCATGTCCGAATGTTTGAACTTCACTCAAAATGTGGGTCATGTATTATAGATTCAGCAAAATAAAGATGGAAGACTGAAAACTGTTGGGGAACAATAAGGAGGGAAAAAATGTTTATTGCATTTATCATGCATTTCACCACTCACGCACATGGTTTTCTATTATGAAACCCCACTGAGATGGGCTGGAGATATTAATATTCATGAAAATAAAGTTGTAAAAGCCCAACTAAAAAGATGAATTATTGTTGGAACATACTGTAGAAAGTCAATATTGCTGTAAGTCGCTTATTTATAAGGGTGTTATGAACGAAAATTTATTTTTTTACATTTTATTTTGAAATTAAACTCAAATTGAGAACTGTGATGATTAACTTTTCGGAGGATCAAATTTCTCAGTTGACAGAGCTCACCAGACAATAACGAGCAGCATGCCCGCCTCCTGGAGACGCACGCTACAGTTCTGCATATCGGCTGTTCCGAAACCCTCGTTGTGCTGTTTATGCATCTAGCAAACGGCTTACTTGCATGAGCTGAAAGTTTCCAGTTTGACCACATTCAGATGAAGTTTCCAAGAGGGAAGTGGGATCTCTACCACCTCCCAGTCACTCATGAATGCACCTACAGTGTGGAAATGTGTTCCAGCGAAGCACAGCAGGTTTTGGAGTGTGTCGTCGCTTTGTACAGGCGCAGTGTTAACGCTGAAGATAAATACTGACATATAAACACGGTCATGTGTAGACACAGATATTTATTCCTTTCAACAATAATGTAAAGTGATAAATAGATTGACAGAGACTTGATTGGAGGATGTACAGTGCATGTAAAGTTGACATTATGTTTTTTTTTTTTTCATTTCGACACTGAAACAACCAAGAAGGATAAGAGATTTTCACTTTAAATGCAATGGGGATTGTTTTCCCACAGAATACATCCTTCAGCAAAACCGTTTCTCATGTAGATGCACAAATACCGTTGTGTTGAGTAACTCCATATTCCTTGGATCTTTTCAAAACTTCCCACTTTCCCAGAGGAAAGTCTCAGATTTGACAGTTTTTAGGTGTTTTTCCCAGTTCCTCGTGAATGCACCATGAGATCATTGAACTTCAGCCTCCGTCTTCACTTTCCACCAGCTAGATGGAAAAAACACCCCCCCAGAAAAAGGAAAAAAAAAAAGCCTGTGGAGTAAACAGTGAATCAACATGAGCTGCTGTTGGTTGACTGGTGCTTGTTAGCAGATAACTCAGTTTTTCTTGACGTCACATGACCAGTAGGTCAAATAATTGAACACAGTGTAAACATTTGCCCACGTGCGGCCGCTCACTCCGACAAAGGAAAAAGAGCCGTGAGCGCCATAAACAGATCTACACGTCGTGTTATGGCCGAATGAGGGGGGTGGGGGAGTCCGTGCACGCGCTTGCACACGTTGGGAGTGTGTGATTGTTTGTGTGCGTGAGACGATGGAGGCGGGGGGGGGGGGGGGGTCAGACTGGCCTACAAAGAGAAGATAAGCCCAAGCTGGTAACCCCATTTCCCTTCCATCTGTTGGTAGCAGTTGTGGAGCATGGCTGCACTCACCAGGACCTGGCAACCCATCCCCCCCCCCCCCCCCCCCCCCCCCCCCCAAGCCCTGCTTCTCTGGCTCACTGCACAGCTGTGTTGCGTTTGGATTAGGCCAAGAATAAAACAGGAAGTAGAAATTAAACAAAAGCTGAAACACACACACACAGTCAGACAGACTCTGTAAGTTACAAGAGACAAAGTATCAGCCTGTGGAAAAAAGTCCACACGTATACACACACATACGCGCGTGCACGCTGTACGAGCAGAGTCCAATATGAGCCCAGGCAGAACCGCAGGGGTGTCAGTTCAGTTCTGTGCCCACACACACACACACACACACACATATGGTCTTTCTAGACGCTCACTCCTCTTCGTGTTGGTCTGTTGCAACGTCAGGACATCCAGTTGATATTAATATTTATATTAATATTAATGAGACAAGCATATCCAAAGTTCAATTGTATTCACAGATGAGCGTGCGCTCGATTCTCGCAACATATTTTGGAATTAATCTACCACAATAAAGCTGGAATCCTTCCCAGTGTTTCTTCAAAGGAGATTAAGACAAATATGAAGCAATTACGGCTTTCATCATCTGCATGTTGTTAAGCTCTCATTGTAATTCCTAAATGTATTGGTTGATTCTCATTCACCGTCCATTATCGCTCCTCAAAATTTGGGGTTGTTTCATCTTTAAAATGACGAAAAGTATATATATTGTGCTTATGAAGACACAAAAGCTGCTCTGGCTGTGTCCCTCTGGTTGATCTTCACATCTGACTGTTCTTAAGTTCTATAGAAGAGCGTTTCGTGGGTCATTACGGACTTTGGTGGAGGTCTCTTCCTTCTTCATACGGGAACAACTGAGATCACGAGCTCCATCTGGGTCTGGCCTCCTTGCCACATGTTAGGCTGCATGTGCATGGATGCCACGGAGTTGTTTACACTGTGGAAGTGTCTGTGGGAATTAGCTAGTTTCATATCAACTGGACTGAATGTTTGGTTGTTTTCCTGGGAAATGACTAAAAATAAATCAAGTGTTTTTGAACCGGATGCGGCAAATATAACACAATAATAGGTGAACGGTGGTTATTTGTTAATGCCCAAGATGAAGCAAATACACAGTATTTTGGGAGATAAAATTAAGTGGCTGTTGACTTTTCTGTGAGGTCGATCAAACTTTCAGCAAATTCTTGAGCACGGTTTCTCTTTTTGTGCGACTGCACCAAAATAAACCCAGCAAAAGCACACCGGAACTGCCGAAAGAGGAAGTGGAATTGGGAAGAAGAAGAAAGAACAAAAAGAATTAGACGTTCGGAAACACGCTGTCGGCGCGAACGTTCCGAACAGCAGCAGCAGCGCACGTTTGATGGAAATCCATTAAAGTGTTTCTCGTCACGAGTTGGACGGCCTGTTAATGAAGCTCCGGTAAACCTCTTCAGATGTTATTTTTTTACTGTCAGGACCTGAGTCACCCAGTGAGTCACACCGGCTCTGCTCTGGTGTGTGTGCGTGTGTGTGTGTTTATTATGTGCGTCTTCATGAATAAGAGAAACACATGGAAACATTTACTGTATGTTTGTCGCCACTGACCCCTCCCCTTCCTACACACACACACACACACACACACACACACACACACGCACACATTCGGTGTGATCAATGAAGAGAACATGTGTGCCTATTCTCCTGAATAATAGTCAACTTGCATCGCCCGAGGCAAAAGAAAATCATGGAAAGAAGCATATCAGCTTTACTATATTGCTTAGTTGCAGCCTGCACAACACACGCACGCTCACACACACACACACACACACACTTCTCCAACAGGAACTTGCATTGTGTTAATCTTAGCAACCCAGCTGGCAAGTGCTCCTGCTGCAGAGCTTTCACGTATATCTGAGTGAATGCGGTTCCGTGTAAAACTGTAGGATCACATGCGGCAGCATCTCGGCGCTCATCACACTTTACTATGACAGCCTCTGTTCTCCACCTGACTTTTACCCCACAAATCTTGGAGCGGGCGTAATCCTTCCCTTGAGCCTCCCGCCTCCTCCTCCTCCTCTTCCTCTCCTCTCTCTTCCCTCTCTCCATCTAGTGTCATCAGGAGGGTAATATGAGGCATACGGCTGCTGATGACAGTCCCTAATCCTCGCAGATAACTGATAGTTACCCGCGCACCGCTCCTCATCCCCGTCTCATCCTCACGTATAAACCCAGAACAAGGGAGCAGGGGGGGGGGGGGGGACGCGGCGCCTCTCCCCCGCTCCGCGTCTCCGCCAGCTGAGAGTCATTATCTGGAATGACTGATGTGAGGACGGCTGATGGACAAGGCCGATACTAGTGTTTGTGCTGAGAGTGAGAGTTAGACTGTCAGACTTTCAGAGTTCAGGAGGAGAGACGCCGCTCCGGGGCGTCTCGCAGAGTGTGAGATGCATGAGGAATAAGAGAGAGGCAACATCGCTACTGGAGGCTGGAGTCAGGATCCTCACACACTTGTGTGATGGTGGTTTTTCAAAGGGTTTGTATATCACCAACACGTCAGCTCTGAGCTGATCAAACTAGTCAAACTAGGATTCGCTTTTCTAGTGGGTTGAAATGAACCTATAACCACTGTGTGATGAATGAAACTGAAAAAAATGTACGCTGTCGCATCGCATGCTTGTTATTTGACACCAGCTTCACCTGTCAACACATCTAGAGCTATATTTTCTTTGTTAGATCAGAAAAAAACAGAATAAGTAGAAGCCGTCTTTGGGTTCTCTCGCTCATTTCCCTAAAATGTGTAAGTTGTGCCCAAAACCCGGTCCAGAGTGAAGCCAACAGGCCGATCTCCTGTCTCCGCTGTTTGTGTGTCAGTGTCCTTCGAGATGAGAATATCACTGGTTGTTTTTATGAGCCCTGCAGCAACAAACATCTTGTGTAAACCCAATCGTTCCTTTTTGTAATCTGTTTCGCGGGATGGTATGCATTTATTTAAACCTTCTGACGTACCTGTAAACCGTTCGTCTGCAAATGTTTACGGCTATTTTTCCGCCGAAGTGGACGATTCCTCTGGATAAGCGGCGGGGTGGGGGGGGGAAATGGAAAGTTCTGGCGGTGTGTGCGCACGTACTTGTACAAACAAGTGACACAGTTTCTCGGCGGCCTAGTGGATGTCAGTCAGTCATGGGAGCGGGTAAGCGTGGTCCATCCTCTCATTTAGAGCCTGCCAGTCAGCCAGCTACTCAACCAGCCCTGGAACCAGCCAACCAGAGCGTTTTAAAGGGCCAGTGATTTGACAGAATCCCGTGGGGGGGGGGGGGGGGGAACGCGGGGATTAGGATTAGCAGCTGTTTCCCCTCAAACAGCGGAGAAAGATATGCTATAGCTACACCACGCTGATGGCAAATTAATAGATGAATAGAACATGCGTGCGTCGTCTCAGATAATGTGCTCAAGCCCCACGTTTCGCAAATAGCGAGGAAGGTGTCCTTTTCTTGAACCCGGCCGTGTGGATCCGCTGTCACACACACTTACCGGGGGAAGCAAAGGCATATTGTGGCCGTGAGAAAGGTTTAAAACATCATCGCTTTAATCTGGGAGCACAAAGCCAGCTACAGATTATGCTTCTGCCTCTCAAGCGATTCTGCTGCAGATCCGGTTTAGATGACCCCCGCTAACACCCTCAGAGACGGGGGCTTTTAACCTCAAACAAACACTGATAGCAGGCAGCCATCAAATGAGAACACACACGGCAAACACACACACACACACATGCACATCATCCACATTCATGGCATGCACATTGGCTCCACACACACACACACACACACACACGACATGCCAGTTCCACTCAGCTCCGCTCCAGACTATTAACTAAGACACAAAAAAGTCCAAGCTGTTGCGTAGCTAACAGGTTTTTGAGGTAAAAATGACACAGCTGCCTGTGTGAGGAGACAGCGCGCAGCGTCGTCTTCCTTTATTCAGTCGCCACGAGAAGTCAGAGTGACACTGCAGGGATCCTGGAGAGGAAGGGTGAAATAAAGGTCGCGTGTGAAAAATCGAAAGAGTTTTCTATTTAAACGAATGACACCATCGTCCTTTGTTGCCCAAATAAAAGGAAAGACATGGTTTTTTTTTTCGTAACTTTGTTATCATTCATGACTATATCTCTATATCCACCTCTGCTATGGAGGTCCTCTCTTGAAATTTATTTCTTTTGTTGAGAATAATTTTCATCTTTTGGTTATTATGTCTTGTGTTTCATTTCACTTGTCTAGTCTGGTGCATGTTTTGGGTGTCTTATGTCCTATACTTTTTCCAAAACTCCTACATATTTTATCCCAGTGTCTTTTTATTTTTTGACAAGTCTAGAAAACGTGAGTATAGTCCACCCCCTTCCTGATCTTTGGAGTTTTTAAGAATTTGAGCATATTTTTATAATTGGACCCTCACCACATCCTGGAGCTGGAGGATATGCTCTGCATTAAACAATTCTTCCTCAGTTAATGAAAATACTAAAAGCATACAACGCGACCTTTTGATGTGTGTCCGAAATCTCACATTTGAAGCTTTGTGTAGCTTTTCAAGGATAATTTTTACCATAAATGTAATGCTGATCTGTGTTTGATATGTGCTGCAACTTTTACTGACTGCATGGAGCCAAGCCATTTTGTCACCTTCAGTTTAATTTAGGTTTTTCACACTTTCTCAACTGATGAATTTGATAAAGTGTAGCAGTCACGCTAAGACAGTCCACTAAACATGCAATCTCTCACGTTGGCCATGTTGTTGTTTCTTTCTGAAATTTTTATGATTAAGTTTGATGTCTGAGATATTTTCCTAAAAAAAACAAAAAAAAAAAAACAAAAACATCCAACTGAAAAAAACCTGTTGTCTTCATCCCAGTCCAGTGGGGAATCAAACTACCACCTTGGTAAACAGCAATGAGCCACAGCTAAACAGTTTGATTTATGTGTATGTAACCAGGAGTATATTCAACCCTGTTTTGCTTTCAGTGGATATCTGTCCAAATATTGAACTATTTCAACTCTCAAAATTGATACACACTGGATAATTCACTATATTTTTCTTTTTAAAAAGCTCCCTCATTCATGTTTAATGCGAAATATGCATTATTTAAGCTCCATCCACACCGAACTAGAACTTAACCTTTGCTAAAGAGAGACAGACGCGGCACAAACGGAAACGGAGTGAGGGAGAAAAGTGAGATGCAGGAGAGGAAAGGAATATAAAAGTGGAGTAAATTCGACGGCGGTTCACCACAATACACCCGAGACCTGGAGGATGAGTCAGAGAGGGGATGGCCATGTCAAAGAAAATTATGAAAGTAAGAAGATGCAGGGAGAAACGAAGGGGGAATTTTAAAGCACGAGTAGCATTCTGTTTGAACCGAGCCCTTGATTTTGAACTTGGAGCATAAAATTATTAACAATGCAATCATATCTCAGTCCGCCTCTTCAACTTCGAGCTCAAGGAAAAGTTATTCTCTGGTGTGATTTTTTTTTTTTTTTTTTCCTGCCAGTTTTTGCCTCACACTTTAACTAGCCTTAAACTAATTGGTCTCACCACCCTTTACATTCACGCAGGGTCTTTGCAGATCTGCCCATTTTCTTGTCATTTTATTGTAGGACTTCACCACTCAAACCACATGGAAAATGTCCTCACACCCCTAACTGACGGTTACGTGCGTGTGTACATGCATACATGTGGGCGTGCATGATGCCATACAGTAGATAGAGCACACCCTGATGTTTCCTGTCTCCAAATAAAGGCTGATAGCTCACATGAGCACACGCAAGCGAGATACGTTTGAGCGAAACCATTTTTCTTGCACAGCTGAAAAAAAATCTCACTTTTGAAAATCCGCAGGTCCTCATATGCATAAAAAGTTCTTGCAAAATTCTGATACCATCTCTCACTCATGTTCTTACTTTCTTAAGAACCGCCAGCGCGATGATGTGTCGCCAGCTGCCGGACACCCAGCACACTCTGAGTGTTTAAGTCTTCGGCGTGTGGAGCCAGATTTGACGCGGCAACTCGTTACAAGATGCAAACGTGGGAATGTAAACTTGACATTCCTGTGTTACAAGAAACCAGCTATCACATTCTTCCTAATGATTTCAACCATGACAGAAACTGCCATCAGAGCGGCAGTGACAAATCGCTGAGGTTTCATGTCAGTTCATTTCCTCTGTGACTTCTTGAGAGAAAGTGTGTGTGTATGTGTGTGTGTGTGTGTGTGTGTGTGTGTGTGTGTGAGAGAGAGAGAGAGACCCTATTTTTTGTACTTGAACACTCACCACTACCACAAATGAGTGAGTGTGATTCATCACTTCCTTCCTATTAGGCATGAATAGTGCAAGAGCAGAGGGTGTAAACCAAACGCTACAGTTCAGAGCGCCGGGCCCTCCGCCCCTCGGCGTGACTTGGTGTGTGTCTCAGGGCAGACATGCAGGGACTCTGTTACACACTACATACTTATGCTTTACTTATACATGAGGTCAGCTACAGAAGCTGCAGGATTCCAGCTTTCCTCGCAA